>NW_027528362.1:14801519-14818429 GCF_008692635.1 Crocuta crocuta
GTAGACTGTCCCTTGCGCATGGATTAAACCTCTCAGAATCAAAAATAAAAATCATTAAGCACTGGTTAGAAGCTAACGCTTCACGCGGCTGCGTCAGAGTGGGTGTCGGAGGCAGGACAGCACAGGCAGCACAGGTATGGGACTCCAGCGGTCCTATTCTGGTGAGAATTCGTGATGAAAAGCGTCTTATTTTATTATTGTATTTGCAGATTTAAAAAGGCACCTGTTTCCCTTAATGGCTTAATGCTNAGGGGGAGGAGGGAGAAGAGGAAGACAGAAGGTCTGTTTCCAGATAGCAACACTTCAGAGCCTCACATTCCGCCTCAGCTTCAGTGATGTTGGACGTCTTCTCTTCCGTCAGCCGGAGTGCCGGTGTGGACTGCTGCGCCGGGTTCCGGTTGGTCTCGAATTGAGGCCAGGGCCCTCTGCCCTCTCCAGCACACGTCATGATCTCTCACCGGCCACAGAGACAGCCGCCGTCAGCCACACGCGGGAGGGTCTGGGTCTGTAGCCGGTTCTGAAGGGACGGTTGCTGAGGAGGCAGAGGGGCCTCCTGCTGGCAGCCTGGGGCCCCAGGACCAGAGTCAGCAGGGCCGGTGGGGGGGTGGGGGCAGCCCCAGTCACAGCCCTGCTGGGTCCGGGGACCCTAGTGACATAATCTACCAGGTGCCATGTGGATACAATGACCCGGAGCAGGTGAGTGAATGTGAGGCTCCCCGACAAACCACCCGAAGCCCTGTGGCTGGTGCGTTTTGCATGGGCGGGCTGGTTTCCCCTCGCTGTCCGCTGGGCGTTCGGTGGGGCGTTAGGTGGGGCGCACTCTGTTGTTGCCGCGTGGACCGTTTCAAATCGGAGAAAGGGAGAGAACACTGGGCTCTGCCTGCTGTTACGGGAGGCCCCCCTGCAGCTGATGCAGGGCGCCCACCCCTGCCCCCAGCTCCGCCTGACCTTGACTTGCCGCCCAGCTCCTCCACCGCCCTCCCTCTGTGGACAGCACAGCGCCTCTCATCACCAGCGGGACCGGCCCCCCGAGATGGGTCTGCTCTCTGCTCTCCACTGGTTTCGTTAGGTTCCATCGTGGACTTCTTCTCCTGTGTCCCCAGCAGGATCGATCTCAGCTCTTTGAGCCAACAGCCTCCATGACACCCACACACCTGCTGTCCACACAGCGCCCCCAGGTTCCAGGCTGCCTATGGCCCGGGGCCTGGCTGCTCGGCTGTGTGGGGAGGCTTCTCTCCTATGGGGACACCGAAGAGAAAGAAGAACACACCCGTGAAGGCAGGCAGCGTGGCAGAGAAGGTCGCACACCCATGCGGGGCACCAGCAGGTGGGGCCTCGCAGGGAGGCTCCCCCTCTGAGCCCAGAGCCCCAGATTCCTGCAAAGAAGCTCTAGATATAGTCCTGTGGGTTTTGAATGTTGAGAACATTCATTGCTTTTTTTTTTTTTCCCCTTAATCTTGGATAGGGCCAACCATCAGTTTGCAGCTTTTGTACTAAGAGACGTTTTCTGGATTTTTAAAACAGATTTTGTTTTATATATTTATATGGAAAAACAGAAAATGCAGAAAGAAAAAAAAAGAGAGAGAGAGAGTACTTATAGATTTTGATGCTTAAGAAAAACACATAAAGTAAGAAGGGAAGACAGTCCCAACGTCGTCACGGCGCTGGTCTGACAGAAGTACAGTGACCAAGGGAGAGCAGGGCCAGCCAAGGCTGAAATGGTCCCAGAGCATGCAGGGCCAAGTGGGCGGAGGTTGGGGTTGAAGTAACAGAGATCTCTTGGGTGTTGGCCCTTAGGTGGAGAGACCAGGTTAGTCTTGACCTTTGTCTCCACAGCAGCCACGCTGGGCCCTGCTTGGCTGGCTACATTTGTCCACAGAACGTCATTATTAGTGTGACCTCACCCTTCTAAGGACAAACATCTCCCTATGTTTTCTGCCTAAACAAGTAGCAACTACCCCAGATTTGGTGCTAACCGTTCTCTCTTGCCTTTCCCCTTTTTGTTTCCTTCCATACATATTATGTACGCGTGTGCTTTTAGTCTTGTTTCTAAACCGCATAAGCAGGGTAGGGTATCGTTATGTGTGCATGCGGGACACTTGACTTCACTCGTTTTCAGAGGCACTTCTTATTCTTTTGTGGGATATGCATCGCTGTTTATTTGAACTCCTGACGTTGGACGTTTGAACTGTGTTTTGGTTGTTAGTGTAAACACTGGTGCCGAGAGTGTCCCCCGGGACATCCCTGAGAAGTGGCGTGGCCGGGCAGCAGTGTGTGGAGATGCTCAACCTAAGAAAATTATGCCAAATTATCCTCAAGAGTGATGGCATCAGTTTACAGCTGGCTAGCCGTGTGCAAGAGATGCGATTGATCCACGGTCTTTCCGATACCTGATCTTGTCAGACTTCGTAAGATTTGCACATCAAATGGGTATACAGTGATTTATGCATGTGGCTTCCATTGGTGTTCCCTGATAATTAATGAGACTGAGAATCGATTCCTACATGCATGTACTGGCCAACTTACAGTTCTGACTCTGCCAGACCATGAGTATAGCGGACCCTTCCATTTACTTAATTCTTTAGTTTTTGTAGACTTCTGTGAAGAAGTCTTCTGTATTTTTATCATTAGATTTATTCCTAGGTACTTCACATTTTTGATCTCTTGCTAAATGGCATTTTAAAAACTTGATATTGCAGTATCACATACATACATAAAGGCCCAAACACCAGGAGTTCACAGCTTAATAAATTTTCACCAAACACACTTATTTACCTGCTTACACCCAGCTCAAGAAGCACAACCTTATCAGCACCCAGAACCCCCTGTGTCCTCTTCCGTTCATTTCCACACTCACGAGTAACCACGGTGACCTAGGCTCATGTGCTCGCTTGGTACTTCGTAGTAATGGGCTCCTACAAGATGCAGTCTTTTGCCTCGGGTGACTTTTGGTCAAAGCAGTGTGAAGAATTGGACCCAACTGTTGCCTGTGGCCACGGACCTTCCTGCCAAGTGACTACATCACGGCTTACCTTTTCTTTCCGCTGCAGGGGCACCGGGGCCATTACACACAGCGTCCTGTGACCGTCGCAGAAGATGTCTCCTGATGGACACGTGTCCTCACCCTTCTCGGGGATATTCTGGGAGTGCAGTTGCTGGATTGTGGCGCTTGTATGCTTGGCTCCATTAGAAAATGCCAATCGGTTTTCCAGAGAGATTTTAACATTTTCCCCCTCCCTGCGGGCATGACAGTTCCAGGCATACCACATTTTGGCCAACAGTTTTTGTTATCAATCCCTTGGTTTTGGGCGTGAAATGGTACCCTACTGTGGCTTTAATTTGCATTTTCCTGATTGCTAAAGAAGTTGCTAACATTTCACATGCTTCTTAGCCATTGGGATTTCTTCTTTAATATAATTAACATAGTTCAAGTCTTTTGACAATTTTAACCGAGTGCTTTTTGTTTTACTTACTGATTTGGCATTGTTCTTGGTGTATTCTGGGTATGAGTTTTTTTTATTAGATACTCTACTGTTCGGGCACCTGGGTGGCCTCAGTTGTTTAAGTGGCCAACTCTGAATTTCAGCTAAGGTCATAATCTCATGGTCCGTGGGGTTGAGCCCCATGTTGGGCTCCACACTGGCAGCTGGCAGTGCAGAGCCTGCTTGGGATTCTCTCTCTGTCTCTTTCTCTCTCTCTGCTCCTACCCCCATCAGAATAAATAAATAAACGTAAAAAGAAAGATATATCTACTGTGAATACTTTCCCCAGTCTATAGATGTCTTTTAAACTTGCTTTTGGTGAGCAAGAGTTTTAAATTTTGAGAAAGCAAGAAAGCAAGAAAGCAAGAAAGAAAGAAAAGTAGGTATAAAGATTGGTAAGAAAGAAAGTATCTTTGTTCGCAGATGACATGATTGTCTATGTAGCAAACCCAAAATAGTTGCCAAAAAACTTTGGAATTAATAGGCAATTATAACAATGTTACAGGATACAAGGTCAGTATACAAGAGTCAGTCACTTACCTCGATACCAGCAATGAACAAGTGGAGTTTTAAATAAAAAAATATAATATCACTTACATTAGTACCCCCCAAATGAAATACTTAGGTATAAACTTAACAAAAATATGTGTAAGATCTGCATGAGAAAAACTATAAAACTCTGATGAAAGATATCAAAGAACTAAATAAATGGGGAGATATAATGTTCATGAAATGGAATTCATGTCAGCTTGTCAGTTCTTCCCAGCTTTATCTATAGATTCAATGCAATCCCAATCAAAGTCCCAGCAAGTTTTTGTGTAGATGTTGGCAAGCTGATTCTAACATTTATATGTACGGGCAAAAGACTCAGAATAGCCAATACAATCTTAAAGGAGAACAATAAAGTTTGAGGACTGGCGCTATCCAACGTCAAGAGCTACCGTAAAGCTACGGTAATCAGGACTGCATGGTATTAGCAGAAGAACAGACAAGTAGATCAATGGGACAGAATACAGAGCATGGAAATAGACGCCCATAAATATATGTGGCAAATTAGCATAATGAAAAGATGCTCCACATCACATGCCATTAGGGAATCACAAATTAAAACAAAACCAACAACGGGATTCCACGACACACCTGTTGGAACGGCTGGCTCCCGCCGCGGCACCAATGCCGACGGGAAGGTGGGCCTGCCACCCGCCACTGGTGGGAAAGCTGCAGCTGCTTTGGACGACAGTTGGGCCATCAGCAGCGAAACGAAGCCTGCTCCTCCCAAGTGCCCCAGCAATCATCGTCCTTGATGTTTACCCGAATGAGTTGAAGACATGTCCCCACAATAGGCTGCACTTGCATGTTTATAGCACCTTTATTCATGATTGCAAAACCCAGGAAGCAACTAAGACGTCCTTCAGGAGATGAATGCATAAACGGGTTGTGGTGCATGCAGATAACTGAATATTTAGCACCAAAATATACTGTCAAGCCATGAGAAGACCTGGAGGAAACTTACTGCGAAGTGAAAGAAACAGTCTGAAAGGCTAGATGGTGTATAATTCCAAGTATATGACATTCTGGAAAAGGTAAAACAAGAGACAGTAAAAAGGTCAGTGGTTGCCAAGAGGCAGTGGGCAGGGAGGATGAAGAAGCAGAACACAGAAGCTTTTTGGGGCAGTATCAGCACGATTCTATAATGGGGGATACGTGTCATACATTTGCCAAAACCATAGAATGTACAACACCAAGAGCGAACCCCAGTGTGAACCATGGACTTTGGGTGATCCTGCCATCAATGTAGGTTCACTGATTGTAGCAAATGTACCACTCTGGGGCTGGGTTTGGATTGTGGGGAAGGCTGTGTGTAGGTGCAGGGCAGAGGGTATCTGAGAGCTTTCTGTACTTTGCTCAGTTTTGCTATGAACCTAAAATTGCTATAAAAGTGAAGTCTCGGGGCGCCTGGGTGGCTTAGTCGGTTAAGCGTCCGACTTTCGCTTAGGTCATGATCTCGCGGTTCATGGGTTCGAGCCCCGCGTCGGGCTCTGTGCTGACTGCCAGCTCAGAGCCTGGAGTCTGTTTCAGAGTCTGTATCTCCCTCTCTCTCTGACCCTCCTCTGCTCATCCTGTCTCTCTCTCTCCCCTAGAAATAAATAAAAATAAAAATAAAAAAGTCTTAAAAAAAAAAAAGTGAAGTCTCCCCACCCCAATCAGGTTTTTAATTTCTTCCAAAAATAATGCTGAGATTTTGACTGAGATGGCATTGAGTCTATAGATTGGTTTGGAGAGAATGGACAGCTTAACAATGCTGAGTCACCCAATCCTGGAATATGATGTATCCCCAAGTGTTGGGTCTACTTTAGATTTTTTTTAAATGTTTTATTTATTTCTGAGAAAGAGAGAGAGAGAGAGAGAGACAGAATGAACAGGAGGGTCAGAGAGGGAGGGAGACACAGAATCTGAAACAGGCTCCAGGCTCTGAGCTAGCTGTCAACACAGAGCCTGATGTGGGGCTTGAACCCACAAATCGTGACATCATGACCTGAGCTGAAATTGGACACTTAGCCAACTGAGCCATGGAGTCACCCCTTTACTTTAGATTTTTTAAGCAGTGTTTTATATTTTTTTTCCTATAAGACTTTGCACATATAAATTAACTCCCAATAAGTTGATATTATTCATGCTATTTTAAACAATATTTAAAATTTTTTCCAATAGTTATTATTACATAGAAACATTGTTTTAAGGTTTATTTATTTATTTTGAGAGAGACAGAGACCGCACAAGTTGAGGGAGGGCAGCTAGAGAGGGAGAGAGAGAATCCCAAGCACAGAGCCCAATGTGGGCCTTGATCCCATGAAACCATGAGGTCATGACCTGAGCTGAAATCAAGAGTCAACACTTAACTGACTGAGCCACCCAGGCACCCCTAGAAACACTGATTTTATTGCACAGATCTTATATCTAGAGAATCTGCTAAATGTACCGGTTCTAATAGATTCCTGTGATGTGATGTTCCACATGTGCAATCATATCTAGGAATAAAGACAGTGTAAGTTCTTCCTATTCAATATTTATTCTTCATAATTTCTTTTTCTTACCTTATTGCATTGGTTAGAACCTTCTGACTAATGTTGAATAGAATGGGGTTTTCTCCCAGCTATTCTGAAAGTTTCAAAATACAGTGAAGCCGAGCAAATAGCATACACACCCATGTCTAAACAATTTTTATCATTTTGCCGTATTTGCCCCTCACTCCTTTATCTCTCTTCCTCCTGCCCCTCCTCTGCCATCTGAAAGACACACACACACACGTTTTTCTTCCTGAACATTTCAAAAGGAAAGTATTGGCATCATAATGCTTAGTTATGTTTATCAGCTTAGATAGTTTATCACCATGCCTCCTCTGAGAAAAAAGATAACCCCCTACACTATCATAATACCCTTGTCACACCAGCAAAATAACAATGTCTTCTCTATCTAATATTTGGAACATATATTATTTTCTGCCGCTGTGCCCCAAACTGCCTTTATAGCTTTTTTAAAGAAAATAGTTTTATTGAGATTACAATTCATGTGCCATCAATTCATCCATTTAAAATGTACAAGACAATGGCTTTTGGTATATTATTAATTTCTAAAATTGTGGCAAAATATACATCATAAAATTTGCCATCTTACCTTTTTTAAGTGTACAATTCAATGTTATTAATTAAACTCACAATGTTGTGCAACCATCACCACTATCTATTTCAAAACTTTTGCATGACCCAAAACAGGAACTCTTTAACTATTAGATAGTAAGTCCCCAGTGTTCTCCTACCTTCAGACACCGGTAATCACTAATCTACCTTTTATCTTTATTAATTTTCCTATTCTACATATTTCATGTAAGTAGAATCATACAATAGTTGTCCTTTTGTGTCTTATTTCACTTACCATAGTAATTTCAAGGTTCATCTACATAGTAGTATGTGTCAGAATTTCATTCCTTTATATGGCCGAATAATATTCCATTTTATGTATGTATGTATGTATGTATGTATCTATCTATCTCTCTATCCACCACATTTTATTTATGCATTCATCTGTTGATGGACACCTACATTGTTTCCACCTTTTGACTCTTGTGAACAATACTGCAATGAACATTGACATAGAAGTATCTAACAGATATCTGCGCACGCGTGTGTGTGTGTGTGTGTATGTGTGTGTAGTTCTATTAATGTGATGTGTTACATTGATTGATTTTCTTACATTGAAAAAATGTTGCATCTCTGGAATAAACCCCACTTGGTCATGGTGTATAATTTGAGGAAAGATATGAGTATAAATCCGAGAAGCTCAATTAACTCAAAGCAGGGTAAGCTCAAAGAGCCTCACACTGAAACACATGATAATCAAACTCAAAGACAAAGTCAGAAAATCTTGAGAGCTCTGAGATGTGACTCCTCCCTTACAAGGGATCCTCAGTGAGACTAAGAGCCAGTTTCTCATCAGAAGTCATGGAGGCCAGAGGCAGCAGGGCGACATATTTAGAGAGCCGGGAAACCACGGCATACAACCTGCCGATCCAGAATTCTGTATCCAGAAAAACTGTGCTGAAAATCTAAGGGAGAAAGTGGGATATTTTCAGAGAGAGAAAAGCAGAGCGTTTACTTGCGCAGAGCGGTCCTACAGGAGGAGCTGGGGCGCCCCGGGGGGCGGGCTGGAAACACAGAGACACAGCCCGAGGCCCTGGGAAGCAACAGGCCCGCAGCAGGGTGAGCACAGGGGTGAATTGCTGTGTTCTCGGCCTCTAACTTCACCTTTTATTTCCTACCCTATTTTAAAGGCGAATGCACAAGAATAATTATAAATCTACCTATTGAGCAAATGATGCATACTTCTATAAATGCATTAAACTCACCCATCAAAAGTCATAGATTGGCAGAGGGGGCAACAGGCAGGACCCAAGCACCTGCTGTCTCGAAAAGTGCCACTCTCGATCCAAGGACACGTCCACAGTGGAAGTGAAAGAATGGAAAACGACTTCACTGGGGTGGCGACACTGATAGCAGACAAGACAGATTTTAAGTAAAATATTATTACAGGAAACAAAGCACATTATGTGATGATAATAATAATATACTGTCCTTCGTTGTCTCTTGTAACAGCGATAAAAGGGTGAGTTCACAAGAAGAAAAAACAATGATAAATACAGAGATATCCACACGAGGGGCACCTGGCTCAGTCAGAGAAGTGTGCGACTCTGGATCTCGGTGGTGAGTGGGAGCCCCACGTGGGGTGTAGAGATTACTTAAATAAATAAAACTTAAAAAAATACATATACTATATAGTCCCACTGAACATTCGTGCTTCTAAATAAACAAGGCAGGCGCCGACAGACTTGAAGGGAGAAACAGGCAGTTCGACCATAACATGTGGGACGTCCATACCCGACCTCCAGGAATGGGCAGAACACCACGGCAGACCCAACAAGGACACCGGGGTCCTGGGCCAGCCTAGAGACCAGCTGGACCTAACTGACATGCAGAAAACTCAACCCAAACAGCAGAGCACACATTTGTCTCGGGTGCACCTAGACCCTCTCCAGGGTGAGGTCCCTGTAGACTCTGTCTACACCGCGTGGGATGGCCGTGTACTGAGAGTATTAGATGCACCTGGATCTCTCTCCAGGGAGAAGTCCCTGCAGACTCTGTCTACACTGCGTGGGACAGACGTGCACTGAGAGTGTCAGGTGCACCTGGATCCCTCTCCAGGGTGAGGTCCCTGCAGACTCTGTCTACACCGCGTGGGACAGCAGTGCCCTGAGAGTGTCAGGTGCACCTGGATCCTCGTCCAGGGTGAGGCCCCTGCAGACTCTGTCCACACCGTGTGGGACAGACGTGCCCTGAGAGTGTCAGGTGCACCAGGACTCTTGTCCAGGGTGAGGTCCCTGCAGACTCTGTCTACACCACGTGGGACAGACGTGCCCTGAGAGTGTCAGGTACACCTGTATCCCTCTCCAGGGTGAGGCCCCTGCAGACTCTGTCTACACCGCGTGGGACAGTCGTGCCCTGAGAGTGTCAGGTGCACCAGGACTCTTGTCCAGGGTAAGGACCCTGCAGACTCTGTCTACACCGTGTGGGACAGACGTGTCCTGAGAGTGTCAGGTGCAGCTACATCCTTCTCCAGGGTGAGGTCCCTGCAGACTCTGTCTACACTGCGTGGGACAGCCGTGCACTGAGAGTGTCAGGTGCACCTGGATCCTCCTCCAGGGTGAGGCCCCTGCAGACTCTGTCTACACCGCATGGGATAGCAGTGCCCTGAGAGTGTCAGGTGCACCTGCGTCCTTCTCCAGGGTGAGGTCCCTGCAGACTCTGTCTACACCGCGTGAGACAGCAGGATCCAGGTGCACCTAAGACTCTTCCATCCACCACTATCCCACACAGTGCACTCTGGTTCTTGAATAGATAGGAGGTTGAGTGCGACAATATTGGAAGAAGGAAAGAGAGAGGAGTTACTTTCTAGCCCTCAGACCAGAGGACAGTAGTGTGACGGGGGTGGCAGAGGAGATGAAAAAAAGTGGAAGAATTCAAGGGATCTCGAATTGGTGACCTGTTTTCATTACCGAGGACAAGTGAGGCGTGTGACCGCCAGCTGGGTTTCTGGTGTGAGGAACGGGGCGGACACAGTTCACTCCCTGCGCTGGGGGGGGGCTGGACGGAGGGACTGTTTGGTGGAAGGGTCAGGAGTCCAGGATCGTCTGTCTCCGATGGCATCTGCCTCACCGGGAGGCCACGTGCCTGCAGCCTCGCATCGGGGGCCTGTCAGGGTGTCCATGAAGCCAAGGCTCTAAATGGTCTTCCCCAGCGGAGTGTGTGCGGCACACCCACACCGGAGAAGGCCTGGGTGTGCGTGTGTGGAGGTTCCCTCTCGGCCGCCTGGTGACGTCCCGATTTCTGCGCCGGGCCTGGAGTGCCGCTGCCAGAAACGCGTCCCCGAAGCTGCCCTGCGTGGTCCTCCTGCCCCAGCTGCCCATCCCCCTCTTCCTCGTCCTGGCCCCGCGCTCAGGGTTGGGGCTCTTGGGTCTGACCTGGCTCCTCTGCGTCCCCAAGGACCCTCAGCGTCTCCAGTAAAGCTGTGTGGCAAACACTTGCATGCTGGCGGCCGCACCTGCGGTAACTCCTCACGTCTAGGAAATACGCTCTCGCTAAGTGTTGGCAGGAGGCAGGAGCTGCCCCCTCCACCCCCAGGGCAGCCCGCGTCCCCCCCACCAGAACGAAGTGGAGACTGGAGGAAGCCCACCCGTTCTGAGGCCCCCCACGCGATTTTGACTCTAGGACAGCAACTCCACCCGGGCCGTTTCACGCTGCCTGGTGCCCGCGGCGCCCCGGCCAGGCCGCGGGGCAGCCCCACCTCGGCCCCCGCGTGTTGCTTCTGAGCCCAGATCGCATGTGACTCTCTCCTCGTGCCGCAGTCCGCTACCCCGTGCGTCTGTACCATACGGGCACTCGGTGCGTGGGCAGCGAGCGACGCAGGAAGAGAAAACTTTGAAACTGTGGCGTGGCTTCTCATCAAAGAGCTAGGTTTCTACCTACCTATTTCTCGGCTAGAGGAATTTGAGCGTCGAAAGGGTCTGAGATTATCCGAGGCCGTCTGGCTCTTCCTCCCCGCTTCACCGGGGCAGGTGGGCTGCGAGGCCCCTCCCTGGCCTGCAAGGTGAGCGGGCAGGTAGCAGGGAAGTGACTGCAGGCTTTCAGTGGAACATAAAAGCGAGTTTCCCCAAACGGCCATAGGCTCTGGTGCTTTCATGCCCCGTGACGGCATCTGGATTCTATGGAGGAAGGAGACGACACAGGATATTTCCACCTCATGCGGGAGGAGTCCACAGGAAAGAATCTTGTGGACATTTTTTTTTTTTTTAAGTTTTCTATTTATTTTGAGAGAGAGAGCAAGTAGGGGAGGGGCAGAGAGAGAGAATCCCAAGCAGGCTCCGGGCTCAGGGCAGAGTCTGACTCGGGGCTCAAACCCACAAACTGTGAGATCCTGACCTGATCTGGAATCAAGAGTCAGACGCTTAACCGACGGATCCCCCAGGCGCCCCCAATCTCGTCGACTTTCTGAGCCAGGGCAGTGTGAAGTCTCACAGACGAGGCCTCTAGGACTGTGGAGTTAAGTGGGGAAGACCAATGGGTATTTCTCTCACCGCAGAAGTCAGAGAACACTGCAGGGAAAGAGTAAAGGGCAAGCGTCTAAGCAGTACACAGGCTAGGGAGATAATCGGAGTGAATTAGATGCTTCGGTCTAGACTCAGTCTGTGGGGTTCTTGCCAAAGGGCTGGGGCTTCAGCCTGCAAACGAGCGTGCGAGTCTTTTAAGATGTGTTATACGGAAACCAACTTGACAATACACTATTTGTAAACAAACAAACAAACAAAAAAAGATGTGAGTCAATGCTTGGAGCATCGTACCCAGGAGGACTTTGAATATGGCCAGATGTTTTCAAAATAATTCATGACGCAGGACGAGAAGGGTGCCTCGTGTGTGGAGGTGGAGGGGTGGGGGCTGCAGCATCTGTCACCGGGGCTGAGGAGCAGTGACCTCTCCGGAGAGGGCCAGGGATGTACCGTCAAGTTGAGTAAGCACACTGATTTACTTCTATTTTATGATCCACACAATAAGCAGAACAAAGTTTTCTAAAAATACCTGTATATTTTACCAAAAAAGAGAAAATGTCCCTTGTCCATATTGGGAATTCTCCTACATGACTTCCATTAGCCCCTGTCTGCCCCCCTTCTTGGCGGCCCTGGAAGGTGGAAAGCGACGCGGCTGAAGACAGGAGCAGTGTCATCAAGGAGGGAACCAAAGGCAAATTGAACAAACACTCAGCATGACAGTTTTCAAGGGATTAGAAAACATTCTCTCTGTAAAGGACAGCTCAGTGGGGGTAGGGGTGTGGGGCTAGGGTCTGTGTCACGCCCTGAGACTCAACAGGGCAGGATACAAAGAAAAAGGGGGCTCTGGGGAGACGAGGACTTTTCCTGGCAAGGATATCATCATTTTGTTCTCATAAACACCGAAGAGGACCGCTTCCGCGCGGTGCCTGAGGACTCACGGCTGGACGCCAGCTCCCGAGAGGTGCGTATTCAGCGCCCAGACGGAAGCACCGAGTCGGGCTTCCTGACAACACGCGCCCCAGATACAGATGGGTGCTGGGTGGCTGGGCGGCCGCGCAGTCACAGGCTCAGTGCTCATCAAGAAGGTGGCATTTCTGCAGCCCAGTCTAGAGACCTCCAGGCAGGGCAGTGGCCACAAACGTTTGGATCTTCAACAAAAATTTGAGAAATTATGCTAACTTTGAACACAGAAACCGGTGTTCAGCAGGAGGCAAAAAATAAAAACCCCGATCCATTTTTTGCCCTTTTCCCAAGGAAACCAGAGCCTCTCTCACTGCTGTGGGAGCTCTTGTGAGTTCGTTCACAAGCATAGTTCATTCACGACAGTGATTTCTGTACAGACATTACTCAGAAGGTTGGGGGTGGCTGTCCCACGTGAATACTGTTGAATGACCAGAATCTGGAATTCGCCGGGCGTTTAGGGTTCCGTTCCTGCTTCTTCCTGAGCCCCTGCTCTCACCGAGAGGCTGGCTGCCCTGCGCACCGGGGTCCGAGGGCCGCGGTGGGGCCTTTCGGCTGCCGCCTGTGGGCAAATATTCAAATACAGTAAAAACTAGACATAGTGAGCAAGGAAAATGGGGCTAGGACATGCGGCCACTAGAGGGACAACATTGAGGGTGTGGGTTCTGATCCCCCAGGAACCTGCTGAGGGGCCTTGAGCTGTATAAACTGCACCAGCAGAGAAGTAAGACCACTCTGCCGGCAGGAATGGGCGGGACTTTGCCTCGCCCCCACACCCTCCACCCTCCACGTTTCTTTGGTGCCCATTGTGTGCCAATCAGCACAAAGAAGGTGCAGATTTCTGCTGTCTTGAGAAGAAAACAATGCTGAGTAGGTGTGAACAGGGGAAGCGGCATCAGGGGCGTCAGGCAGCGGGTGGGAAGCAGGGCCAGGGTGTGACGGAACACGGCGGCCGCTACAGCGCACAGAGGCCTCTGCTCTGCGCCCCTCGCTGCCCACTGTGATGCAGCCCTGAACTCTGGGCTCCAGCCTGCCCTCTGCTGGGTCTCTCGCCCCCTGGGGCCCTGGCCCGGCTGGTGGTGGCCTCCAGGGAGGACAAGTCTCCAGGACTTGGGGTCCCCCGGGCCTACCCAGCGATGAGGAGACAAGTGGCTGCCTGCTTTTCCTCCTGAGCACCCCAACCCCGAGGCAGGGACTCGGGCTCGGGCCGGGTGTGGGCATGAAGATCGCTGTGCCCGCAGGGACAGGGGGGCACCGGTGCAAAGGGCCCTCAGCACCGTGCGAGCACACACCGCACATGCGCAGATTATGTTCACTGCACAAACCCAGCTGGCTTTTCTCTTCCACAAGTACGCATGCACACGGGCACACACACACTGACCACCTCTTCTCCACGTGCGCACACATCCGGCCTTCTTTCCTCTGAGCGCGCACAATCACACACGCACACACCTCCGCCTCTCTTCCAAGGGCATGAACGCTCGCACGTGCACACTCCAATCCCCTCTCCACGTAAACGCTTGTGCGTACAAAATCTACCCTCCTTCCGCCTGCGTGAACACACACCCACAAATACACCCGTGTGCACATTCACACACCTGGCCTCCTCTCTTCCTGGCCCACATACACCCGGACCCCTCTCCTCCACCCCTGCACACGCCTGGCCCCTCTCCAAGTCTGTGCGCGCACTGGCACGTGCACAGACCCGGCCCTTCCCTAGGTGTGCGCCCACCTCCGACCCCTCTCCGAGAGTGCACGCACACCGGCACGTACACACCGCCAACTCTTCTCCCCGTGCGCGCGCACACCGGCACGTGCACACCTCCGGCTCCTCTCCAGGTGTGCGCACACCGCCGGGCCCTCTCCAAGAGCGCGCGCACCGCGGCGGCTCCGCGCCGGGCTCTCCGTCTCCGTNGAAAATCCGTCTTCTCTGGAGGGTGAACCTTTATAGCCTCGACTTCACGGATCTGGTAACATGGCAAAAGATGTAAGTGCGTCCGCTTCGCGCTGCAGACACGTTTCCCTGCACCCCAGGCGCCCTGCCTTCCCCCCGCGGTTCAGAGCCGCGACGCCCGCGCTGCGGGGCAGTGTCTGTGCGGACCTTCGGGGCAGGTGAAGCAGGTTCAAGGCGGAAGGATGGAGGGGACCCGCCGGGCCCCGAGGACGGCGTGTGTTGCCCCTGCGGGCCCGAGTGACACCGCGGACGTTTTCTTGGTGCTCCCGGTGTGTGAGCGCGCGGCTGGTTACCTGAGGTCAGGTGCGGGGACTGGGGCTGGGCCTGTGTGCCCTGGCCCCCGCCCCGCTTCTGGGTGGCGCCCAGGCGCTTATTAATCCACCTTCAGTCCATAAAGGGCTACGCACTTGCTTTGGCCACTTTTTTTTTTGCTCAGAAAAATGAAGTTTGGTGACTCATGAAATGTGAAAAATTCTACTTTAGCTTTTTCTGGATTTGTCATGAAAGTGTAGAGTACGTTGAATAATTTTTAAGACTTATTCCAGGAAACAGGCTTTTAGGTTCAAAAATAGCGTGTTTTATTGATCCTGTAGTTCTTTGCTGCACTTCCCGAAGCCCAGGCTGCTCGCTGTGCGTGGTCCTGTCAGCATCAGGGAAAGGGGGTGTTTGTTTCTTACCTGCCACGCAGCTGGGAAATACAGTCTAGACACATGTCCCGAAAACGTGCCTCATGTCTGTGGGGCCAGATCCTGGGTGTTAAGCCCTACTGTCAGTTCAGAGGTGTTTGTGCTCCCTGAGAAGCCTAACTGAACGCGAGCCTCGCTCTCAGTGAGCGTCAGGCATGCGCTGTCAGGCCCTCCGCCCTCCAGCGCTGGGTTTCGTTCGGCAGGGTGTGTGAGTGCATACCTGCACCCTGTGTACTGTGGCTGAAGTTCAGATCCCAACCTGGACACGATGTGAGGCTGCGGTCATCGCCTCTGGTTGCATGTGCTGCTGGCCGTGCCCTGTTCTCTGGGATTTACACCCCAGGGGTGCCCAGCGTGGGGGGGGGGTGCCCAGCGCAGGGAAGTAGGTGTCTTGGAGGGAGCCGCTGCTGGGGTGCGGCGCTGGGCTTGTGGGTTCCGGAAACCACGCTTCTCCATTAACCAAATGACTCTTTGTTGGGAGGTCGTCTCAGAGTCCGTGGTGGTCTGGAGATGCAGTCACGACCGCTGCCATCTCCTCTGACGGTCCCTTCCACGGGAGCAGCCTCTGCCGGGTCCTTTGCTGCAGTGGGGGGGTGGGCACCGTGGCGGTCGTGGGGTAGCTTGGGCTGACGGACGGCACCAGGACGTGGAGTGGAGTGCTGTCCCCGTCCTGACAGCTAGGGACGCCAGGTGTGGCTGGAACCCAGGCTCAGCAGGGCTGGTGGGTCGGGCTGGAACGGGGTTGTAGCCCGGGGAAAGGCATTCGGCCTTTTCTCTAGCTACCTTGTATTTCTCGGGTGGGGGTGTGACGTCTGAGTTTGGGAAGGTGACCCTGGCAGCCAGTGTTGGAGGGGAGGCCGTAGTGGCTAATCTCAGCAGGTGGAGCTAAGTGTAAGGTCAAAGCCTGTAGGCACAGGCGGGGACCAAGCCTCTTGGGTTGAAGGGGGTGGGCTGGGGCCCCAGCTTTGCAGAGTCCTGGGGTCTCTGTGGAAGCCTGGAGGGGGCTGGAGTTAGGTCCTGGGTCACCGTGAAGGAGGACAGATTGAGGGGACGGGGAGGGCCCAGCCGGGCGGGCTTTGGCGCGGAGGATGAGGGGCGATGGCGTGGCAGCTTCCCTCCACTGGAGGCCCAGGAGCGCCAGCAGGGTTTGGGGCACCAGCTTGAGCCTGTTGACTTGGGCGGGGGGTGCGCATGGGGCCTAGGGACGGGCAGCAGGCCGGGGACAGTGATGGCCACCCTGACAGGTGAGCCGTGGGCCACGGAGTGGGCATCTGGGCACGCAGCCTGCTGTCGCAGGCCTGCCCCCCAACCTGCGTCTCTGGTGGGAGGGCCTGACGTCGTGTTCCGGAAAGACTTGTGTCTTTTCGCTCATCATGTTGTGTGTCTCCGTTCAGAGTTGACAGGAGCCAGGCCCCTGGGCGCCTGGGTGCCTTGCGCCTGCCTCAGCCCTTGGCACGTGCGTGTGGGCATGAGGCGGAAATGCCACTGTTGAGGGTGGCCTGCTGGCTGGGTTTGTGCGCCAGTCCTGTGCCCGGCAGGAGCACGGTGTGCTGTTCTGCTGTTTTCTTGACACTCGTGGTGGCAGGAGATGGCAGACAAGTTGGGGGGCCGGGGAAATAGAGGGCCCTGGGAATGGGGAGGGCTGGGGGCAGGGAGTCCAGAGGGAGCTGAGG
>NW_027528362.1:14818445-14852629 GCF_008692635.1 Crocuta crocuta
CTCCGGGCCAGGAGGGCATGGGGGTCTTGGGGGGCATGAGGAGGCAGGGCCGCGGTGGCTGGTGGCCGGAGCCCCTGAGGAAGCGGGTTGTGGGAGGGCAGGAGGGGCTTGGAGGCGTGCGGGACCCGCGGGGGCCCAGACCTGGCTGCTCTGCCGTCGACTGTACCTCGTGTCTCCTGTGTCCAGAACACAAATAAATATTTGCGTACGTTTGAAAAGGGAATTGAGACAAAACGCTGTAATTCCTGTGCTTAAAAAAGCCCTTGTATTTTCCAGCAGCAAATGAAAACAAGCCTGATTCCCTGGTAATAAGTAGCTGGCTTTTCATCTCATGAGCATGTCTCTTCACCCGGAGGCGTGCAAGGCTGCTGTCGGTGTCCTTGCAGCGCATCCGCGGCTGGGGTGCGGGAGGGCGGAGGCCCGCCGCCCTTCTCCAAGAGGCTGGCTCGGAAGCACGGACCGCGTGGGCCCAAGGTCTTTAACGTTCATTTATCCGAATTACATTGGTATATGCTGACGATGAAAACTTCAAGTGATAAAAACCCAAAGTCAGTTTTTGTACCTGGTGTGGAGGAGAGAAAGCTCAGCCGGCTCAGAAGCACACAGTGACCTGGGGTCTGGTCACGTCCAGAGGTGGCCACGGGCAGTGGTTTTGGGAGTTGCTTCCAGAATCTCATAGAAGAATACTGGCCGGACCTGGGACCTGGGGTGGGCGTGCCTGGCTGTGGGGGCTGGCTGTACAGTGACAGCGGTGCCCTCCTGTGGTCCCCACAGCCCTGGAGGCTGGCGGTCAGTGCTGACAGAGGCTGGCCCCGGGGACCCCCTGGCCGCACGCAGGCTGCTCCTCTGCTCTGAGCCCCGAAGCTTCGGGGCCTCCTTACATGTGCATCATGGGCGATGCTTCTGTGGAGCGTTCTTGCTGGGCAGGGCCCACGGTGGCTCGCATTTGTCACCACCCTGGGACCGTGTAGGTCTCTGCTCACAGCCGTCGGCCTGTCCCTCCACCGGGGGTGGGGGGGGGGTCCTCCTCACCCAGGGAGGAGAGGAATGTAATTTACGTACTCTCTTATGAAACTAGCTGTGTGAATTGTATTTTGTGCCAACCACGGCTCCCGTGAGCACAGATCACGATTGAGAGGGTTGGCCAGGCTGAGAAGACAGTCATTTTCAGCACCAAGAAAGGCTTCTGAGGTAAATGGCAACTTCGGAGATGATCCAGAAAGTCTAACTGTTTTGTAGGAGAAATTGCCATCGTGCGAAGTAGAAGGGAGAAGACACCTGACGCGATGGTGCGCCTGTGTACCGGCTGTGTGCGCGCAGCGCGGCCCCACGTTTCCCAGGCCGAGTGCGAACTCTGTGTGCACCCCGGACCTTGCAGGAATGTGAGGAACGGGGAGCCGGCTGGCCGGTCTGTAAGGTCGAGGAGGTGCTTTGCGGGTGGCTGCAGGCGCAGGGGCAGCGGGGGGCTGGTCCGCCTGTGTGCCAGCTGGTGTGAGTCCACCGTGTGCTCCGTGAGCTTACGGAGGATTCTCTACATGGTGTTCGGAGAGCCTGAGGCCCCGAAGAGGAACATGTGCCATCTAGGCTCTGGGGGGTGATAACGAGGCCTGGCTATGCCACTAGTGGACCAGTGAGCTTATCTACAAATACACGTACTGGGTATGGTTTTTCAGTCCCAGACCTCGAGGGTGAAACCGGGGCTGGAGAAATAAACATGGTAACCGGAACCCAGCCATCTCCTTGCCGTTGGATGGAGTGTGTTGTGGGACCAGGCGCTAATCCCAGAGCGTCGGCCTGTCCTGGCGAGGCGGTGAGTCCCTGGTGGGCATGGGGAAGGGGCTGTAGCCCACACGGGTCTCTGTGGTGGTGTGCTTGCTCTTACACGGGCTCTGCGTGGCCCAGAGTCCACGTCTTTCTGCGGGGGATGGGACTGGGGAGGCCCCGGGGTGGGGTGAGCAGCAAGAAGCTGCAGCTTGACAAAGAG
Organism: Crocuta crocuta; assembly: GCF_008692635.1. NCBI lineage: Eukaryota > Metazoa > Chordata > Mammalia > Carnivora > Hyaenidae > Crocuta > Crocuta crocuta. The sequence goes on from NW_027528362.1 coordinate 14,820,430, forward strand.
ACGCCCTGGACGTGTTGCTGTGAAACAGGTGTCGTATGAGTGAACGCTTGGTGTCAAATTCAGAAGATGGAAGGGACTTCCTTCTCCTAGAATCAGTTCTGCGCCTGGGGCTTGTCACGACACCGTTAGGAAATGGCCCCGGCTTGCGGGGTGGCTTCTAGGCGATGTTTCCCTCAAGAACTGCCTTTCTGGAAAGCTGTGCTCTTGAGAACATTCTTGTCCACACAAGATGCCAGCTTCCCATGCGTTGGGCTTCGCAGCGTCTGTTGGTGGGACAGGGCTTGGGTCAGCCCGCAGGTGCTTGCTGAGGGCGTGCAGGTGTTGGGAGTGCAGCCGCGTTAGGGGTGACTACCCCCCGGGCACCCCCCAGTGCCACCTGGCCTCCCCTCGTGCTCCCCCCCTCCCCGTGTCCCCCAGGCATCCCCTTCCTTGTGCCTCCCAGGCACCCCTGGCCACCCCTCGAACCCACTTAGGTGCCTCCAGCCATCCCCAGGCACCACCTGACTCCCCCAGGCCCTCCCAGCCACCCTCAGCACCCTGGCACGCTGTGACTCACAGTTGTACGACAGGCACTCCCGGTGCCCAGTGTCTCGGTGTCCTGTGACCTGGTGTCATGCCACAGGCAGGGCCTGCAGGGGCCCCACCCAGAGCAGCAGCCGTATGTGCGTGCGGCGCATCGGGCAGCGGGAGGTGGTCCGCTGTCGGAACTGGTGAGGGGGAGACAAGGCGGATACAGACATAAACACGGCACTGTGAACTCAGACGCGTGTGTGCCTCCCAGTCCTTTAGGCGCAAGCCTTTCCTCCGTGAGCGGCCTGCTTGCCCGGGGTGCCATGTCCGTGTCCGGGGAACGGACAGAGGACACAGAAGACACTGAGAGACCCCAAGTGCAGCTTCCAGAGTGTTCGCAGGTTTTCCAGGGTTTTAATGACGCATGAAGCGGCATAAATGGGTACGTAGGGGCCACACAGCTGACCTGCTGCACTCTGCCCCTCTTTCTGGAGCGTGGAATGCCCATCCCACTGTGAGGACGCGCCCTGGGTCTGCAGTCTCGGCACCAGGGCTTCTGGTGCTTTCTGGCCGAATCTCCACTTTGTGTGGATCCGTCATGATGTCCAGGGAGGAGTTCTTGGATGTGCCACTGTGCGCGGGCACAGACATGAGCGAGCACAGACCTGTGTGTGCGCGGATGCGGGCGGGCACCGGCCTGTGTGGGCGTTGGAGAGTGCGCTGACGTGGGCGGGCGTGTGCGGGCTTGTGTGGATGGGCACAGTGTGCGTGCGCCATTGTGGGCAGGCGTGTGCGGACACGGTGTGTGTGCACGGACGTGGGCAGGAGGGCACGGCAGGCGTGTGCGGACACAGGCTGACGTGCGCGGGCATGGGCAGGTGTGTGCAGGCATGGGTGAGGTGTACGGGCATGGGCGGAGGCGTGGGCATGGCGGGTGGGCACGGGCAGGTGTGCATGGGCGTGGGTGAAGGTGTGCGGGCACAGGCCGGCGTGCGCAGGTTGGACGTGCGTGTAGGTACGTGCACGGTGTCTTTGAGACGTCAGATAACTTTTCTAAAGGATTGTGTCAGATTGTGGGAGAGAACACGTAACAGTCCCTTTTCAACATTCCGTTTGATCACAATTTAAAAGCCTACAAAATCTGGTTCATTTGTAGGTAAAATTTTAAATTGTGTTTTTAGTTTGCATTTCTGGATGTAGAGGTTGGGTCTTTTCCTTTTAAAACATGTTGCTTCGTGAATTGAAGGGCATCTCTGGTGTTCGTTTTCTGTCCTGGTGTCTAGTTCCTGTTGACCTGCATGCGCTGTATAAACTTACATGTTAAGCCTTCGTTCATCGTTTCACAGCAAAACGTTAACGTTAGCTTAGGTGTGCTTTCATCGTGGTAGCAAGAGTTGTAAACCTGAAACCATTTTAACATAAATCTATGGGAAATATACTTTGAATTTTAATGTTAAGCACAGACAGTTTTTAGGTAGTTTAAGCGTATTTCCTGCACTTGATTGGCGAGTATGTATTTGTTCATCTTCATTCAGTGAGCTCCTCAGGACGCTCTGAAGCCTACGTTGGGGTTAGTGGTCAGGACTCTTGTAACTTCCTGGGCACATGACAGTGCAGCATAAGTATAGCCCCTTAGATCTTTTCAGCCTTGCACAACATTTTCCTTCCTCTCCTGGCGAGTATTAATGATTTGGATTACCTTGAAGGGGTCTTATGTTTCTCTTGTTTTATTTGCTTTTCAGTAAAGTGAGGATTTGAGTGAAAATACCTTATTCTACCTGTCTTGGCAGCACCTCAGTCCTGGGCTGTGGGGAGAGAGGACGAAGAGGGAGTTCAGCCTGCACGTTTGCCCCAAGGCTGAGCATGGGGGTCAGTCATCACATCTTACGCGGTCATGGCTTTGACCTGGTGCACTCTGAAATTCCTCCAGGTTGTCTAGAAGGTGTTTATCTGAAACGTCTCCTTTTTTTAAAATTCGAGTACCTTGTTAGGAAGGATGTGCCGCGTAAAAGGTATTTGCCTTAATATTGCCTAAAGAAGTGGTCTCTGAGTTAGGCTAGCTGTGGGTTATGAGGTGCCTCGTCCTTGTTTTAGGGCGCCCTTGCTGGGCACCCCCCGGCGCAGGCACAGCTCCAGCAGAAGGGAAGCCACAAAATTCAGCAGTGGGTTTTGCAACCAGAGAACTTCGAAACCCTGGCCTGTAGACCTAGGTGTTAGCAGGGCATCTCCCGGCCGGAAGTGGAGGCTCCCGGGGGCGCCTTCCTCCCGTGGGCGTGCCCCCTCTTCCTGACACACTGGACAGTGGCCGTCATGGCGCTGCATGGCTGCGTCTCACTTTGGGGGCAGGAGGGGTGAGGAGTTGGTGAAGGTGCCTGACGCTCCGAGCGCTCGTGCGTCCTGGGCCGTTGTGTGTCGCTGGCGTGTGGACGGTGCTCCTGGAGGCGGGGCTCGCCCTGGGTTTCTGAGCGCTCCTTCCCCTGGGGACGGAAGGGCCGGTGGCAGGGATGGGGCCGTCCTGTCTGTCCATCCCTGCGGCTGCGGCTGCGGCCCACCTGGGCCCCTGGCGGTTGTGAAGGACGATGGTCCTTGTTCGAGCTCCTGGCCTCCCTGACTTGGTTTTTGTTAAAAGGAAAGTTGGGTTCTTTCTGAAAGGGAGAAAGTAATCATTTTTCCAGTAGAGAAGTCTGATTAGCGTGTTGTTAGTGTCTAAATTAGCCAATAAAATAAAGATCCTCTACGAGCAGAAAGTGTGTCCACCTCTGGCTGTGTTACTCTTCCACCCTCCACGGGATGGCGGGTGTGCCCGAGTGCACGTGAAGCCACGGGACTGTGGTATTTCCTGGAAACGGTCTCCGTGTCAGGACAGACCCAGTGAGCGGATCAGCGCTGTGTGCTCTGAGTCCAGCTCTCCGTCTGGCCGGGGGCGCAGCCTCAGGCACATGCTTCTCTGGGGCTTGGGGACTCATCCCCAGAATGAGGGTGACAAGCATGCCTTCCTCTCAGGGCAGCGAAGCCGAATTGCCAGGCACGCGTCTGCCCAGCCCCCACCTGGCAGCCCCGGGTGGCTTCTGAGGACAGGCCAGTGGCTCTGAAGCTCTTGGGAGCTCATCGCAGGCCTGGGCCTCTCACGCACGCTTCCTGGCTGTGAGGGACTGTTCGAATCAGAGCTCCGGGGAGGGCCCCACTCCTCGTGCGGCCGAAGGGTCAGCTCCCCGTTAGGGCCTGAGCCTGGGAATGAGTTGGGGTGCAGGGGGCCTGCGGGCTCCCAGAGGCGGGGTAGGTGGGGGATGCCGCTTTTCTGTCAAGCGCCCAGGGTCCCTCGGCGTGTTTTGTTTGCCTCGTCCCTCAGCTCGGCCCCCCGTCTCCCTGCCGACAGCTCCCTGCCCACGGCCCCACTACAGTCGGGGCAAGTCTTGTGGGAGGTGGGCAGCAGGAACTGGTCCTGGATGGATGGGCCCCCGCTCCCGGGGCTCCCCCTTTGAAGGAGCTGAGGCCAGGGCACGGCCGCCCAGAGGGTGGGTGTAGGGGGTCTTGGCAGTGTGGACTTGGGTTAAGGAGAAAGCGCTGGCATGGCCGTCGGGCGGGTTCAGTCCTTGCTGTAACGCAGAAGGCAGAGCCCTGTTCTCCTGGGGAGTAACCTACTGATAAGTCACATCCCAGCCTGCCGTCACACGTCCCCTATCACATGTCCCCGTCAGGCCGGGGCAGCGGTCTCCCTCCACTGCTCAGCAGGTGTGAACGTGCAGCGCGTGCCGCACAGCGTCCTCGATGTAGATCTGCTGCGGAAATGCCGGAAAGTGGGATGTAGGCAAATATTTTAAAATTGTCTTGGAGCCATGTTCTGTTTTTTCCAGGCAGCCTCGCATTTGTGCGTGCTCAAAAAAACTTTGACGTTTTTCTGGCAAAAAGGCAGAGGGTGAAGTGCAGAGCGCAGTCAGACATGGAAGAAAAGCAGTCGTGGTTCTCTGCGTCTGCCTGGGAAGGGCTGCAGCTGTGGGGGGGGGGCAACCCAGGAGGGGCCCTGAGTGGGGNCTGTGACTGCGGGGGAGGGGGACGACCCAGGAGAGACCTGCAGTGGGGGGGTGATAGTTGATGATTCTGCGCTCAGCCAACGTTCTGGTTTGGTGCACTGGGTGGGGTCGGGCAGAGGTGATGGGTTGTGATCTGTGCCCGTGTCTCTGGTGGTGCTCAGGGGACCGGAGCGCATTTCTGGGCTGGGGGAGGCTGCACGTCGGGGGGGTGCCAGTAACAGTGCAGAAGACGCCCGCCAGGCGGGCTAAAACCCGTGGTTGGGGGGGCGGCAAGGACAACCCTAACTTGTGTGTCAGTTGCCGGTGTCGTGGCCCCTGACAGAGAACCCAGGTTCTCACCTAGGTTTCAGAGATCCCGCCCCATCTGCCACACCCACTCCTCCCCCATCGCCCCACCTGCTGGAATCTGCACTCGACCCCTGCGTCTGCCCTCACCGATGGGCCTGAGGCTCTCTCCTGAGGATGCGGGCTTCCCATGGCCGCTCGCTGGAGTGAGCGTGCGTTTCCTCGGCACACTCACTCCTTTCCAGCCCCCACTGCCCTGCCCGTGGCTCAGGGCTGGTGCTCTGTGACCTTCCACCCTGTTCTGTCCGCTCTGTGGATGTGGACCTCTGCTCTGTTGGCTTTTGCTGCCATCTTGGTTTCTTTTCTGTGGTTGCCCCTTGGGGTCCTGACCTCAGATCCTCAGCTTTGCCTGCATCCTTACCTGTCCCTTGTCATCTCTGATCTCATTATTGTGATTCTGTGTCCTTTGTTTGGAAAATGTCAGTAGCCTCATGCATATCTGCTTCCATAGCACAGTCTTCCGTTAAGAATTCACATATCAGGGGTGCCTGGGTGGCTTAGTTGGTTAAGCGTCCGACTTTGGCTCAGGTCATGATCTCACGGTTCGTGGGTTTGAGCCCCACGTCAGGCTCTGTGCTGACTGCCAGCTCAGAGCCTGGAGCCTGTTTCAGTCTGTGACTCCCTCTCTCTCTGACCCTCCCCTGCTCACGCTGTCTCTCTCTGTGTCTCCTAGAAATAAATGAACATTTAAAAAAAAAAAAAAAGAATTCACATATCAGGAGCACCTGGGGGCTCAGTCGGTTGAGTGACTCTTGATTTCGGCTCAGGTCATGATTTCACAGTTCATGAGTTCGAGCCTCATGTCAGGCTCTTCACTGATGGTGTGGAGCCTGCTTGAGGTTCTTCCTCTCTCTTTACTCCTCCCTTGTTCTCTTTCTCTCTCAAAAAGTAAATAAACTAAAAAAAAGAATTCAAATGTTAGAAAACTGACAGTTATTGAAAGTCATAGTTCAGGTGACTCTACTGTTAATATTCTGGGGGTGAGGGCTGCCTGGGTGGCTTAGTCGGTTAAGCGTCCGACTTTCGCTCAGGTCATGATCTCGCGGTTCATGGGTTCGAGCCCCACGTCGGACTCTGTGCTGACTGCCAGCTCAGAGCCTGGAACCTGTTTCAGTCTGTGACTCCCTCTCTCTCTGACCCTCCTCTGCTCACGCGGTCTCTCTCTCTCTCTCTCTCCTAGAAATAAATAAAACATTAAAAAAATTAAAAAAAATATTCTGGGGGTGATTTGGGGGATGGCCCTAGACACATGTGTTTGAGCACACACATCTGTCACCCAGCTTTACGGAAATGCCCACTCTTTTACTCCACAACTTGGCCCTAGACAACCTGGTAACGTAAACATAGATTGTTACAAAGACACTTTTTTTAATTGAGAGGAAGAGAGAGGGGCACAGGTTGGGGAGGAGCAAAGAGAGAGGGAGAGAGAATCTTCAGCAGGCTCCACACTCAGCCCGGAGCCTCAGTCCTGCGACCCTGGGATCACGACCTGAGTTGAAATCCAAGAGTTGGATGCTTCGTGGGCTGAGCCTCCCAGGCATCCCTACGAAGACACTTTAATGGGACCTTTGAGATGAATATAAGTGCAGGCAGAGAGAAGGAGGGGGTGACACCCTGCACCCCGTCACCGTCCTGAGCGGCTCTGCTCCTGGCTGGCTGTGCACACTTCTCCGCCCGCCGGGCGAGTGTGAGGCTGGTTACAAACATGTCTGCTCATTGAATATTGTAGAGTTCTCTCTCAAGGATGAGAACCCTAAAAGTACCCAGAATGAGGGACAGTGAGTTAGTGTCGTCAGAGAGCTAGTGGCTGGGGGTTGGGAAGGTTTGCATCAGCATAGAGCTGGTGTTCAGATGTGTCCCCGTTTATCTAGTCCTGCTGATGGCCATGTAGGTTGTTTCTGGAACCTCCTTTCACAGTGAGCAGAACTGTGACAACACTTGGCTGGTGGGCTCTCACAGCGGTGCCACAGCGTGGGCGACGTGGCGGCTCGGGGCGCCGGGCTCCTGGCGTCCGCCCCGGAGCGCCGAGGCAGGAATTTGCAGCAGGGGCGCCGTCTGAAGCCCGTGTCCCCCCGGCCGGACCCAGTGCTCCTTCTTAGCTTGTTTCTACCTGATTCTCTTGTCCACGTGGCTGCTTGGAACTGTTTTTTTACGCGATGAACCGTAGCCTTACCTTAGACACGTTTGTGTAATGTGCCACCTCGTCACTTTGTGGTGTCACGGCAGTGCCCCCTCTGTGGCGGGGGGAGGGGAAGGCGGGGAAGTGCACAGGGCACAGAGTTGAAGAGGGTCAGCCACGTCCCCGCACGCTCCTCTGTCTGTCGTCACAGCCTGCCCCAAACTTCGTGACCTGGGACCATGGCATTGTCACCCACGGCTTCCAATGGCTTGTGAGTTTGGCTGCAGCTGTGCTGGCTCGCAGCCCAGGACCCGAAAGTGTCACCTGTCGACACGTGCCCCAAGGCCCCATGGTAGGACCACATCCGAGCTCACTCACCTGGTCCTTGCCGGGCTTCGTTAGTTTCCAGGTTGGTGGCCGGAGATTGCCCCCAGCCCCTGGCCCTGTGGGCCTCTGCCCGGGAGCTTCCCCTGCCAGGGCAAGTGAGCAGCAGGGGGAGGGAGGGAGGGGATGGATGGAGCGAGGCCCACGCACATGCGCGCGCGCGCGCGCACACGCACACAGGGAGAGAGCCGAGCCAGCAAGACCCCAGTCTTGAGACCAGATGTGGACTGTGCAGATCTGCTCATGGGAGGGGGTTGGGTGGGGCTTGAAGTGCTCCCTTACCTCCCGCGTTGGGTGCACACAGGCTGTGTCTTCGAGGGGCATCTGTTGCCAGAAGGATGGTGGGGCTGGGGTCCCTGGTCCCGTTTGCTCTGTAGTCCGGGGAGGGTCTCTGTGGGACCCACAGGGTGGTGTGAGGGGCCCGGCCTTCCAAGTACGTCTGGACTATGCTCCTTCCTCAGATCACCCCCAAAGCTCGTGGTGTCGACGAGCGATCTGTTCCTTACGCGGCATCCTTGCAGCGCTGACTCTTCCGGCCAGGTGCCGGGGCTGTGCACCCCTCGGTGAGGCTGCGTGGTGGGGTGGCCCCGGGGTTGCCCGGGCAGGCGCTCTGCGCTGTTGCTACTTTGGTAAGTTAGAATGTAGTTGGCATTTCAGTGTCCACCTCTAGTTGGTTGAATTTTCTCTGTAGCAGCTGAGTTTTACTGCTGTGAGCGGGATCATTGTATCCAATGTGAGAAAATACACAGTAACTGGTTTTATTTTCTTTAAGTACAAACCCAAAAAGCTGAGTATAAGTGTGGTGAGAACTCAGGTTAGTTGTGACAAACGAGTGCCTTGGCTGCTGGTTTAGTGTTCATACGTTCAGTATTTTGATGTTTCTTACTGGAGGGGAGGTTTGCATCTTAGGTATAAAGAGTGTGGAGGGAAGTACGTTCTATGCGCTTAATTTAAACCTAAGTGCAGTTCCAGGGATGCCTTATGAAATACCACTGCAGCCTGGTTCCCAGGCCTGTCCCGGCGTCCCTGTGGGTTTGGCTCCCAGCACAAGCGGGAAGGGGCTTGGATGGCGTGGCCGTGATGTCTTCCTGGGTCCGTGTCTGTGGTTGTGAACTAAGGTTCTGTCATACTTACTAACGAAGCCGTGAGGACGGGTTTGTGTTAGAAAATCACAAGGAGGCTGTAACGAACAGGTTAGTATTTTCCTGTCTTCCCAGCAGTTGTGTGCTGTGTGGCCCCTGACTGGAGGAGCAGGAGCGGGGCGCCCCTGGGGTCCCCGGGCTCCAAGGGAAGGAGCTGAGCGCCTCAGTGTGGTCCGTGCGCTCCTGCGCTCCAGGCCTGCCGCGTGTGCCCGGGCTCAGGGCCCATTTCTCTTCATGGGGCTGTAGGCTCTTGAACCCACACACAGACAAGAAGCTGGTGTGAGATTACAAAGCGGGAAAGAGCAAACTCCATCACTGTGGACCTTTTCCAAGCTCCACGCAGATTTAACACACATGTCAGTGTTGATTGACTCTGTCCTGTGTGATCTGAGCTTGCTTAAACTTGTATCAGAAAGGGGGGCTCACTTCATGCACAGAGTGGGCTGTGTGCCAGTCTGCACCCCTCGTCAGCATACTCAGAAAGGGGGGCTCACTTCATGCACAGAGTGGGCTGTGTGCCCGGTCTGTGCCCCTCGTCACAGACCAGCGCCAGCACTGGCAGGTGGCTCTGTGGGGTGTTGCTGACTTGCAGGGGCCACCTGGCAGTTGGCCTAGGGCTTCCTGCCTTGAGCCCTGGCAGTCCTGTGGCCCAGGGGCCGCCCAGGACCCCGTGGTCGTGGGCATATGGAGACGATGGGCCACCGGCTATGGGTGTTTAAAGGTTTGCACGTCGTGAGGCTGTGAGCGAAGTGGGCTGGCAGACCTCTCCTCCTCTGGGCTGGGGGGAGTCACCAGGGGCCCCACAGGGAGGGCTTGGGCTGGCGTCTGAGAGGGGAGGAGCGGAGCACCCAGTGGTGCAGGGGCCCGGCCGCAGTGACGGTGGGGGGCCAGGTGTCGGCGCCTGGGTGGGGTGTCTTAGCCGCGGTGTGGTACTTCCCTGCTCGGCTGCTCTTCACTGCCAGCCAGGGAGGTCTTGTTAGCGTGTTTGGTGTCCTTTGGGAGTCACACCCCATGAAGGGGAGGGTGTTTTAGAAAAGCACCACTGTGGGAAGGCTGAGGCTGGGACCCTGGGGGTGGACGGGGTCGTGGGCAACAGCGCCGGCGACCTCTCCATACGTCCCTGGGTTTGTGTGTGTGGTTCAGACAGAGCTGCTTCTCTCCAGGACTCCACGCTGTCCACGCGTTTCTGCCCAGCGGTGCCCGGTGCCCCCGTGGTCTCCCCACGCTGCCCCGTGCCTGGAGCAGGCGGGGGTCTCTCTTGAGTTGGTCATCAGGCTCCGAAACGAGTTCTGTCATCTTCCCAGAGAGCAGTTAGGGGGGACGAGCTGGGTGCGGCCTGGACACAGGCTTGACGTGGGGACCGTGTTGCGCCCTGTGTCTGACGGTAGGGCAGGTGCACCAGCTCCGGAACCGGGTTCGGGCAGTCGTATGCGGAAGCCCAGTGAGCTCGAGAGGCTGTCCTGCCCTGGCATCGCCGCTGCCGGGCCGTTGCTGGCTGGGCGTCGCTTTTCCACGGCAGCCCTGCAGCCCGCACGCCGCTGCGGCTCCGGCTCCTGGGCGGACCCCTCGGGGGCTGTTGCCGGCCCGCGAGGGCGGGAGCCCTGCCTGCGTTGCTTTGGTCCCGAACGTTTGTCTTTGGTCCTTGGTAGTCAGTCATGTGACGCCAGGAAATTTGAGCCAAATCTGCATGCAGCTGTTAAAGTTTGCGTCAAAAATACATTCAGTGACTTCCCAGATGAAAAGAAGCACCTCTTTATGTTCTAGAGAAAGATCGGGAACTGCTGCCATCTCTTGCTGCTGAACAGTGACCTCAGTGGTTAAAATGACGGGAGACGTTTATTCTCCCGAATGGCTTCTGTGGGTCAGAACTTGGGACGTGGCTGGGTGGCCGTGTGCCCAGCCCCCGGGGAGGAGACGACGGCAGGAGGGCAGGCCCAGCTCTCTGATTTCCTTTGCGAAAACCGAGCTCGCGCTGCCCGTGATTCCGACACGCACGTGTCGTTGTGACATGGGGCTCCTGTGCCCGGGAGGCTTGCCGTGGATAACGGGCCACCACCCGCACGCACACTGGCAGTGGCCAGCCAGCTGCTTCCTCTGTCCTGGTTACTGCCCTGCATGTTTACGCTCGGAACAGGGCCGTGTGGGAAGACGGTCTCATCAGAGGTGGTGCCCGCGGGTGCCCCACACCCAGGCAGGGTCGCTGTGCCTTGGGCACCCAGCCTGCTCTGGGCATTGCAGCCCCTCTGTGCTGGGCCGCCACACATTGTGGGCTCTCACGGGGCCAGACTGGGGGTGCATGGGCAGTGGGTGGAAGGAGCCCATTTAAGATTCTGGTCCCTTTCCTACAGGAGGTTCTTTGAGAGACAGAAACGAGGCCTTATGGCACACGAGTCGGTGGAACTTCCATCAGGGTCCTCCCCGCAGCCAGGAGGGCGTCCAGGAGCAGACGCGATGCCAGTGGGTGCACCTGCAGCCCGCTCCAGCCTCTCCTTCATGCCAGCAGCTGTCTGCCTCTGTCTCCCGCTGTGTTCTCCTGAGACTCCTCAGCTTGGGATCGGGACGCCGAGACCGGCAGGGAGGGACTGGCCTCTTCGTCCGTTCCCAGACTTTTCCAGAAAGGGCTGGGCTGGCCTGCTCGCTGCCCAGTCCGTGTACTAGGTGGCTGTGGTGGGCAGCGTGTGGCTGGGGAAGATGAAGCCCGTTTGCTCTGGAAAGGACAGCCTAGTTTGATCCCTTGAGTTGGACTGGGCGTCCCCTGGAGGGACCGGGGACTTCCTGGCTTGGTTCCCCTTTTGTATCGTGAGGGCTGCTGGGCCTGTGTCCCTGCTGCGCAGAGCCCAAGCGCCCCCTCTGTGGGGGGGATTTCCTGTGAGCGGCCGGTGACTGCCGAGCCGGAGCAGCACGCAGTGGCCCCAGGTCGGGGCAGAGCCCAGGCCGACCCATGAGGGCAGTGACAGCCCCTTCTCTTGGGGCTTCACGCTGCCAGCTCGGGGGTCCAGCCACGTGTCCTGGGACCATCTGACAGGCATGTGGGGAGACCCAGGCTCTCCTTCCACGGCCGTGTCCTCAGCTCTGTGGTATTTGGTGTCCCGTGGCTCTGTTCGCTGGGACCAGCCTGGTGTGGGCTCCGTGGCCCAGAGAGTCGCTCCGCAGAGCCTGATGGCTTCCTCCCGGCCAGCAGTGCTCCAGCCCCTCCAGGCCTCTGTCTGTGGCCGTCCGTGTGGGCATGCACTTGGCTCCCTCCGCTTCCGTGGAAGGGGGGATTTTGGAGAGTTCAGGAAACGTGGCTCATTTGGGTGTTGCCAGGCTCTGTGACGGGCCTGACTTCCATCTCGGGTTTCCCGTGTAGATTGTGCATTTTGGGTACACTTGGTGCGTTCTCCGGGCACCATGTGGCGACAGGGAACCCGTCCCCAGGACACTGCCAGGTCTGACCTCCGTCGTCTCCTGTGCCACAGGGCTCAGGCCAGCTGTGCCTGTCCGGAGTCCCTACCCTGCACGTGCCTGGGAGATGTCCCTCCGGAGGCTGCCAGCCTCAGGCCCCTCCAGGGTGGGAAGGGGCCTCAGACACCCTGGCTTCCTGGACAGACAGGACGAGGCTAGAAGGTGTACTCAGATCCCTTCATGGCAGGCTCAAACACCCGCGAGGAAAGTCCAGGCACCCCGCACAGACTTGTGAGCTTCTGTGGACACGCGGCTTGTGTGGGGGTGTGTGTGGTCACTGTGTGCACACAGGCGTGAGTCCCTGGACACTGGGGCGTTCTTGGGCAGTGCTCCCGCTAGGCCAGGGCCAGAAATCCCACTGCCCTGGTGACTGGTGGTCAGAGGCCTGGGCAGGAGGGAGAGGAGGCTTGTCTGCAGGGATCGGTTGGCCTGTGTTGTGGTTTGTGTGCACATGTATGTGTGTATTTATGCACATGCATGCACACGTGTGAGTGTAGGACGTGTGTGCACGCATGTGTCTGAGTGAGTGAATGCATGAGGAAGTTGTGCACTGGTGTGAGTATGTGCGTGTGGCAGGGCGCTGTCCGGCAGAGGCTCCGTGTTCCAGGACCCACCTGCCCTGGTTCGGCATGGAACAGGCACATCTTCGATGCCTGGTGAGGATGCACTCGGTATTGCCAGCCGCCAACACCAGATGCCCACCGTGCGGGGTGCCCACAACGAGCTCGGGCGAGTCTTGAGTCTTCTGATGAAAACTCCAGGAAAGCTGACGCAGGGCGCGAGTCGGGGACTCATCTGGGACACGACTCCCTGCAGCATCTTAGTGTGATTGCGCACCTTGGGTAGTGACGCTACTCTCCTGGTGCCCCCGGCATGCTGCGCTGTCAGCGGGCACCACCGAGCGGGCACGGCCTGGGGTCTGTACGTGGGCACCCTGCTCAGGACATGGGGGTGCCGGGATGGACCTGTATGCCGCCTGGCCCCTGCCCACACCCCTCTTGCACACGGAAATACATCCCCGCAATTTCCGGAGGAGCGAGCCCTGCTCTCAGGTCGGGTCACCAGACTGCTCTCATGATGATCAGATGAATTTTCACGCCCACCCGAGGTGCGGCTCCACCAGGTGCAGGGACTGCCATGTGAATACGTGTGCCGACTTAATGCACAAAAGCTGTATTTCATTAATGTCACAGGGGCTAAGCTTCGCAGGCTGACGCCTCAGAGGCTGAGAGGGCCCTGTGTCCCCTGCACGGGCTCCTGATCGGCTTGCGTGACAGTGACTGCGTTGTCTCTTTACTGCTGTGTTTTACGCCTCCCTTGCACAGCCCGGCTTGTTACAAACTGTAGCTTTGTCGCTCTCAGACGCCCTATTTACTGTCTTGTTGCTCTCTGCAGGCCGGTCTAATTGAAGCCAACGGGGAACTCAAGGTCTTCATAGACCAGAACCTTAGTCCTGGAAAAGGTAAGGCGCCTCTTTTCCAAATACGATTCTGTGGATGAGAGTGTTAGGGTTGGTGTATTTGTGAATTTCTCTGGGATGAAAGCCCCTGTCTGGCGTGGGGGTCCTGCTTTGGGAGCACTCCTTCCCGGGGCGCTGCAGCGCTTGGCAAGCAGCTGGCCGCACCGCCTGCGGGCACCCGTCAGTGTGGGGCTCCTACTGTGCAGAAATTCAGGAACATGGAGAACCCACGTCATGTGCTTTCCTCCACCTCACGGGCACCGTGAGCCCTCCAGGTGTCTGCTCTGGACTTGGCCACCAAGCAGAAGAGCCTTGAACTCAAGGCTGGTGGTGCCCCCCTCACGTGCCTCTGGGTGCATGTCTGCCCCCCCAGGAAGCCATGTGTGTATGTGTGGTGGCTCGCTGGAATTCAGGTGGACTTGGAGGGGGACGGGTCCAAGCCACTTCTCCCCCCGGGGTCCCACGCTCTCCCTCCTGGAGTGACGGTGACGAACATCTGCCCACTCGGCTGTCTCCGGGGGCAGACTAGCCGTGGCAGTGCTGGACCAGAGGGCACACACCTTCCAGCGTTGATCTGTGGCATCTGGCGCTGAGTGGCTGGGTCACTTCTGCCACCTCCGCTCTGCCTCAGCCGGACTGAGGCCCTGACAGGTGACCCCTTGGCTCCTGCTGTAGCTTCGGGGGACGTCGCGGCCCCTTCCCATCCATCTGGTGCTGGTGAGCCAGACAGGAGTCCAGCCATGCCCTGCCCTGGCGGGGCCCTGCCCCCTCTACATCAGGATGTCCCCTTCCGAGGCTCATGGAGGCTCCCCTGCCCCAGCTCAGCAGGTTTGCCTCCTTGTCACGCTGGCCACTCTCCCGGACGGCTGTGGGCCCAGCGTGCGCTCCAGGTCTCTGTGTTTGGAAGGTTGCAGGCAGCGTCCTGCTTTTCTGCACATCAGTTCCTCCTCCTTCCCTTCCTGTCGAAGGACAGGGGGCCCCGCGAGGGACTCCGTGTTTGCAGCCAGTTTTATCTCGATCGCTCTCACCATTCCCGGGTGGCTTGAGCGAGCTGCTGCAGTCTAACTAATTGGACACTTAGAATTTCAGGACTTGCAGGCGTGACGTCCTTAGTGAAAGTGACAAAGCAGAAGTAATAGTGAAAACACCGTGAACTCTGCTCCCTTGGAAATGGTGGGAGTCTCTCATCCTGGCTTGCTGTTTGGACGCTCCTGAAGGTCTCTCCCGGATCACGGGCTGCCTGTCTCCTTTCCTTTCTTACAAACAGATCTGTGCTTGAGCCTCACTGGGTTTGATGGCGAGGCGGCGGGTTGCGTTGGAGGGACGCGACAACAACAGCTTCTTGAGTCTCCTAGAATATTCTGGTGCCAGCTCCCTGCACCGTTAAAGGATTTTGTGTGTTCTTGGGTGCGGTTTGGTCCAGCGGGTCCTAGGCTCCGCTCACGGCTGGACCTGCTGCCCCTCGAGGCTCCTGCCTTCTGTCTCTGCTTCCGCGTCTGCCGGGACCAGTGCAGCCTCCCAGGCGCTGGGGCTCCTGCCCCCGCGCCTCCGGCGTGTTTTGGGTGCGAGAAGCCCCTGGCCTCGTGTCGGTGATGCGCTCCCCGCGTTGGCCCTGTGAACGCAGGCTGAGTGCTGCCAGGCTCCCGCTCCTTCCAGAAAAGTGCTTGTTCATAAACGGAGCTATTTGTCTATTGGACGGGCCGCGCAGGCGGTAGGACCAGGCTGTCTGCCGCGCCCTCCTGTGGGGTCTGTTCCACCCACAGCGCCTTTTCCTCTGGCTCGGGGGTTTCAAATCTAATTTTAGGCAGTGTGGTACTGACTGGAATGGTCGCTTTGGGTTATGCGTTAGTGTTTCATTAGGTTGGGGACCCGCGGGTGTCACGCTGTGTCGTTTGCCCCGCGGTCACTGTGGGCACTTCCCGAGGAGCACTGGGCGGGGGCTCGGCCAGGGTTGTGGTGAGTGAGGCCCAGGCCCCCGGCACAGGCTTGTCCAGCAGTCTCTGGAGGGACTGTGAGGGGCAGGAGTTGGCTCTCGCTGGGGGGTGGGCGTCGGGGGGTCACAAGGAGGGACGCAGCTGGTCCTGGTGGAGGCTGGGCCTTGAGGGGCAGGGGCCGGTCCCGCTTCCCGTCCCCATGCGCTGTGCCCACGGGCCGGCTCACAGCTGCTCCCAGGTCCACCGCCAAGAGTTCGAGAGCCTCAGTGACCCTGCCGGCCCAGCTGAGGGGCCGGGGCTGGTGAGCCCCCCCCCGAGGTGAGCTCCGCGTGGCTGCGCCTGCCCGAGCTCCGGCTGTGATGCCCCCTCCTGCTGGGCTCCTGCACGCTCCTGCTTCCTGGGTTCCAGCCTCCAGGGCCGCCCATGCCTTGGCCTCACTTGCTGCTTCTTGCTGCTACGTGTAGCCCATTTCCAGATCCCCGTGTCCGCAGGCTTGTCCAGAGGCGGAGCCCGCGGGAGGCACGTGGGCAGTGGGAGAGAGGCTGGTCGTGTGGGACCGGCCCCTGTGACAAGGGGGCTGGCGGGCCGGACACAGGCAAGAGCTGGGGCTGTGGCCTCGAGGTGGAGGAGACCGCGGGTGTCTGGTCAGCGGGCTCTGGATGGCGGTCTCCCCCACCTAACGTCGGCGTACGGCTGGTCTGTGACTGGATAGCTGGGGACGGGCGCCTTGGCCCTCACAGCAAGTCGGTCGTCATACCCGCGAGATTCAAAGAGCTGTTTTCCCCAGACCGGTGCGCTGAAGTCACAGCCTCCTGTGCCCACGGGCCCCAAAGACTGGAGCCCCCAACGTGGTCCAGGACGGTGAAGTTCACAGTCTTCGCTGTGACAGCCATTGGGTCGTTCCGTCAGGCTTCGCTGATGGTTCTGCCCACGCTCTGGAGTGAGAGCCGGGGCACGAGGCGCATGTGCGTGGCCGCACCACACATGTGGGCACCTCTTTTGCTGCGGTTTCGGGTTCTGGTGGCCCAGTGGGTGTGAGCCCCCTCGCTCCCGGCCTGCCCTGCCAGTTGGGGTCCGGCCAGGTGCTTTGCCGGCACATTTTGTTGCTGCGGTTCCTGCCGGGACCTCCTCTTTCTGCTGTGTGGCTGCTGCCCCGGGCTTCGGGCCACGTCCCTGCCACGCGCGCACCCACGGCCTCCCGTTGTGCCCACGGCCCGCCTGCCCTCCACACAGAAGGAGTCCAGGGCCACGGCCCTCTTCCTCTTCTCTGGCCTTGCGTGCACTTTGTGCGTCTCGCCGAAGAAACACAGCTAACAATGTAAACGTGTGTTTAAGCGTGTGTTCGCCATTTTGGACATGCTTTCCTGGCACGTGTGCATGTGTGTGTGTGTGTGTGTGTGTGTGTGGTGTCTGCACACGCTAACCCTCCCTGCGGTGCGTGACTTTGCTCTCCGCAGCCGGGCCCTTTCCGGCAATTTCCCGTGCTGCTTTTGTCGCTGAGCCTCTTGATGGAGCGCTCTGGTGCCCGTTGAGTGTTTTCCCCAAAGGGCTGTGCACCCTGAGTGCCCGGGGCAGGAGGCCGCCCCTGCGGAACGCTGCGTCCTGCGTCCATGGCCAGGTCTGGCTGGTCACGGGGCCTGTCCTGTGACGTCTGCTGTTTTCCTTCCACTTCAGTGTTGCCCTTCCCCTGAGGACGGGCTCTCAGGGGGGAGACGTGCACATCCGTGATGGGCCGGCAACTGGTGTTACGGGATCATTCCTGAGACGCGGGCCCCGCAGCCTCCCGGACATGCGCGGGCCTGCCCAGTCGGCTGTGGGGGGACGCAGCCCGGCCCCACCGCGGCCGCCCTCCCAGGGAGCGCAGAGCAGAGGCGCCGTCTTTTGAACGCAGAGGACATCTGGAGCACAGAGTGAGGTCATGTCCCACCCACCAAACTCCACCGCCGGGCTTGCCAGGAAGACCGGTCTTCAGAGGAGATGCGTCACAGAGGAGGCCCCGAGAAGGGGAGCACCTCAGCTTGGACCCTGGGGCCTCAGAGACTGCCTTGCGGGGGCGGGGCCACGGGGGGCTCGTGTGTCTCTGTGACCGCTTGGCTGAGCGCTCGGGGTATTTGTAGTGTGGCGGGCAAGAGTGCAGCTCTTAGGCTACTAGGTTCTTAGAACTTAAAAAGAGTTGAAATTATTTTCAAGAAGACATTAAACCTTATGATTTCATAATCTATCTTAAAACCCATAGATGTTAATGGATTGTGATTGCTAATTATAACAATATGCTTATGTAATATTTTTGGAATCCTTTTTCTGTTAATAATTATAGCAGTTCAGACCGCATATGTTCATAACTTCTTTTCTTGCCCAGAAAGGAGTTCCCCATTTCGTAATGTAGTTGACAGTCTTTCAGGGGTGGCTGGGTGGCTCAGTGGGTTGAGTGACCCACTTTGGCACAGGTCGTAATCTTGTGGTTTGTGAGTTCGAGCCCCTCATCGGGCTCTGTGGGGACAGCTCGGAGCCTAGGGCCTGCTTGGGCTTCTGCGTCTCCCTTGCTCTCTGCCCCTCCCCCATTCGTGTTCTCTTTTTGTCTCTCAAAAAGTAAACATTAAAAAACACTTTATTAGATAGTTCCTTTAATAGAAGGCTCTAAGTAGATTTTATGGTTTAAGTAGTAGTTTTTCTAATGAGTAGATTCCTAGGCTGTGTTACAGGTCAGCCATCTGGTAAACGGGAGTGTAAATAGGTCGAGTGTGGTGGTCTTTGTCAGAAAAGGACGTTAAGCACCCTGATTTCTGTGGCTAGATTAAACCAAGAACGAATCCTGTCCTTGAGATGGTTATAAAGTGACGTGTCTTTTTCCTGAGTCAGCAGTTGGTAGGAACCCCAGAGAAGGGGACACTGGCTGCCTGGGTGCGCACGTGTGTGTATGTGTGAACTCGTGCGTGGTACATGCATGGTGTGCACATGTGTGCATGCGTTTGCACGTGTGGTATGTGTGCATACTGTGTGGTGTGCATGCATGGTGTGTGTGTGGTGTGTGCGTGTGTGGTGTGTGCAGGCATGCGTGTGTGCCGTACATGTGCGTGCTGTGCGTGCACGCGTAGTTGGTATGTGCGTGTGTGACGTGCATGTGTGGAATGGCCCTGTGGAGGTGCTGTGTGGAAGCCTAGAGCACAGACAGTCCCCTGGCACCCAGATCCCCTTGGGTGCACCGTGACGAAGGTCATTGGGAGAGAATGGCCAGAGCGCATCCATTAAGCCTTGATGTTTGCAGGCAGAGCCAAGTGGGGGCAGGCATGGGGCAGGTCTGCGGACCGGACGGTTAGCTCTGCTGGTCAGGCCTCTTGAGCAAACAGGATGAAAGGAAAATAGTTAATTCTAGGCTGTCCCGGGGAAAGACTGCGTGGTAGTTCTTTGTGTTGAAGAGCCTCCCGCTTAGTAACACGAGGAGACCGCAGGTGGTGCCGGCCAGCAGGTGGGGGGGGGGGGCCTGGCCCCGCTCCTTCTGCCTCCCGCCCTGCTGCCGCCCTGGCGGGCCGGGGATGGGCGTCCCAGGCCGGGGCTCTGAGCGCCGGGTTTCATAGGTGGGCGTTGCCGTGGTTCTGGGCGCCCAGTGCTGTCCCCTGTGGTCGCGCCTGTGTCTCTAGCCCAGACGGGCCCAGGTGTTCTGACTTCGCTCGTTTTACACGCAAGGTCGGCTTTATGATACAATGTCGTAACAGCTGCCCGGGCTGCTGCTGTTGACGGGGTCATTTGGAAATTTTTAAAAAACCCAATTTCATTTTTTAATGAATCAATTCAATATTCTTAGAAACCTACTAGTAACCTGCTTATAGTCTGAAATGACTGACATGTTTGTGTTTTAAATCTCTGTGCAAAATAGAATAACTTTATTTTTGTTTTTTAAACTCTTAATCTAAAACAATTGTTAAAAGTTTGCTTTTGGGGGCGCCTGGGTGACTCAGTTGGTTGAATGCCTGACTTAAGCTCAGGTTGTGATCTCCCGGTTCGTGAATTTGAGCTCCAAGTGGGGTTCTCTGCTGGCAGTTCAGAGCCTGCTTTGGATCCTCTGTCCTCCCCCCACCTCAGGCTGTCAGCCCAGAGCCTAACTCGGGATCGAACTCAGGAACCGTGAGATCATGACCTGAGCCAAGGTTAGACACTTAACCAACTGAGCCACCCAGGGCCCCTTGGAGTCTATTCTTTAAAACACATGGACTGTAAAGGGTTCAAAAATGAAACTTAGACCAGGCTAGATTGAAGACTGTGTTTACTGCTTATTTGGGGCAGAGCCCATGAAGTGAAGGAAACGCCATCTGACGTTGGCCTTGTGCGGGGGACCCCCCCTCCCCCCGGCCAGCTGGTTCCTGTGCTCACCCGTGGCGGCCACGGGAGGCTGTTCTGCTTCAGGACCCGGGGTGGGGGGGTGCTGGGTGTGGCCAGAGCAGGGCTCTCCCCTCTCCCCGTGTGACAGAGACCTGGGATCTTTCCGGCTCTTCCTGAGCGTGCAGGCCCTTCTCTGTAAGGGGTGGACCGCGTACACGCTGCCCGCCTCCCGGGCTCCCTTCAGGGCCTGCCCTGTGCCTTTCCCCGGGTTCCACCACCCTCTGTTCGTGCTCCCTCGTTTGTTTCTCTGCCTTTGATGCCGGCACCGCAAGGGCTTTGTTTTTTATATTTTGAGTTTTTACATTTCTACTTTGTTTGATTTTATTATTTGATATGTAAAATAAAATGTTTTACTGTTTTTATTCACGGTTGTGTCTCTAGCACTCAGGACAGAGCCAGGCACACAGAACTCTGTGCAGATGCCTGTGAAGGAGGGAATGTGTCTCATGTACCCTCCCCCTCATTTTGTGAGAAGACGACCTGAGTCTTCAGAGAGGCCACAGCTTCCTCAGGCATTTTTCTCCCTAGAAACAGACACGTGGTTCTGTTGCTCCAGGAGAAAGAGTGGTAGATTTCTAAACGAGCTTTGCGAACCTGTAAGGAAATGCTGGAATACAAGTGACTTCTAGTCTTACGACTGTAATTGTCACAGAATTATAGACTTTTAGAGCTGCCCTCCCCAGACCCTGCAGTCCTGCCAGAACATTCTCTAGGTGAGCAGGCAGCCTTCCAGGGGCTCAGGGCATGGTTGGCAATGTGCCTGGGCCGCCTGAGCCCCATCCCAGGGACGCCAAAGCACCCAGGAGGGGCTGGTGGTCACGTCTACACAGACAAGGCTTCAACTTAGTAGCGGCCTCTGTGACTCACCCGCAGATGCGGAGCGGTGGAAGTGGGGACGGTGAGAATCTCTGACTGGAAGTGCCATCACCCTGCAGCCTCGGCCCAGGAGGGCGCTGACCTGTCACCTCCTTGTGTTGCAGGCGTGGTGTCCTTGGTGGCCGTCCACCCCTCCACGGTGAGCACGCTGGGGAAGCAGCTCTTGCCAAAAACCTTCGGACAGTCCAATGTCAACATCGCACAGCACGTGGTAAGGGCCCCGGGCTGGCGGCTTGCAGGCTCCGCCGCGGGGTTGGGCTCCCTCTCCAGTGCCCACAGCGCTGGCACGGCTGCCCGCCTCACACTGTGGGAGTGTGTGCCTGCGGGGTATGTGCTCCCCTGGCTCGGCCCCACGCCTGCCCCAGAGCTCGGGGGCTGTGTCGCCCCCTCCTGGAAAGTGAGGGTGGTGTCCTTGCGGAACTCGGGGCTCTGGGCCGTCAGGCGCCAAGGCAGGTGTGTCCCTGCTCTGGGGACCGTGCTGGGGGCCCCCCGCGGACTGGGCACCTGTGGGACTCAGCGGGCCCTTGCAGACGGATCTCTGGGCAGACCGAAGCAGCCCCTACCCTGGGCAGGCGCAGCATTGAGAGCAGAATGTTCGCTGCCCACCTGAGCGCCCGCCCCTGGGTGCACATTCCCAGTAGCTGAGGACATGCCTGTCACTTACCCTGTCGGTGAAGCGGGACTGCTTTTCTTAGCAGAGTGGCTGGGGTTTCTCAAAGCAATGACACGTTGAAGTCCTAGGCCGTATTTGGCTTACCACAGCCTTTTATTTTTATTTTATTATTATTTTTTTTAACGTTTTATTTATTTCTAGGAGAGAGAGAGAGACATCGTGAGCAGGGGAGGGTCAGAGAGAGAGGGAGTCACAGACTCTGAAACAGGCTCCAGGCTCTGAGCTGGCAGTCAGCACAGAGCCCGACGCGGGGCTCGAACCCACGAACCGCGAGATCATGACCTAAGCGAAAGTCGGACGCTTAAGCAACTAAGCCACCCAGGCGCCCCTATCACAACTTTGTAATAAGTGTCTTCCTGATATAAGTTAAATATTCCACTCTGTGCTTTATTCTGTAACTCATTTTATTTGTAGGTGCTACGTAGTCTAGCAGCTTTAGCTTGGGAACACCTCCTTGATTGTAGGAGCAGCCTGCTTTCGCGGCCAGTGTAAACAGTAGGGAGGAAAGTTAAGGAGGACTTTTCTAACGGTGCCTTACACTTTCTCAGTCTGAGAGTTAAGCCCCTGGTCTGGGTCAGGCTGCTTCGAGGGGGAGCTAGTGATGGTAACTCCTTCACAGATCCCAGCGGTCTGAGCTAGGCGTCTCTCAGCCTTCACCTGACACAGGGCTGGTGACGAAAGGGTTGGCGCTTTGTGACCTGAGAGCCAGAGCTTTGTCTTCGTGTGATGCGAACGCGCTCAGACTCTTGAGGTGCTCGCCCCCAGCCCCGCCTGAGGCAGCACCCATGGGCCCAGTTTCAGGGAGAGCAGTTAAGACCGGAGCTTCCTGTCATCCAGGGAGGCCACGCTCACAGTGAGCAGCTCAGTGCACCTGCTGTGTTCGCATTGTGGAATGGAGGCACCGAGAGGTCCAGCCGAGGGAGACGACGGGGGCCAGGGTGCTGGCCTGATGGCAGGTAGCCCTCTGTGGCTCTCCTGCCGTGCACGTGGGCGCTGGCGTCCCAAATCTGCTCTCCTGAGAGTGTAACCAACCACGTCCATGTAAAATGTGTCCAGTGCCTGCCCGGAGTGCACGCCATGGCCACACCACGTTCCCCACGGTGACCGAGGGCCCCGTAGACGCACGCGCTTAACAAAAGCAGAGGTTCATGAGGCACATCTCCTCTCCGCGGGTTTGTTCTCTCTTCCGTCCTCTTTTCTTTTTTCCAGAACACTTGCTAAGTGATTTCACAGCTTTTGGACGAGGGTGGTCCCCCATTTGGAAAACACTGTGATGGACTTTAATTATTGGAAATGAGAATGAAAAGAAGGAAACGGAGTTGAGCATTTTTTCTTTCTCTGGCTAATGGGTCATTAGCTCTGACAGGTTACCTGGCCCAGGGATCAGAGTGCTTGCTCAGCTGTCCCGCGGCCACAGCACACATGTGCCGCTAAGCAGGGGTGTGGGGAGCACCCCCAGCCCACACAGCGGACCTGGCAAGTCCCTAGGGCCGTGCCTGCCGTCCCTGGGGCCGTGCCTGCCCCCCCCCTCCCCCCCGCCCCGAGGGGCTGCCCCAGCACCTGGTGCCCGGCATTGACTCCTGAGACAGCGTCCTGTGTGGCTGGGCACTTGGCTGAGTGGAGACTGGGAAGTCCTCCTCCTAAACGGTTTCCGGCCTCTGCTCCCTGGTGTGGGCGGAGTCACGTGAGATCCTGGGAAACGGGTGCTAACTCGGCTCTGCGCAGCAGCGTCTGTGTCCCCCACGTGAATAGTTGCGTGTTCACAGATGGGGCCAAGTTCTAAGTCCTCGTCAGACAAACCAGGCCTTTGCTCCCTTTGGTGCACTGGCCACGTGCTCCCGGTGCTAATTGCCTCCCTCCTCCCTGCTCTGCACTATTTGGGGTGCCGGGGCCCCTGAAACTGCTGCTGGGATGAGGCTCCCACATGTGGACTAGCTGGGGGGGGCACCGCGAGCCCTGCCCCGTGACCCCTCCGTTCTGAGAGTTTTCCTGTTTGCGTTTTGGCCTGATGTTAGCCCGGCCGAGAGTCAGAATCCGCCCTTGTCCGTGTCATGGAAAGGGCGGGAAAGTAAACTAGGACGAGCGGAACGGGGCCAGTCGTGGCGCTGCTGTGCACGCCCCATGGGGACCCACGTTAGCCACGGCCTCCTCGGGTGAGGCGTTCCCTGCTGCTCTTGTTGGACGGGGAGGACGCCTGAGGTGGCTGAGCGACGCGACGGAGGGCGTCGTGGCCCGGCAGCGTCAGCCGTTGGGTGTCCCTCACACGACCACGTTCTCCCTGGTCTTCGTGGCCGATGACGCTCAGCAGTGGCTGGAGAGGCTGGGAAGTGATGAGAACGGCAGGGTCGTGTGCGGGAGGTTCTGACTGTGTTCTCAATTGTCTCTTGACTGTAGGTAATTGGTACGCCTCAGAGATCTGCAGCGCCCAACACTGTCGTGGTAGGAAGCCCACACACCCCTAACACCCACTTTGTCTCACAGAACCAGCCTTCAGACCCCTCACCTTGGTCTGCCGGGTGAGCACATTGCCTAGACCCGTACCCCCAGCTCACTGTGCCACGTGGGCCGGCCGCTACGGCCGCAGTCAGGGCGCGCTTTTCCTCGTAGAGGAGAAGTGTGGGGGCGGGGAGCTGCCCCCTGCCCCGCGGTTCTGGGGGGCTGCACTCTAAAGGGTGGGGAGCTGCCCCCTGCCCTGCGGTTTGGGGGGGCTGCCCCCTGCCCTGCGGTTCGGGGGGGCCGCACTGTAAAGGGTGGGGAGCTGCCCCCTGCCCTGTGGTTTGGGGGGGCCGCACTGTAAAGGGTGGGGAGCTGCCCCCTGCCCTGCGGTTCGGGGGGGCCGCACTGTAAAGGGTGGGGAGCTGCCCCCTGCCCCACGGTTTGGGGGGACTGCCCCCTGCCCCACGGTTTGGGGGGGCCGCACTGTAAAGAGCGGGGAGCTCTTGGCAGAAGAAGAGGAGGAAGCTGGCTTCTCAACGCTGCAGTAACTTTGACGCTTTTTCCGTTGTGTGCACTGCAAAGTAGCATCTAGGGAGCACGGACCTCACAGCAGCCTCACCCGCTGCAACGCTGTAACTCGGCTGTTCCACGGGTGACACCCCATTGGACGGTCCTACCACACTGTCACTTTGACCCTTTCCTCCAGTAAAGACAGCCAGTGAGAAAACGGTTGTACTCGAAGGTCAGCTCTGTGACTTTCCTTAAAAACAAAGACTTGGAATTATGTCTGTTTGGTCTTAAAGCAAAAATCATCATTCCCTGAATCATTTAGTGAGAAACTCAGAACCACTGTTTCCTTGATGTGGTGACTTAAGTTGAGACACTGGGTTCCCCCTGCCCCTGATCTGAAGTGTGAAGTCAGGTGGCTGACACCTCAGATCCGCACCCCCACCGCACCCCCGGATTCTTAAATTTGCTGTAAAACGTCCATCATTCCTATGTCAGCTGATGTGTTTTCAAGCAGCGGCGTTCGTGTGTCCATGCGCATCTGGGTGTCCGCCCCATCGTTCTGGGGGCTGACGCACGCGTGAGGCCTGGCCGCTCATGATTTGTCCTCTGGCCCTTAGAGAACGAGGGGGCCTCACCCCCATCACCATGCGCAGTGCAGCCTGCTGATGAGCCAGGTCCCCGGGGTGCTCTGGGGGCTCGACCTTGCCGCACTTGCTGGGCTTGTGGGTAAACCGCGGGGCCGGCGCCGAGGGTGCTGAGGGCGCTGCCGTCCCTCTGTGTTTTGAAGGAAGCGGCACCGGAAAGGGGAGAAGAACGGGAAGGGCCTGCGACACTTCTCCATGAAAGTCTGTGAGAAGGTGCAGAGGAAGGGGACCACATCCTACAACGAGGTGGCCGACGAGCTGGTTGCCGAGTTTAGTGCCGCCGACAACCACATCCTCCCCAACGAATCTGTGAGTGTGTGATTGGCAGGGACAGACACACACACACACACACACACACCACATCCTCCCCAACAAATCTGTGAGTGTGTGATTGGCAGGGACACACACACACACACACACACACACACACACACACATACCCACCCACCCCGAGAACGATACTGAGGAGTTTCCCTGGCCCACTTGGGCCGCGGCGCCCTCTCGCCCTGGATGCTGTTGCATCACGGGCTGTGACGCTCTCCCTTTGCATTCGGTGGGGACACGAGCGACTGGCACTGCCGGCGGGGTGCTGGTTACTGCCCGAGGGTGTCTGAGGTGTTGTGTGAGTGTCCCCTGGGAACGGCTCTGGATGGTCTGGGAAACCCACACTCTGTCCTCCCCAGGCTTATGACCAGAAGAACATAAGACGACGAGTCTATGATGCCTTAAATGTGCTGATGGCCATGAACATCATCTCCAAGGAGAAGAAGGAGATCAAGTGGATCGGTCTGCCCACCAACTCGGCTCAGGAATGTCAGAACTTAGAGGTACGTGGCTGACCCGTGGTTTCCATCAAGCCCTATAGGTGTGCGTGGGAGCAGTGTGCCTGGAGCGGCGTGTGTGTGGTGTGCCCGTGGGTGCCTGCTCGGGGTCTGGCGTGTGTGCTGGCCTGGACCGTGGGTCCGCCGCTTCCCCGTGCCCCGTGCCTGCCTGCTGGATGTCAGTGTGTGTCCCGTCCACACTGGCTGCGCTCCGCAGGCCCTGGCCTCGTTGAGGGCAGTGCACCCAGCGTAGGAAAATCTGAGTCCTGGTTGTGGGATTTGACTTTCATATCAACCACATCCAGAAAATGAGAGAAGGCGGAGGAGTGTGTTCTGAGACTGAAGACACAGCCCCTTGTCCCGGCCCACGAGCCGCCTTCCTTCTAGACTGATTCCCTGCCGTTAGGTTCCCAGCAGACCGTTGGGGCAAGCCCGCCGTGGGACGCTGTGTTGACGCGAGTCTTGCGTCGCACTGTCAGGTGCGCTGTGACGGCGTGGTCTCTGTTTTCAAGGTGGAGAGGCAGAGGAGGCTGGAGCGGATAAAGCAGAAGCAGTCTCAGCTTCAGGAGCTCATCCTGCAGGTAACGGCTCTGCCATCGGCAGGCAGTGCCCTCCGCTCCCGTCTAGTGCCCCGGCGCCACGCCAGCTCTGGTGCAGGACGGAGGGCAGGAGGGCGTGTTCACACGGCCCCTCGGTGTATTGTCCAAGTGCCCTGTCACGCGCCTCGCCTACAGACTGTCACAGGCCCACGGGTAGGAGGAAGCGCAGCGCAAGCAGGGTGGGTTCCATCTGCCACCTCGGAGCAGGTCCCCCACAGATGAGAAGGGTCCCCCGCAGATGGGAAGGGTCCCCTGCAGATGGGAGGGGTCCCCCGCAGATGGGAAGGGTCCCCCGCAGATGGGAAGGGTCCCGTACGTAAAACCTCTGCTTTGAGGGCTTGAGCGCAGATTTCATGAGCACCCACCGAGGTCCCGCGCAGGTGCTGTCGATGTGAACTCTTAGACGTGGGCCTACTTCCCAGAGAACGCGTGTGCGTGTGGGCAAACGTGTAGCATGTGTGCGGTTTGTCCGAGTCTAAGCGTTGGGAGGGATGCCCTTTGGAAGGCCACACGCGAGGCTTCCCTGGGAAGGTACACAGCATGGTCCGAGGTGTGCGATGGCGACTATGGGTCAGGGGTCAGCTCCTGTGGTCGGTGGGTGGCACCCTCCCCTGCCCCTACAGACATGTTGGCAGGTACGGCCCTCACCCCTGCAGGGCCCTGGAGGTGCTCATTCCAGGCTAGAAGGAAAAGCAGATGTGTCCCAGAGCTCGTGGAGGGCGCCCAGTCGCTGGGTTGCGGCCGCGGTGCTGGGTCATCTGGCCAGTTCCTGGGGAGGGGGCGTCAGCTGCCACGGAAGTGCTGGGTGGTCAGGGGAGGGGAGATAGCTTGGTGATTTATGGAGGTGCCCGTGCACCCCAAGGCAGTGAGACCTCAGGCTCTGTGGTAGGGTCGGAGGGTGTGGGGGAGCCCTGGGACCCGGGGGGAGGCGGAGGGAGGTCTCAGGACACAGCCCCGGTGGCTGGGGTTGGGAGGTCTCCGAGCAGGGGAAGGGCCAGGGCCCACAGACTGTGGCAGAGGCTGTACGTCTTGCCCTGCTGGGCGCCCTAACTGAGCCTCGGTCTCTCCTTCGCCCCAGAAGAAGCCTCCCATGGAGGGAGGGCTTTGCTGGGCAGGGGGGCGGGACAGCCGCGGCCCCGGGCCAGCTGGGCAGGGGGGTGCTCTCTGCCTGTAACAGCAGGAGAGTCATCCTGAAGGCGCGGTCATCTTGGGGCTGAGCGCGTGCGCCCCCAGAGAGCCCTGCCTGGGCGGCCGTGCTGGCGTTTGTTCCTCCGGGAGGCTCTGGGTGTGGGCTGCTCGTCCACCTCCTGACGTGGGGTGCGTGCACCGGGCTGATGTCCCTGGGGGATGTTTCTGTCAGGGGACCCCCACCCTCCCCAGCTGTTTGCTCTGATCTCTCAAGGGCTCCGACCCCTGTTTCCGTCCCATGGGGTCGGGCGGGGTCGTCGGGAACTCCTGTGGACGAGGCTGTAGGTTGGTGGCAGCTCCTGTGAGCAGTGTGCTGGGGGCTTATCTTTTTTAGCAAATTGCCTTCAAGAACCTGGTGCAGAGGAACCGCCAGGCAGAGCAGCAGGCCAGCCGGCCGCCCCCGCCCAACTCCGTCATCCACCTGCCCTTCATCATCGTCAACACCAGCAGGAAGACCGTCATCGACTGCAGCATTTCCAATGACAAGTAGGTAGTCCCCGGCCCCCCCACCCGAGGTCCCAGCTGAGCCTCCGGTCAGAGCGGAGCACGCTGCCATCACCGTTCGGGAGGACGGGGTGTGCTGCGTGCTTGCTTGTACAAGTGCTCATCTGTAATTAGTAAGTACAGTTCCTCGGCATATTTAAGTTATAGGCTCATTTCTTACCTCCCTGGTTATACGTTTATCTTTTAAATTTTTTTTTTATGTTTTTTTTAAAANTTTATCTTTTAAAAGGAAAACAAAGGCCCGTGGGCGGCTCAGTAGGTTGAGTGTCTGACTTTTGATCTTGGCTCTGGTTGTGATCTTGGAGTTCATGAGTTTGAACCCCTTCATTGGGCTCTGTGCTGACAGCAGGAAGCCTGTTTGGGATTCTCTCTCTCTGCCCCTCCCTTGCTTGCACGCTCCCTCTCTCTCCGTCTCCTCTCAAAATAAAGGATAAACATTTAAAAACTATATAAAAGGAAAACAAAGTCTGACAAGGTCGTTAAGAGCACAGCTGGGTCANTGAAAAGGGCCCCAAGGAAGGCTGGAGTGAGGGGAGTCCCCGCTGAGGGCTGGAGCCACGCCTGCCACTCTCTGTCTTGAAGATGGCAAGTGACTCCCTTTCTGGGGCTGACCGTGTCCCCAGGTTCGAGTACCTGTTCAACTTCGACAACACATTTGAGATCCATGACGACATTGAGGTGCTGAAGCGCATGGGGATGGCCTGCGGCCTGGAGTCCGGCAGCTGCTCCGCCCAGGACCTGAAGACGGCCAGGAGTCTGGTGCCCAAGGCGCTGGAGCCCTACGTGACGGGTCAGTTGTGTTGGAGGGTCACGGGGGCGAGGCCTCAGCCCTGCACGTGTGGCAAGAGCAGAGATGGCCGGGGGCGGGGGCATGAGGGGGAACATGGCCCCGGGAGGCCACAGTGGCGCTCTGTGGGTTTGGAGGTGTGGTTGACGCGGTGAAGTGAGGATTTCACCTTCTGGGTGCAAGTGGGGTGGGCTTGGAGTTCTAGGCGGGGGATCTGTCTCCCCGGCCAGGGGACCCAGGGGCGAGGAGCTGTTTGCCTGGCTCTCGTGCTGCCCTCCCCTCTGGGGACTTGCTGCAGAGCACCAGGGTCATGGCCACACAGGCAAGGAAGGGGCTTTGTGGTGAGAGAGCTGTGGGGGGGCTGTCCCCCGGAGCTGGGCTGGGCTGGACTGCAGGGTGGGCCCCGTAGAAGTCCCCGGCACTGGCTGCTCACTGGCGCGCCGACTCTGAGGCCGGCAGCCACACTTGATCCCTCTTGGGGAGGAAGCTGCTCGGGGTGGGGGTTGGCCATCCGGCCTGTGGCAGCCTGGTTGTCGTGCGAGCCTCCGTCGTGTGACCTTTGCTGCATTTTCTTCTCTTTCCAGAGATGGCTCAGGGATCGATCGGAGGGGTGTTCGTCACATCAGTGTCCACCTCCAATGGCACGAGGCTTTCTGCCAGGTGACCGGGCTCTGGGTGGGGCGGCCCCCACACGCAGGCCAGGCCCAGCTCATGCCCTGGGCGGGAGGCAGCGCTGCCTCCTCGTGTCTCCCCCTAAAACTTCAAAGTGACACGTGACTTTGATTTTGAAGAAAGCAGCATGCGGTGAAGTGGGGCCCAGACGCGAGCCCCAGCCCCAGCCCCGGGCACAGGGTGTTTCCGTGTTTCCTTTTGCTGCTGAACATGCTTGGGGTCGTCTGTACACAGAATTTTGTTCCCCGCTTTCTTCAATTTACCATTTATTGTATGTATATTTTGTATACATACAATGTATAGTCAGCGAAGGAGCTTCATTATTTAAACCAGTGGGTATTAGTCTTTGACCCAGCCGTGCCACAGAGCAGAACTGTGTTGTTTCTGGGTATTTTTCTTAGGTTCTTAAAGATTAATAGAACTTCTGCTTTAAGTGTTGACAAAACAGGGTTTTATTAACTTTTATGTTGTGTTAGGTTACACGTAACAGATACTACTTTGTATTGGTCCCACATAATAGTAAATGTTTAATTTCTTAAAATATCAGGTAGATGAGCAGTCTTTAGGTTCAGCGAAATGGGCCTGGTCTGATAAAGGCCAGCGCGGCCCTGCGGCTGCCCCGCGGCTCCCGGGTTCTGTCGCACCCGCGCCGCAGGATGTGCTGCAGTGGGGCTGTCGCCGAAGTCCTTGTGGGGGCCTGGCCTGGGTCAGGGTCAGGCGGAGGTCAGCTCCCTCCCCCTGCGTGTGCGTGTGCGCATGTGTGTGTATGCGTGTGTGTAGCAGTCAGTCTGCGTGATGCTGATAACCAGCTGTTCTAAGAGTCAGAATTTGGGTATCTTCTAGCCTTTCACGTTCACGGAATTCTTTCTATTGATTAAAGTTTCCGAGGCGTCAGCTTTTATTTGAGGGAGGCAAAGCCATTAGTTTTTCAGAAGAAAAGACTGAAAAGTGGCCGAGACGTCTCGTGTGGGCCCAGCAGTTTGCTAGGCAGTTAGGTGGTTCCGCTTAGAAGCTGCAGCGGAAGCAGCCGTGTGAGCCGTTCTGACATCTGCGAGGTGGGGTCCCAGCCGTGGGGCTCCTTTGTCAAAGGGTGTAGTGATGACCCGTCCTCCTCGCATGATGCCGGTAATCCTGACTAGCGAGGGGTGTGAAAATCTGCACGTCTGCTTGCGCGTTCGAGAAAAGCCTCGCTGGTGCCCCAGCTCTGGGCCGCGGCGGGTGTGGGTGCGGTGCCCACACGGACCCGTCCCTGCCGAGACCGCCCTCGGCGATCATCCCGCGCCCAGAACGCCTTCTCTGAGTGTAGAGCAGCTGCCGCCCCGCACGGCCCCGCTCCCGTGTCCTGTGCTCTCGAGGCAGCTGCAGGCCTTCCAGTCTGGCGGCGGAGGGGGGACCCCGAGCCCCACGTGCTGGCGGGAGTGCCCGGCCGGAACCCGAGGGGCCTCTGTGCAGCTCTGCACTGCCGGCCCGCGTCCCTTGTGTCTGCTGTCTCTTAGAATACTGTTGCTTGCCGCTAGACCCCAAGACGGAGGGAGCGCAGTGACTTTTGACAGGTGTCTGAGTAGGTCATACTTCACGTGCCGGGCACCTTCTGGTACCGCAGGACCGTATCTGCCGCCTTGCATCTGACCCGCTCTGTGCCAGGTGCTGGGGGCCGCCTGAACCCAGAGGTCTTTCCTCAGGACCCCAGGTCTGAAGATCCCTCTGTTCTAGGCCAGGGTCTGGCCTGAGGCAGTGGTGCCATCTGGGGCCACATGACTGTCGTGTGTGCTGCCTGGTGCCTTGTGACGTGTTTGGTGGCACCCTCAGGCTCAGATGCCAGTAGCCGTCCCCCAGCCCCCGTTGTGACAGCCAGAGAGGATTAGAAGTCCCCGCCCCTGCCAGCCTAGGCAGGTTCTGGATGTGCGTCTGAGCTCCCTGCTTCCCTCGGCGCCCAGCCCTGCGGCCGTTCCTGGGAGGTCAGGTCCCAGAGAGTGTGAGACTCGGGTGCTGCAGCTCCACTCCCAGGGCTCTGCACGGTGCGGGGGGAGGCGTGTGGGCCCGGGGTGTCCTGCACACACACAGGTGCACGTGCACACCATCGCAGGGCAGTGGATGTGTGCACACAACCACACACGCGTATACATGTGCACGCACACAATCACACACATGCATATACAACCACACCAACATCGTGCATACTCACACAACCATACACATGCGTACATGTGCGTGCACACAACCACACACATGCACGCATACAACCATGCTCATACACAACCACAAAGGCAGCACGTGCACACAACTCGCTGGGCACCCCCAGTGCACTGTCATCGGAGGGCCTTGCTTTGAGGGCCCCGTGTCCTTTCTGGGCCCCTTTCTCCTCACCTGTTCTCACCCCCCTGGAGATCACCAGCTCATAGCTCACGCCCGGAAGAAGGGTCTGTGGTTTGCAGCGTGAGCCCGTCGGGGTTTGTTTGTAACATAACAACCAGCATCGTGGCTCGACCAGCGTTGCTGTGAGGTCGGTGTCACGAGTGAGGGTGCGGATGCGGGGGCTCCCCGCTCGGCCTGCGCGCCGCTGACCGCCCTGTCCCTCGACCCCGCAGCGACCTGACCAACGGTGCGGACGGCGTGCCGGCCACCAGCTCCAGCGGGTCCCAGTACAGCGGCTCCCGGGTGGAGACCCCCGTGTCCTGCGTCGGGGAGGACGAGGACGACGACGACGACTTCAACGAGAACGAGGAGGAGGACGGAGGCCGCGGG
>NW_027528362.1:14852782-14869009 GCF_008692635.1 Crocuta crocuta
CCGCGACCGGGGCCTCTCTCCGCTGCCCAGGATCTCGCTTGCGTTGTCCGTCTGTAGCTCAGAGCCCACTCTGGCCCGTGGTTCTTGCTGAGTGAGCCTCCTCCCGCGGCCCCCGGCGGCCAAGCCCTGCTCCTCCGCGCTGGGCCGCAGATCGTACTGGGACTTTATTTTCCCTTAAGTTATATTGACTGTGTGACTCCATCAAGTTCATACGTTTTATTTTCCTCGATGTTGCAGCAAATTGCCAAGTTCTTTATTCGTTTTGTTTCGTTTGGTAAAAGTTCACTGCCTTGCTGGTGCAGCTGCGAGAACTGGAGGGCTTGGAGCGGCGGGCGGCCTGCGGCTCCGCGGGCTTTCCTGTACAGCTGTTTACACACCCACACGTCTGTCTCGACGCACACGGAAACAAACGCCGTCTTTGTTTCGTGAGCATCTTCCTGTAACTACGATAAAGTTGACATTAAATATAGAGAATGTTCTAACAGTTTTTTAACTCAGAATTTGTCAATCATTTTTAATAGTTCTTTTTTTATAAAAAGAAACGGGATTTCAGGACAGGCAGTCGTCCCTTTTAAAACTTATTCACAGAGAACCATTAACCGCACAGTTGCTGTTAGCTGCCTGTTCTACAACAATAGTCTTTTTATTGAAACACAAATAAACTTTTCTGTAATATTTTATGGAATATAAAGAGACTTTAATTGTTTGACTTGTTTAACTCGGCACTGTTAGTTTTTATTAATAAAACGCGCATGGGCATTTTAAACCAGCTCCGTGTTCCTCTGATTCACGATCATTGTGCGGAAGCTTCAGCGTGCGGCCCACTTCTTGCCGAGGAGGACGGTCACCGGGCTGTGTGCTGAGCACCCCTCACCCTCCTCCTGCATCCTCGGCTCAGGGGCAGGTTCTGGGCTGAGTCTCCTCAGAAAGAGTGAGATCGGCGGGGAAGAAGGGACACTTAACCACCTTACATGAGCCGCCTGGTGTTTTGAAGCCATCAGCCTTGGAAGGGAGCCCGCGGTCCCCTGGGATGATGTGGCCGCCCGCCCTCTCTTGCCGGTCAAGACTTCCCTCAACTGTCCCGAGGGCCTGGGGACACCGTTCTGGCGCCCTTTGCCTGCTGTGTGTAGGCGGGACCCCCAGATGGCGTGCGGGGCGCGTGTGTGGCTGCATGCGGTGCTGGCGTGGGAGTGAGGCCGCTCTGGGACAGCAGGCTTGTTTGGCCACGATGCTCCAGGCTTTTCCAGAGGGGCTGGTGGAGCCAGAGGCGTGCGCCTGGCGACTGCAGGGCCCTGGCTCCCTGTGGGGTTTGCGCACCCGCCCGCCACCCCCTTTACCTGCCAGAGCTGTGGCGCTCTAGCATAGTCTGATTTCCTTGATTTGGGATTAAAACTTTAAGAAGAGGATTCTTAAAGAGAAAGGGACTTTTTTGTTATTTTTCCCCTTATCAGGAAAGACGTGACTGTTGTATGTAGAGTAAGCATGACTTTAATGTGCTTTATTTGTACAGCGTAGGAATTGTGTCTTTAAAAGCAAGCCCCTCCAGTCGTCCATCCTCGTGAGGTGAGTTTCTTGCTCACGCGGGTACCGGGAGGTCACAGGGGTCAGGAAAGCTGAGGCACGGAAAGGAGAGAGAAGTTGTCCAGAGTGAGTTTTCAGGTCTTGTTAGAAGGTGACGGCTGCCTTGGGGTCACCACACCGGCTCAGCGTTTTGACCCTCACTACAAGTTCTGTCACTGAGCAGAGAGGACTGAGAGAAGTCGCTTACTCTAGTGCCAAGTGTGTGCGTGCAGGTGGCGGCCGGCAGCTCCGGTGCTTGGCGGCCGCGCGCCCCGCTCTCTACTGCTGGATTTTGAGCTTGAACTCCACCTTCCCCTCGTAGGGATCGTGGGGGTTGTCGAACGTCACATGATCGGCCAGGACCTTGCACACGATGACGACCTCCGTGTTTCTGGGGACGTTGAGAAGTTTCGCGGCGACCAGAGGGTTGCTGTAGTGGGGCTGGAACGGTGTGGGGAGACGGGAGGAGGCGAGAGTTAGAAACTGCGGCAGGTGTCCGGGTGGGCTGCTCGGAGGTGGCGCCCACCTGCCCTGTCTGAGCATGGCTGCCCTTGCACGCTCAGCTGCCTGCCGGAACTCAACGGGGACAGAGAGCTCTCTCCACGTAGGCATGGGGAGAGTCGGTCTGGGGTGGGACAACAGCAGTGACAGATTCAACCTCACATTATACTCGATGAAAATTAGTGTCAGAATAAAACAGGAGAAATTAAGAGATTTGGAGGAAGTGCTTCAAAATGGGTGTGTGGTTGCCTGACAGGATCAGGAAACGCTCGGAAACTAGAAGAATCAGGTTCACTCCATGTGTGTTACGTGAGAGCTACGTGTTTTCCGGTCGTTGTGGGCGGTGGTGGGGGAGGCGGCAGAGCGCTGCACGGTCAGGACGGGCTAAGTCCGCCAAGTTCGCCGCGCGGGTGAAGGTCGCCGGCTGCCGTGCGCCCAGCATGTTGCTGACTCCAAGCCGGTTCTGCAGACCTACCTGCGCTTTGCTCCCATAGTAGGGGAAGTAGTGGAGGCTGAAGGTGCCGTTGGGCGGGTAGTACTCCACCTGCAGGGGCCGGGCGTCCCGGTGCTGCTCCTGCAGACAGAGAGGCCGGCGCCGGGTGAGGCGGGAGCTGGGTGCACGCGTGCAGCACCCACATGTCCCTGGACGCCTGTGCGTATGTGTGCGTGCGTGTGTGTGCGTGTGCGGCACGCAGTTAGCATAAGCCGGCTCTGATCTTTATGATCCCATCAGGGATGTAACTTACTAGTTTGCCAAGCCTTTGGTGACCTATCAAATTTCCATTTTTAGCATTTTAAGTCCTAGTAGGATAACGAAGGTGGACAAAGCGGAGAATGTGCTCGTGTGTCCGTGTGCGGGCACGAAAGCTGAGAAGGCTGGACCGGCCAGCAGTTTGTGCAACATCAGGGCTAAGCACCGCCTGCTGGCTCGGGTTTGGTCCCTCGCCATTGTCTGCGAGTTTCCTGGCAGGTGGACGGGGTTGTCAGAACACAGGTGGAGAGCACTTTGGTGTCTGTTAGACGCTGGGGTCAGCCTGCGTGTGTGGTCAAGTGGCTGCTGGAGGGCACAGAGCGAGCCAGGGCCCCACCCACAAGAGACGGGCGTGGGGGTGGGGGGTGGGGGGGCATCTTCTGTCACTGTGCCAGGGAAACAAGCTTTAGGAAATATTCAGGGAACAGAAGCAGTTTATATATATATATATATATTTTTTAATGTTTTTTAATTTATTTCTAGGACAGAGAGAGAGAGACAGCGTGAGCAGGGGAGGGTCAGAGAGAGAGGGAGTCACAGACTGAAACAGGCTCCAGGCTCTGAGCTGGCAGCCAGCACAGAGCCCTACGCGGGGCTCGAACCCACAAACCGCGAGATCATGACCCAAGCGAAAGTCAGACGCTTAACCGACTAAGCCACCCAGGCGCCCCACGCAGTTTATATTTTTGTGTTGTGCTTAAAAACTGGTTTTGCGGGGCACTGGGGGCCCTCAGTCTGCTAAGCGTCTGACTCTTGATTTTGGCTCTGGTCGTGATCTCACAGTTTGTCAGTTTGGGCCCCGCGTTGGGCTCTGTGCTGACAGCATGGAGTCTGCTTGCGATTCTCCCTCTCTCTCTGCCCCTCTGCTCATCCTCTCTGTCTCTGTCTGTCTCTGTCTTTGTCTCTCTCTCAAAAAATAGGTAAACAAAAAAATTTGAAAAAATGGTTTTGAGAAAAACTGGAGTCAATTAATGCCGACTCTCAGGAGCCCGGACATGTATGCTGTTGCGCAGCCACAGCTGGGGGCCACCTGGCGTACATGTCCGCAAACAAACAAGAGAAAACATGTAATAGAAGTGCCTTGCTTGTTCTAAATTGCCACCAAAGACTTTGAAGTGTGTTAGTAATACACTGTTCAGATGCTTTTCGAAGCAGAACGGTAACAAAGATACACTATTTTTCTCACTCGGTTTTTGTGCCCTGTAATAAAGCCGCTCTAAGTGATGGGTCGTGATGGCTCTGGGCCCGTGGATCCAGACGGGTGGGCTGGCGACTGAGAGGCTCAGGGGGTAGCTCACGGGTGCGCACTCACCAGGAAGGCGCAGTCTACCCTGGGCGCCGTGCTGTTGCTGGGGAGGAACTTGACAATCTGGAAGGGAAGGGCGTCCTGTAGCTCTCCGGCTGGCTGTGTGTGGCAGGGGCCTGCGTGGCCTAGGGCTGCGGCCGCCACCATGACGTCCTGACCACTAGGCTGCAGGGCCGCCTGGCGCTCCGCGGGGCCCACGGCTCGCCTCTGCTGCTCCCGTGCTGCTCTCTCGGCCTCCTGAGGTCCTGGCCCCTGCGTGTACCCTTGTGCCCAGCGCCCAGGGCCGTCCGGCCCTCCCCACTCACCCGTCCCCTGCCTGGCAGTGATGAGGGAGACCCAGTGGGGACCCAGGAAGTGTGCAGTGCACACACGCGTGGCTTCCCCGCCCCTTGGGAAGGGAGAGTGGGGGAGTCCCCAGGCCGCACGCGTGGCCACCCCGCGCAGCCCCGACTCTGCACTCGGTGTGGGGCGCTGCAGGGTGCAAGGCCGGCGCTTGTTGTCAGGCCGTGTCGGGGGAAGGTCCGCTCCTGAGCCAACAGGGCAGGGGCGCGTGGAGCGCAGGAGCAGTGGGAGGGGGCGGCCAGAGCCGCGGGGCTCCCGTGAGGGCCAGACACCTGGCCTCTGTGCCGCAGCCGTCCCCACAGGGGCCCTCGGGACTCACCCTGTTCATTTTAATCACGAAGCACGGCCTGCCCTCCGCGAAGCCGAAGTTGGGGTCCACCAGGCCCGAGCAGTTTTGCAGCATGTCTGCTGTGAACTTGCAGGAGAACTTGGTGTGGTTCGGGGCCCCGAAGCTTTCCTGGAAGAAGTACTTCTCGGAGGTGCAGTTGATGCTGTCCTGCTGGGACTCTGGCGAGTAGCCTGCGGGGACACGCGCGCTGGGGCTGGCTGGGGGCACAGCCCAGCCCCTCCGGGAAATTGTCTCGGAAGCGGGAGACACGGGCTGATCGCCTGTTAGACTTCACCTGCCAGGAAGCCATGCAGCGCGTGCACGAGGCCCACCCAGGTCCTGTTGTCGGAGACGTTGTAGGAGATGTCCAGGCCCTTGTCCCCATAGACGTCTGGCCTCAGGGTCACCCCTGGGGAGAGAGCAGGACACATGGGACTCAGTTCCCCCCAGGGCATTCGTCCCAGCCCAGCCACGTGCTGCAGGGGTGGTGAGGCCCGCATGCCGCCGGCCCCGCCTGGCCGTCCAGCTGGGCCCGGGTCCTCAGGGCCCCCGCACAGGGGGACTGTGTCCACTTGTGCTCCGCAGCAGTGGCTCCCCAGGGGCCCTGCCCGGCTCGTCTGGTCGGAACCACGCTTAAGTGAAGTTGTGTTTGGACACACATTTGAAAAGTATTCGCTGGTTTTGATTCAAAGCAATCTGACCACATGTTAATGTGACCACAAGTCAGGATGCGCACGTGTAGGCCGAGGGAACGGTGGCCTGTGGGGGGCGTCCTCGCTCTGTGAGCACTAGACGCGCAGCCCCGTGTGCCGTAAATTGGGTAAATGGGATCCCACCGCCCGGATTCCTCTTTCCCTCTTCCGTGTCCCGGCGCCCATTGTACGCGTGTCCGTATCAGACTGTCCGCAGATCCTGAGTCGCGTTTCCCCATGTGATCATCGCTGGTGCACGCGGCTGGCGCCCTGTTGATGCGGGGACTTTTTAAATAGTCCGCTGGTGTTCTGTCCTATTGTGGCCACTGTGGGCGTAAGGTCCATGCGCAGATCCAAGTAAAAACCCAGGAGAGAGCGCGCACGCCGCACCAGCGTCCGCTCTGCCCGTGCCCGCAGCCTGTGAGTCCGTGTCAGTGGTGGCTGCACCCCACCCCCTCCTCTGGGCTTTGGGCAAATTACGTCCCGGCTGAACCCCCGGGCCTGTCGCCTGTAGCACTCTGTTCTGCAGCCACGACAGGCCGCCGTGGCCTCTCTGCTGGTCGGCTCGAAGACCGATGCCCACACTCTGGTGTTGTGATGCCCTGGGCAGGGATCCCCGAAGACTGTGGGGTGGAGGGCCTGCTGGGGAGAGGACACTCCCCACGAGTGACAAGCGTCCTCAGGAGCTGGACGTGCGTTTTCTTCCTTCACTTCTTCCCCTTCTCCCCCCGCCCTTGTTCGGTTTGTGCAGCTGGGCTAGGCCACTGTCTGCCGCGGGCACCCGGAGGGGAGTCCAGGCGNAGACGACCTGCTCTTAGAGAAAAGCATTTTCTGAACGGAGCTCGTGTTTGTGGACATGCTAACAGGATCGGGCCATGCGGAGGCGCATCCAGTGCAAGACAGAAGCCCTTCCCTCCCGCCGGGCCTCAGCTCCCAGTCCCCCTGCGTCTGCGCCTCCTCCCACACGGCTTCTGTGTGCCTTGGTGGCATCTGAAGTCAGTGATGTGAACATGGTCCCTGTAACAAATCTATTTTAATAATTACAACTACAGCCAAAGTCTGACTATAATCTGGGGCCACCACACCTAGTGGGGGCCCCTGGCAGGGGTGGGGGTGTCCCCCTCAGAGCCCTGGGCCCCAGCGTGAGTGACCCCTCCAGACTGCCTCTCTGGACTTTGTTCCTGAGGGTTCGTGCTCTGAGCCCAGGGTTCCCGGACTGCACGCTGCCCCGACGCACCGGGTCCTGGGGTGCAGACACGAGCCCCCCTTACCTGGTGACTTTAGATGGTCTTGGTAGTCAGGTGTATATGGGTCAATCGTGCACATGAGCGTGTAAATGCACAGGGCGAAGAGTCCGGTCATCACCACATAGAAAGCCACGTAGTAGAGGCTGATCCACACTGGGGGGGAGTGAGGGGGGACAGAGTAAAACTGCCTGTCCAAGCACCTCCGTGCACGACTCAGTGGTGTTCACAGTGCATTCACACAACGCTCTGCACAAGCATCGGGTCTGTCAAGTTCCAGAATGTTCTCTTCACCCAAGAGGTGCTCCGCACCCATTAACAGTCTTTAAAAATGATAAGTTTGGGGTGCTGGGTGGCTCAGTAGGTTAAGTATCAACTCTTGGTTTCAGCTCAGGTCATGATCTCACTGTTTGTGAGTTCAAGCCCCACATTGGGCTCTGCTGACAGCCCAGAGCCTGATAAGTAAACATTAAAAAATTCTTTTGAACAAAATTAAAAATAAAAATCATAAGTTTTAGGAGCATAGCTTTAAATATACTGTTCTCAAGTCTATGGCTGAACCTTTGCAGCTGACTCTCAGATGACCCCACTTTATCAGGGGGATTGGAGCCGGAATGGGCCTTGGGGTCATCTGGTGAGAGACATGCAGTCTCCCGGACAGGGCCTGGGTCTTGGGCGCCCGGAGTGTGACAGCATCAGCGTCCCTGTCCCCATGGGCACACCCCCCCAGTGTCCCCGTCCCCGCGGGCACACCCCCCCCAGTGTCCCCGTCCCCGCGGGCACACCCCCCTCAGTGTCCCCGTCCCCGCGGGCACACCCCCCTCAGTGTCCCTGTCCCCACGGGCACACCTTCCTCCCCAGTGTCCCCATCCCCGCGGGCACACACACCCCAGTGTCCCCGTCCCCGTGGCCACACACTCCCCAGTGTCCCCGTCCCCGCGGGCACACCTCCCTCCCCAGTGTCCCCGTCCCCACGTGCACACACCCCAGTGTCCCCGTCCCTGCGGGCACAACTCCCTCCCCAGTGTCCCCGTCCCCGCGGGCACAACTCCCTCCCCAGTGTCCCTGTCCCCACGGGCACACCTCCCTCCCCAGTGTCCCCGTCCCCGCGGGCACACACTCCCCAGTGTCCCCGTCCCCACGGGCACACCTCCCTCCCCAGTGTCCCCGTCCCCGCGGGCACACACTCCCCAGTGTCCCCGTCCCCACGGGCACACCTCCCTCCCCAGTGTCCCCGTCCCCGCGGGCACGCACCCCCACTGTCCCCGTCCCCGCGGGCACGCACCCCAGCGAGACAGCGTCCGGCCCAGCATCTGCCCCGTGTCCGGGTTCCAGCAGTAGCGCTGGAACTCCTCCATCCGCTGGCTGCACGACTTCTTCTCCTGCAGCGCCGCCATCGCCCCTGCAGAACGGGGTGCTCCCCACACCTGGCCTGAGGGGAGAAGGGTGGCCTGTGGGTTTTATGGTCTCCTCCCCTGAAGGTCAAGGCTCCTGGGAAATCACCAGGGTGGTGGTATCAGGCTTTCCTATCCAAACACAGCGGCTATCAGATGCCTCCCTGCCTCGCCACCCTCCTCTCGGGATGCCCTTGGCCACGTCCTTGTCTGCTCTGGCCCCTGACTTCTTGTTGAAATGCAGCTTCTGACCCAGTGGGGGCTCCTGGTGGGCTGTGCCGGTGGCGTTAGTGCCACAGCCGTGTCCAGGGCGCGTGGGGCCCGACGGCACGTTCGGTCACTGGGGCTACCGTGGGTATGCCTGCCGCCTGTCTGAGGCCCGGAGTGAGCTGACCTGCTGGGGGCCCGACGGCCCGGACAGCTGCAGGCCCCCGACCACCCCGACAGGACCAGAGGCCAGAGGCCTTGGCAGCTTATGTGGCCGGGGCCACGACACGTGCTCACAGGGACACCTGTGTCTACAGTGGGATCCGTGCACCACAGAAGTGTTTTACAGACACCTGAGTCAAAGCCTGATTAGAATAATAGGTTTTGTACCCACGGACCCAGGATTTCATTTACTGTCCCCTCTAGGTTTTCCCTCTGAGGGGACATGTATAGCCAGATTTGAAGGTTTCTTTTGGAAGAAGAATAATGTAAAGTCAGTTGTTTTGACTTATTTTCTTTAGGATGATTTAGAGTTTGTTAGCAAAATGAGCCTGTAAGATTCAGATGGAATTTTAGCTTGGACTCAGATGGAATTTTTTAATGGACCAAATCTGTGTGACTTGTGTAACACTGTTCTCATTCACGACTTTGGGATTTTAGGTCAGTAAGACCCAGTGGCATTAGGCTGCTATTTGCCCACACCCTGTGGGCCTGTGACTCCAGCTTCCGGGGCCTGAAGATACAGAGCAGCGACTGTTGGCTGAAAAATAAATGCCACCGTCGTCTGGGAAGTGTGGATATGTCCTTGAAATGAGCAAGACCTGAATCCTTTCTAGAAGTCATTGAAAGAAATCTTCCTCATTTCGTCTCTGGCTTCCCAGATGTGTGAAAGTGTGTGCTGCGCTGACACACGTTATCAGGATGCCCTCTGGGTGCACGCCTGTGGGGGGAGGGGCAGGGGGACATGCCCCGGATGCACCATGAAGAGCGGGCTCCAGACAATGCAGGGAGCCCAGGCTTCTCCCCCACCTGGTAGGACTGCGGCGTGCCCCCCCCGCCCCCTGCTGCTGCTGGAGTGGAGTCAAAAAAAGCCAGTGAAAATGGAAGGATTAATTACTAGGAAATCGTCCAGGTTTCAACTGATAATCATGCCTTTTGATCAAGAACCAGGACGATTTCAAAATGAATTCAAACAAGGCAATCAAAAGGTGCCAATATCAAGGTGGCAAGGATGTTGGGGTCAGAGATTTTAAGGCAGTTGTGATAAAAATGCTTGAGTGAGCAATATAAACTTGCGTGAAACAAATGAAAAAAAAGTAGAAAGTCTCAACAAAAAGAAAGTTTAAGGAAAGAAATAGAAGATATAAAGAAGAACCAATGGAAATATTATAAAAAATACAGTAATGAAAATAAAAAGCTCAATGAATGGATTCAGCTGCATAAGGGAGGGGACAGAGGAAAGAAATCTGTGACATGGAAGAAAAAACAATAGAAATTACCTGATCTGAACAGCAGAAAGAAAAAAATGCTCAGTGCCTCAGGGACCTGGGGACTAACGGATATGTGACATCTGTGTGATCACAGTTCTGGAAGGAGAGAAGAAAGGGGGCAGGCCTGAAAACTCCTAAACTTGCAGAAGGTATAAACCTTCACGTTCAAGAAGCCAAATGAAAACCAAATGGGATAACTCTCCCAAAATCCACGATACATCATCATTAAACTTCTGAAAATTGAAAACATACACACACAAAGAAAATCAAGAAAGCAGCCAGAGAAAAACCATTGGAATTACAGAAGATTACTCCTCAGAAACCAGAGATCAGAAGGAAGCTGCAG
The DNA here is from genome assembly GCF_008692635.1 of Crocuta crocuta. Lineage (NCBI taxonomy): Eukaryota > Metazoa > Chordata > Mammalia > Carnivora > Hyaenidae > Crocuta > Crocuta crocuta. Next base: position 14,862,944 of record NW_027528362.1, read on the forward strand.
AGTATATTTACATGCTGAAAGAAGAGACCTGTCAACCAGATCCTGAATCCAGCACAGATACCAGGAATGAAGGGGGACCCACCATTCTCAAATGAAGGAAAAGGAAAGGAAGATAATTTGTCAGCAGCAGACTTATCCTAAAAAGATGGCTAAAGGAAGTCCTCTAAACAGAATGACAATGTTAAAAGAAGGAATATTGGAGCATTAGGAAAGATGAAATAATATGGTAAGCAAAATATGGGTAAATACTATAAGCTCTCCTTTTCTTCTTGAATTTCCTTTTCTCTTTTTTTTTTTTCATAGTTTATTCATTTTGAGAGAGAGCATATGCATGCATGAGCGAAAGAGGGGCAGAGAAAGGAGAGAGAGAGAATCCCAAGCAAGCCTGACACTGTCAGCACAGAGCCCAATGCAGGGCTTGAACTCACGAACTTTGAAATCATGACCTGAGCTAAAACCAAGTGTCAGAAGCTTTACCATCTGAGCCACTCTACTTGAATTTTCTAACTTCTATTTGATGGTTGAAAAGCAAAACCATAACATTGCCTGATACTGTTCTAAATGTACATAGATGAAATAATTAAGGTAATTATAAACAGGAAAGGATAAAAGGATGTGATATTTCTGCACTTCGCTTGAAGTGCTAAAATGACAGCAATAGAATATGATAAATTACATATATATGATACCAACAGCAAACAATAAAAATATGCATAAAGAGATGCACTCAAAAATACTACAGATAAATCAAAATAGAATTCTAAAAATTTTTCAAAGTAACCCACAGGAAAAATGGCAGACCTCATCAACAATTACATTAAATGTAAATGCTATAAATACATCAATAAAAAAAAAACACCTCAGAGACTGACAGAATAGATTTAAAAAGGGACCCAAATATAGGCTGTCTACAAGAAACTTAGATAGAATGATATAGGCAGGTTAAATGGAAAAGGATGGAAAAAGATACATCATGCAAATAAATACTAATCAAATGAAGTGGGTGTGGTTATATGAATATCATATAGACTTCAGAGCAGAGAAAATTACAAGAGACATTATATAATGATAAAAGGTCAACCATCAAGAAGATATAGTAATCTTAAATGTGTATGCACCAAACAACAGAGCTGCAAAATAGTAAAGCAAATAAAACTGGCTTCAACTTCTCTCTCAATGATTGATAGAATAGCTAAATAGAAAATCAGCATGGAAACAGAAGGATTCAACAATATTGTCAGTCAACAGGCTGCCATTGACATTTGTAGAATACCCCACCCAAACACAATAGAATACACTTTCTAAGTGATCTTGGAACATATACCAGAATAGACCATATCCTGGGCCATAAAATAAAGCTTCACAAATGTAAAAGGATCGAAACCATTCAGTTTGTCCTCCAACCATGATACAATCAAACTAGAAACTAATAACACAAAGATAACAGGAAAAGCTTCAAACATGTCAAAACTAAATCATATTTCAAAGAATTCCTAAGTCAAAAGGAAGTCTTAAGGGAAATTAAAATATCGTAGGACTGAGGAAAACAAAAGTAGAACATCAAAATTCATGGGATGCAGCTCATGCAGTGTTAAAAGGAGAATTCAGGGGCACCTGGGTGGCTCAGTCAGTTAAGCATCTGACTCTTGCTTTCAGCTCAGGTCATGATCTCATGATTTCATGGGTTCAAGCTCCATGTGGAGCTCCATGCTGACAGCAGAGAGCCTGCTTGGGAGTCTCTCCCTTTCTTTCTGCTCCTCCCCCACTCAGGCTTGTCTCTGTCTCTCTCAAAAATAAATAAATAAACTTGTAAAAAGAATTTATAGTTCTAAATGCTTGTATCAGAAAAGAGAGGGAGTCTTAAATTAGTAAGTTCCACTTGGAAAACTTAGAAAAAGGGGGGGCGGAAGCAAGCAGAAGGAAGAAATAAAAGCTGAGAGCAGAAATCAATGAAATTAAAAGCAAAAGGGAAAATCAGTGAAAGAGCTGGTTCTTTGAAAAGTCAATAAAATTGACAAACCTATAGCAAGAGAATAGACATAAATAAGCAAATTAAGGATGAAATGAGATATTACTACAGACCATTCAGACATAAAGAGAAAACGCCACACACAACTTTACACACACAAATTTGACAGATGAACTTGGCCACTCCTCAAAAAGCACAACTTGTCCCATTTGAAATACAGAATTTGAATCGCCCTGTAACTATTAAGGAAATTGAATTTATAATGTAAGTTCTCCCAACAACTACAACAACAACAACAACAACAACAACAAAAACCCCTTCAGGCCCTGATGGCTTCACTGGAGAATTCTACCAAACATGTAATGAATAGCACAAATTGTGTCCTGTATCCTTTGGAAAATAGAAGGGAACTTCCCCACCTGATTTATGAGACCAGCACACCCTTCACCAAATCAAAGGTAACACAAAAACCAAAAACAACTATAGACCAAATCCCTCACAAATACAGACACAAAATTCTTTAACCAAGTATTGGCAAATTGAATCCAACAATGTATAAAAAACATTCAACACCGCGACCAAGGGGTATATATTCTAGGGATGCAGAGCTGGTTCGATATTAAAAAATCAGTCAATGTAAAACCCCACATTAACAAGCTAAAGAAGAAAAGTCATGTGATCATATGAGCTGATGCACAAAAGCACTTGACAAAATTCAACATTCATTTATGATAAAAAACTCTTAGCAGACTAGGAATGGACAGAAACTTTATTAAAAGCATTGACAGAATCTCTATAGCCAACATCCTATCTAGTGGGGAAGGACTGGTATCTACCCCAAGATCAGTAGTGAGGCCTGGACTTCTGTGCTCACTTCTTTGAGTCAGCCTTGTGCTGGGCATTCCAGCTGGTGTAACAAGCAAGAAAAGGCAGACAGGCCAGAAGGGAAGATACCAAGGTCCCTATTTTCAGACAGCAGGATGGTATATGTAGGAAATGCCAAAGACTGAAGAAAATCTAGTGGGTTTAGCAAGGCAAAGTATGCAAGATTAATACCCTCAAATCAACTGTATTTCATTAACTAGCAATGAACACATGGGTACCAAAATTAAAACTACACTACGATTGGCATTTGCTCGTAACGAACAGGAATATTTAGGTGTTTATCGAACAGAACACATAGGGAACTTGTGTGCTCAAATATACACAATGGTGAGGGAGGACGGACCGCGTTCAGAGGTTGGGAGACTCAGTGTAGTAAAGATGTCAGTTCTCCCCAGTTGATGTGCAGGTGTAATTCCTATCAAGGTCCGAGCTAGATTTTTTTGTGTAGATGTGGACAAGACTACTGTAAGACTTATATAGAAAGGCAAAGGAAGTGGAATATTTTCTTCCATATTTTGAATACTTAGTTTTAAAATATGTGTTTTGAGGGGCACCTGGGTGGCTCAGTCAGTTAAGCGTCCAACTTCGGCTCAGGTCATGATCTTGCGGTTCATGGGTTCGAGCCCCGCGTTGGGCTCTGTGCTGACAGCTCAGAGTCTGGAGCCTGTTTCAGATTCTGTGTCTCCCTCTCTCTCTGACCCTCCCCTGCTCACACTGTCTCTCTTTCTCTCTCAGAAATAAATAAAAACATTAAAGTTAAATATGTGTTTTGAAAAATATTTTTGGAAAAGAATTAAGTCAACAACTCCGATTACTCAGTTCCAAGCTTATCATCTGCTCTGTGTATCAGGTACAGTAACGGAGAGGCCGGTGCTGGAGCACAGCAGACCACACTAACGTGCCCACTGCGTCCCCAAGCAGCTCGGGACAGGCGCACAGTCGCCGGCCCACCCCAGGCCGCTGAAGCAAAGTCTGTTTTGGCAAAGTCTCTGGGCGATTGGTGTGTCGGGCACCGCTGGGAAGTGTGGGCTCCAAGAAACACTGGAAGGCGGTGCTACCACAAACCCTGACCACTGTCTGTTGAGCCCTGCTGGGGAGGCAGGAAGGGGCTAAGGCAGGGGATTTGGACTGTGCGCACAGCGAGTTCTCACTTCCGCCTCCCTGCCTTCCACCCGCACCCCCTCCCAGGCCCTCCTGGGAGTAGTGGTGCGGGGAGGGGGGTCGTCCCGGGTTCGGCCTCTCCTGCCTCGGCATTCTTGTTTCTGCAGCCCCTCCCTTCCTCCCCTCTTTCAACTGTGGTCAGCCCCCATTGCTTCCTTTTCTTCCCCACACATTCACTGAGTACCTGCAGTACTCCTTGGGCCTGGCATCCCCAGATGTACCCCAGAAATGCCCCAGGTGTCCCCTAGATGTCCCCTAAGTGTGTCCCCCAGGTGTGTCCCCCCAGGTGTGTCCCCCCCAGGTGTGTCCCCCCAGGTGTGTCCCCCCAGGTGTGTCCCCCCAGCTGTCCCCCAGCTGTGTCCCCCCAGGTGTGTCCCCCAGCTGTGTCCCCCAGCTGTGTCCCCCCAGGTGTGTGCCCCAGGTGTCCTCCCCAGGTGTGCCCCCCAGGTGTGCCCTGCCCTCTCTCACTCCTGCTTCCGTGGGGGATCTCAGCCCTGGGTGTAGCTGGCACCTCCCGCTTCAGTCCTAACTTCACTTGAAACACCTGCAGGCATTTCTGCTTTGCTGGCACAGCCCAGGAGAGGGGAGGGAGCTGACGTGGAGCTGATCCCTGGGCAGGTGCCGGGGTTACCTTAGGTCTCAGAGTGGGCACGTGACCTGGGGGCAGGCTGCTGTCTGTGTCGGGCCAGGGCCCCACAGACCAGAGGTCCCCCGCCAGTGGTCTCACCCACGGACACCCCAGGGAGGCTGTTCGCCTGTGAGCTCTCACTGCCTTTTCTCTGTGAATTCCCAGGATCACCTGATTTTCTTCCCACTTGCTATTGTTTTAAGACAGAAATGAAATATAGTGGGAAAAGCACCAGCCGTCTTTACTGAATCAGGGTCTCTCCTGGGCCCCGCTGCCTTCTGCCCCTGTGCCCCCTATCGCCTCAAGGAGACGAACGGGTCCCCGTGTGCCTAGGCTGGGGACGGCCTCAGCGACGCACCTCGGGGCCGGGGTTTGTCCTTCCTGGCGGGCCCCCGGGAGGAAGGAGCCCCCAGGACGGGCCGTCTAATCCGACTGGAAGCAGCTTAGCGGATTGTCTTTTTCTGGCACCTGGTCTGTGACCCCGGGCTGGGATTTGGCCAGAGCTGCGTCAGCGGGGTGCCCCAGGCTCCCGGCACGGCCTCCAGTCAGCCCTGCACCTGCCGGGACGCCTGCTGACCGGGGAGGGCAGGGGGCGCGGGCCAGGGCGGCAGGTCGGGCCCCTAGTGCGCGACGCGGTGGGAGGTCGGCGCCGGCATGGATTTCGGGTCCCTGGAGACCGTGGTGGCCAACTCGGCCTTCATCGCTGCGAGGGGCAGCTTCGATGGGAGCAGCGGCCCGTCCTCCCGGGACAGGAAGTACCTGGCCAAGCTCAGGCTGCCCCCGCTGTCCAAGTGCGAGGGCCTCCGGGAGAGCCTGGACCTGGCGTTCCCCAGCGTGTGCTCGGAGCAGCCCATCGGCAAGCGGCTCTTCCGGCAGTTCCTGGAGGCGGACGAGCGGCACGCGCCGGCCCTGGAGCTCTGGAAAGACATCGAGGACTACGACACCGCTGACGACGACCTCCGGCCGCAGAAGGCCCGCGCCATCCTGGCCGCGTACCTGGACCCCCAGGCCAAGCTCTTCTGCAGCTTCCTGGACGCGGGGGCGGTGGCGCAGGCCCGGGAGGGGCCCGTGGCCAGCGGGGACGGGCTCTTCCAGCCCCTGCTGCGGGCGACCCTGGCGCACCTGAGCCAGGAGCCCTTCCGGGAGTTCCTGGGCAGCCTGCACTTCCAGCGGTTCCTGCAGTGGAAGTGGCTGGAGGCGCAGCCCGCGGGGGAGGACTGGTTCCTGGACTTCAGGGTCCTGGGGAAAGGTGGCTTCGGGGAGGTGTCCGCCTGCCAGATGAAGGCCACCGGCAAGTTGTACGCGTGTAAGAAGCTCAACAAGAAGAGACTCAAGAAAAGGAAGGGGTACCAGGTGGGCAGCCGGCCGCTCACGGCAGGCGGGAGGGGCACCCTGACACGGGCAGGCGGGCCCTTCGCGGGCT
>NW_027528362.1:14869034-14869737 GCF_008692635.1 Crocuta crocuta
CCGCTGGCGCGGCGCCCTGCACGCACGCGTGGCCGCCGGGATCCCTCCTCGGCGTCGGCCTTGGTGTCGTTGGTGTGCACGGCACCGTACAGCCCGCTGGCCTCCTTGTTTCACCAACACCACGCAGTGTGGGAGCTGGTGTTGGAGGGAGGCCGCCCTTTCCTCCGGCGCTCTGGGGCTCCTCACGCTGGGGGCAGCCGGCCCTGGCCGTCTCTAGAATGTCTTCCGGGCTCATCNGCAGGCTGCCGCGTGGGGTCTGCTGTTCCAGCTCGGGTCAGACCCGCCGCGGCGTGACAGCGAGGGCCGCTCTGCGCGTCTCCTGCGCGCATCTCCTGTCCTTTCCCGCTGCACACAGCAGACACCGCTTTTCGGGGTAAACGGCAGCTGCCGAGGGTGCCTGCCTGGGGGCTTCTTGCCGGTGCTCCCCGCTTGGGGCTGCGGGAGGAGCCCAGGCCGGCGTGGTCTCCCCCCTCGGCGTCTTCGGTCCCGAGTTCAGGGTCCTCACCGAACTTAACACCCAGGAGGACCAGCCTGCGCTGCACGTCTGCAGCGTGGACGCAGAGGGGCCCCCGGAACATCAAGGGTTCCTCCCTCGAACAGGAGTCCGGCCTTCCTTATCCAAGCACACCTTTAAAACATTCTAAATGGACTCGCGAGGCTTGAAAACAAAGACAGAAATGAAGAGATGGGGGGGGCACCTGGC
>NW_027528362.1:14869754-14886231 GCF_008692635.1 Crocuta crocuta
CTGGCGGTCCGGCTCCTGCCCCCGGAGGCTCCAGGAGGCCCGAAGGCCTCTGGACGTGTCGTCGCCGGGGCTGGGGCGACCGACGCCCGTGTGTGTTATGGGCGGGTGCTTCGAATACGTTTGCAACTCTGTTTCTGCTTCCGGCTTGTGGGACTTGGGCTCTTATGGTGACGTCACTTTCCCGCTCAAACCCGGGTACTTATTCGAGATCTTGCTTTTCAGGGTGCTATGGTAGAGAAGAAGATTCTAGCAAAGGTACACAGCAGGTTTATAGTCTCTCTGGCCTATGCGTTTGAAACCAAAACTGACCTCTGTCTGGTGATGACTATCATGAATGGAGGCGACATAAGGTAAGCAGGGAGCAAGTTGGAGCAGGGTCTCTGGGGCCCCGTGGGGCTGCCCCCCATCAACACGCTCCTCTCTGCCCCCTGGTTGCTGAATCTCCACGTGATGTGTCCTCAGCACCACGTGAAATGCGGGGCCGTGGGGAGGTGGCCCACAGCTCTCTGGTCGCTGGTGGACGAGGGTTTGTGTGGCTGCGGGCTGGAGGCACAGGGGCCGTGGGTCAAGCGCCATTTGGGTTGGACCGATGAGCAAAGGGTGGGCCAGGGCCCTGCTCTTGGGGATCACGGCAGAGCCGGAAACGACGTGGCCACCTTCGGGACCGTGGCTTTGCTGTCCGTGTATCCAGTGCCTGGGTTTGCCGGAGGCCTGAGAGCCCGACTGTGGGCTCCCGCGGGAAGTCGGACCACAGGCTCTCGGCGCAGAAAGACCCAGTGCAAGTCGAGCAACCTGCCTGCCCTTGCCTCAGTGTGCTGGTCTGTGAAATGGGGATGAAGAATAATACTAGTATTCTCAGGGCGTTGTGGGGAGTAAGTTACCACATAGCAGGCACCCGGAGGAGTGTCGCGTGGCACACAAACCGGGCCGTCGCTGTTGGTGTCACTTGCAAGCCCTCTGCCTCCGTTCCTCCTGCGGGTCCATCTCCAGCGAAGCTCTGTCAGGTGTCTGTTGGCCCCATTTTCCAGGTGGGGATTCTGAGGCCTTGAGTAAGGAGCCCATGTGAGGCCACACGGAAGAGGAAGTACAGACAACATGACTTAAAGAGAGCAGAGATGATCATGACGCTGCTGTACCGTATCGTACCACATGACACGTCACTCTGCACGGTTGTGCTGCACCACACGCCCCACGCTGCCCTGTGCCACACCCTACTGCGCCACGTGACACTACACTGTCGTATCCGGCGCCCTGCTACAGCACGCTGCAGCACACTACAGGACGTTACAGCACGCTACAGCACACTACACTACAGCATGCTACAGCACGATACAGCATGCTACAGGACGTTACAGCACACTACACTACAGTACACTACAGCACACTACAGCATACTACACTACAGCACACTACAGCACACTACAGCACACTGCAGCACACTACAGCACGCTACAGGACGTTACAGCACGCTACAGCATGCTATAGGACGTTACAGCACGCTACAGCATACTACACTACAGCACACTACAGCACACTACAGCACGCTGCAGCACACTACACTACAGCACACGACAGCACATGACAGCACACTGCAGCACACTACAGCACACTACAGGACGTTACAGCACACTGCAGCACACGGCAGCACGCTGCAGCACGCTACAGGACGTTATAGCACACTACAGCACACTATACTACAGCATGTTACAGCACGATACAGCATGCTACAGGACGTTACAGCACACAACAGCACACTACACTACAGCACACTACAGCACACTACAGCACGCTGCAGCACGCTACAGGACGTTACAGCACACTACAGCACACTACACTACAGCACACTACAGCACACTGCGCACACTACACTACAGCACACTACAGCACACTGCAGCACACTACACTACAGCACACTGCAGCACATGACAGCACACTACAGCACACAACAGCACACTGCAGCACACTACACTACAGCACACTATAGCACGCTACAGGATGTTACAGCACACTACAGCACACTGCGCACACTACACTACAGCACACTGCAGCACACTACAGCACACGACAGCACACTACAGCACACTGCAGCACACTACACTACAGCACACGACAGCACACGGCAGCACACTACTCTATAGCACACTACAGCACACTGCAGCACACGACAGCATGCTACAGCACACTGCAGCACACGACAGCACACAATAGCACACTACAGCACACGACAGCACGCTACAGTACACTACACTACAGCACACTTCAGCACACGACAGCACGCTACAGTACACTACACTACAGCACACTGCAGCACACTACAGCACACGACAGCACGCTACAGTACACTACACGACAGCATGCTACAGCACACTGCAGCACACGACAGCACACAATAGCACACTACAGCACACGACAGCACGCTACAGTACACTACACTACAGCACACTTCAGCACACGACAGCACGCTACAGTACACTACACTACAGCACACTGCAGCACACTACAGCACACGACAGCACGCTACAGTACACTACACGACAGCACACTACAGCACACGACAGCACGCTACAGCACACTATACTACAGCACACTGCAGCACACGACAGCACGCTACAGCACACGGCAGCACACAGCAGCACACTCTCGTAGACTTTGCCATGCGGCTCTCCACTACTGCACTGCACTGCACTGCACCACTCTGTGCTGCTTCACACCACACCATACTGCACCACACAATAGTCTACCTCACCACACTACACTGTAGCACACTGCAGCATACTACACTAGACCACAGTATACTATACTGCACCGCATCGTGTTATGCTCTACTACACTACCCAATGCTATGTGACACTGTACCACACTGTCCTAAACTACACAACTCCACACTAGGCTTAACTACACTGGACTAGACTACAGCGTGTTACACTACACCGTACTACACTGTCCAACACTGCACAATAGTATAATACATACTGTACCATTCTATACGACACTACACTAGACCACACTACAGTGCTGTGCGCGGTGTACTCTGCTCCACTGTGCGATACATGACTATACTATATGACACTGCAGTATATTGTACTATAACATACTATACTCTGCTACATCATACTGCCCCATCCTGTACTGCACCATACTATACCAGCCCACACTGTACTGCCTTGTACTATACTATGTCATTCTCTACTATACTACTTTATAGCACACTGTGCCGCGCCACGCCATGCCACACCGTACAACACTGCTCTGTATTACACTACACCACATCACACCACACCGCGGTGCACTACGCTACACTATCCTACCTTACGCCTTATTACACTATGTTGCTCTCTACACCATCGCATAATACACTGTACGATGCCACCCTACACTACACCGTACTACCCTGCACACCCCACGCTACACTGTGCCACCCCGCATGACGCCACACCGCACTGCACTGCATCATACGACGCTGCACTGACTGTAGTGCGCTACACTCTGTTATGAAGTAAATGTAATAAAAGCCACTTATTTTGTTACCCCGGCTTTCTCAAGGTCTGGCTTATGTGAGGTTCCCCGTCTTGCTCCCTTGGCCCGCCTCTCCCTGGTTGCTCTCTGGTATAGATGGTTTGTTTCCCTTTATCGTGAGCTCACTAGGTCTTGCTTCCGTGCAGAACGTGATAGTGGAAAGATGGGGAGGGGGGAGGCTGGACGGAAACGGCGCTGCAGGCCCACCCGGGAGTCTGCGTGTGTGGACTTGGCGAGATAGCCGAGGCGCTTACCTGGACGCTATATCGACTGCTTAAACTGAGTGACTCCGGTGGCTTGCGTGGGCTTCCTTCACCGCCCTCTGCCCGTCCTCCCTGGGCTGGCGCTGGCGAGATGGCTTTGGGGAGCATTTCCAGCTTTGCAGGCCAGCGTGGGGGAGGCGGGAGAGCAGTGCACTCTGCCCGTCTCCTGGGTGGTCGTGGTAGGGTCTGTGGGGGCGTGACCACCAGCCGCTGGGGGCTCCTGGCGCCGCGGCAGGCTCTTCGGGCTGACGCCGAGGCCCCCCAGGGCCCAGACGCTTTGCTGACACAAAACGGGACTTTGAGGCTCTCACTGTTTCCTGAGATTTCACTTTCCATGGAAACTGGGGGCCCGTTGTTGTGCCGGAGCAGCATGGGCCTCTGCGTGCTCTGCCCCCAGATACCACATCTACAACGTGAACGAGGAGAACCCCGGCTTCCAGGAGCCACGTGCTGTCTTCTACACGGCGCAGATCATCAGCGGCCTGGAGCACCTGCACCAGAGAGCCATTGTCTATCGCGACCTCAAGCCTGAGAACGTGCTCCTGGATGACGACGGTGAGGGGGCCTCCCTCCCCGCCTGGCCTTCCCCTTCCCAGTACCCCCTCCCAGGGTCCCCCTCCCGGCCTCCCCTCCCGGCCTCCCCTCCCGGCCTCCCCTCTGTGGCCCGACAGGTCACCCGTAGGGAGATAGGCCAGTTTTGATAAGTGTTTGTTGTAGCTTTAAACAGCATCAAAAGACATCTTAAGTTTGTTGTTCATTTCATACATTTTGCACAATTGTCTCCAAATTTTTTGATGGATTGAGTTGAAATCCGGGGGATAATCAGGCCCCAAGCGTCACGGGGAGTTAACTCCACATGACTCTAGTCGTGGAACGATTGGCAAAGAGTTAATATTTCATTACTGATTATAAACCCTCAGGCTGTCACTCTTCCTGCCTTTTATGGAACTCTTGTCAGAAGGTGACGCGGAGATCTAGGTTTCCTCTGTGTCCCTTAGACAGCCTCCCTTTGTGTCCCCAAGTCACGCAAACGTAGTGATCTCCAGACAGGGCTTCGGGGGACCGTGTCCCCAGGCACAGCCGCAGGTCTGCTGGGGGCCCTGGGGGGGGGGCTTGTGCTGTGAGCGCGTGCCCGTGGGCGCACGTGTGCCCTTGCATACGTGTGCACACGTGGGCAGAGGCTGCCCTTGGCTCCTGCGGGCGCCTTTGTTCTGTAGAGCTGCGTGTGACCTCCGTCCGTGTTTGCTTTCAGGCAATATCCGCATTTCTGACCTTGGGCTGGCCGTGGAGCTGAAGGACGGGCAGACCAAGACCAAGGGCTATGCAGGAACCCCAGGTGAGCACCCCAGAGCGAGGGTGGGTCCGTGGGGGCCCCATCTGTCAGGGCGAGGAGCAAACCTTTGGGACCCGCCAGCTGCACCCACCGCAGGGACGACCCCTCCCGCCTGCTGCTTCTGACGCGTCACGCCCTCTGAGATAGAAGCTTCCGCCTTCAGTGGCTTTCTGGACATCAGCAGAATGTGTTTGTCGGGAGGGGAGCCCGACAATGTCGGCTGGAGCCCTGATGGCCTCTGCACAGTGAATCACTGGCTGTGCCCCCACCAAGGTGGGCAGCCTGGGAAAGCCACGAGGGGTACCCAGCCCTCGCCTCAGTGTGTCCAGGGCCTTCTCTGTCCACGGGAGTCCAGGGTAGGGTGTGAGGCAGGTGGGGCGGCCTCACAGGGGAGGGGGCCGCCCACATCCTGTGTGTGTGTGTGTGTGTGTGCGTGCGCGCGTGCATACACACGTCTGTGTTTACATTTGTGTGAGTGTGTGCATTGTGCATGTGTTATGTGTACACGCACATGTGTCTCTGCAGGTGTATGAGTGTGCTTGTGCATATGTGTGCATGTGTATGAGTGAGTGTGCATGTGTGCACGTGTGTCTGCATCTCTATGTGTGTGCACGTGTGCACATGTGTATATGCGTGCATGTGTATATACATGTGTGTACACATGTGTATGTGCATGCGTGTGCATGAGTGTGTGCGGGTGTGTATATGGGTGCATGTGTACGAAGTGTGTGCATGTGCACGCGTGTATATGGGTGCATGTGTGTGAGGTCTATGCACGTGCACACGTGTATATGGGCACATGCGTGTGAGTGTGTGTGCATGTGTGTGCGTGTGTATATGCGTGCATGTACAAACATGTTCTGCTGCCCCCCATCTCCCCTCACCCCGGGCCCGCAGAGAACACAGGAGACCCTGGGAGCAGGGGCGGGATGGGCACAGCACAGCAGCCCAGGCAGCAGGAGGGGCTCAGGCCCACAGGCTGTGGGCACCTGAGGGTCGGTCCCCCTGCCCCCCACCCCCCCATGTTCCGGAAGGTCCAGGGACTCTCAGTAGATCCTCTCCTGGGTTGACCTGGCTTTGGGGAGGAAACGCTGCCAAGGTGGGGGTGTCCTCATGGGTGGCTTTGTTCAGGGGAGGGTCCTGTCTTGAGTTTCCCACATCCTTGGTCAGAATCTGTGAAGTTCCAGCCCTGAGTGTGAGCGCGTGAGTGGAAACACGTATTTCGAGGCGATTCAAACCATGAGGCGGAAGCTGTGGAGAATGAGGCGCCACGGCTGCCTTCCGAGCGGTCTGACTGCAGGGCGTCCGCGGGCCCTGCCGGTGCCGAGTGTGAGGGCCCCGCCGGCCGCTCGTGGCTGCTGCCTTTCCCTGGGCAGCGTCCTGGCTTCCGCGCCTTTGGGCCGGGGCAGGGTGGGGCCTGCAGAGGCCGGGCCGAGGCTACCCAGGCACCTGTGCCCAGGTGCGGTGACACCTGCCGCCGCCTTCTCCCCTACCCCTCTGCACCCTGCCTGCCGTGGCCGCGGGCAGCAGGCTGTCAGCCCTGCGCAGGAGGGATGTGAGCGTGCCCTCTGACCCCACGGACGCGGGGCTGGGTCAACGCAGAAGAATTAGTAACTAGACGGAGGAGTGTTCGCTCACTCATTCACTCACCCGGTCATTCATTCATGCATCTGCTCACTCACTCATTCACCCGCTCACTCATTCATTCACCCGCTCACTCACCACTGCTCACTCATTCACTCACCCGGTCATTCATTCATGCATCTGCTCACTCACTCATTCACCCGCTCACCACTGCTCACTCATTCACTCACCCGGTCATTCATTCATGAATCTGCTCATTCATTCACCCGCTCACTCACCACCTGCTCACTCATTCATTCACCCGCTCACTCACCACCTGCTCTCTCATTCATTCACCTGCTCACTAGCCACCCGCTCACTCATTCATTCACCTGCTCACTCACTCATTCACCCGCTCGCTCATTCATTCACCCGCTCACTCATTCACTCACACACTCAGTCATTCACCCAGTCACTCAGTCACTGAGTCATACACTCATTCATTTGCTCACTCATTCACCTACTCACTCCTTTATTCATTCACTCACTCATCCACTCAGCCATTCACTCACTCACCTACTCATTCATTCACAAACATTTGCTCACTCATTCATTCATTCATCTGCTCATTCAGTCACATACCCATTCACCCATTCACTCATTCACTCACCTGCTCTCATTCCTTCACCTGCTCACTCATTCCTTCACTTACTCATTCATGCTCCCGCTCATTCACTCATTCATTCACTCACACACTTGCTCAGTTATTCTTTCATCTGCTCACTCTGCTCACTCACTCATTCATTGCCTCAGTCATCCAGTCACTCACTGTGCATTCAGGTGACAAATGTTTACTGGTGCTTTCTCCTCCTGGAGATACAAAACAATGTGTCACCCAGACCAGGTTGGGACATAGACCAGAGCCACCACTGGGGTGTTTTGCAGAAACTGATCCCCTCCCTGCGGCCTGGCTTTCTCCCAGACAGTGTTTCAACCTCNCTCATTCACTCACCTGCTCTCATTCCTTCACCTGCTCCCTCATTCCTTCACTTACTCATTCATGCTCCCGCTCATTCACTCACTCACACACTTGCTCAGTTATTCTTTCATGTGCTCACTCTGCTCACTCACTCATTCATTGCCTCAGTCATCCAGTCACTCGCTGTGCATTCAGGTGACAAATGTTTACTGGTGCTTTCTCCTCCTGGAGATACAAAACAATGTGTCACCCAGACCAGGTTGGGACATAGACCAGAGCCACCACTGGGGTGTTTTGCAGAAACTGATCCCCTCCCTGCGGCCTGGCTTTCTCCCAGACAGTGTTTCAACCTCGAAGTTCTGGCCAGTGAAACCCATCTTTTTCATACCATCTGAGCAGTCTGGATGGTGGTGCAGTTTCTGAAAAGCAGGACCTAAAAAGGCAGAAGGGGTGGGCCTACGGGACTGGACTCCTGTGACCTGTCTGGGACAAGTGAGTCGGTGGTCACACCGGCTTGGCCGCCTTTGCTGAGCACACCGCCTCTTGGACCCTGGCCGTGAACATGGTATATGGAGGGCCAGGAGGGACAGGAAGTCAACAGACACACTAGCTTTCCTTCCCTTGGAATGTGTGTGGCCGTCAGGCACAGAAGCCATCTGCACCCACCCCAGAGCACCGACCCCTGGTCCCAAGGGAGTGGCCATGGGTCCCAGAAACTGGCCCATCCACCCTTCCCATGTGCTGGCTGGCTTCCGTACGGTGGCAGTTAGGGAGTAGAACCCCAGAGCTTGCTTTCAGGCTCATGGACCTTCACAGTGTGGGGCTCCCCAGCTCCCCAAACGTGGCTGACCTGGTGTGGGAACAGATGGGGCAGTGGTGGGCATCTGGATGGCTCTTTGGAATATCTGGCCTCCAATCTGTCCTTCTGTGCCCTTTTCAGAAGCAACTGGTAGTGCCTGTCTCTGACCACACACACCCATGACCCCACACATGAGGTCACACTCATGCCTAAGTGGCAAGCAAGGACCGTCACTCTGTGTGTGTGGTTCTGAGGGGCCATCTGTGTGTGTGTGTGTTTCTGAGGGACCGTCACTCTGTGTGTATGGTTCTGAGGGGCCATCTCTGTGTGTGTGTGGTTCTGAGGGACCATCACTCTGTGTGTGTGGTTCTCAGGGACTGTCTCTGTGTGTGTGTGTGTGGTTCTGAGGGACCATCACTCTGTGTGTGTGGTTCTCAGGGACCGTCTCTGTGTGGTTCTCAGGGACCATCACTCTGTGTGTGTGGTTCTCAGGGACTGTCTCTGTGTGTGTGTGGTTCTCAGGGACCGTCACTCTGTGTGTGTGGTTCTCAGGGACCGTCACTCTGTCTGCTTACTGTGGCGTGCCACCAGGGAGACAGGCATCACGGCACAAGTGATGTGGACGGCAGTGGTTCTCAAGCAGGGGCAGTTCTGCCTGGAGGGGACACTGTGTGCTGTCGGGAGTGTTTGGGTTGTGACACCCGAGGCCTTAACTCCTGGCCACGGGCCGGGGACACTGTCCACACTGTGGCACTCGGGCAGCCCCAGCACGGAAGGTCGTGCATGTGGGTCGTCGGCCCCTCCCACTGGGCTGGGTGAGTGACGGCCACCATGTGCCGCGTCCGAGCCTGCGCTGTTACCTGGCAGGTTTCATGGCCCCCGAGCTGTTGCGGGGTGAGGAATACGGCTTCTCTGTGGACTACTTTGCCCTGGGGGTGACGCTGTATGAGATGATCGCGGCCAGAGGACCCTTCCGCGCCCGAGGAGAGAAGGTAGGAGGTCACTCCACCCCCCGCGGTGGCCCCGCTTGTTATGGGGGGCTGTTCACATGTTCTCACGGGCAGGAGAGGGGACACGGTGGCCCCGTCTCATGGCGCTCCCCACACTGAGCTGTGTGTCAGGACCAGCCATGCTGGGCGCCCCAAGCCAACCCCACGATCAACGCTCAGCCCATCTGGGGCCCAGCCGGTCTAAGGGGGATGGGGTGCGGCCTCGCCCCCTCCTGCTTCCCCCGCAGAGCAGCGAGCTCGCTGTCACCCGCTCCAGCATGGCAGCCTTTCTGAAGAGAGGGCAGCGGGTCTCACGCCTCTGTGCCCTGACCCCTGGGGCACGTCCCCTCCTGCACCGTCTGCCCCAGAGGCTGCAGGTGCTGTTACCTCGGAATCGCCCGGGGTCCCGCTCCGACCACCACGGTGGAGCAGACGCCAGGTAAAGCGAGTCAGACGAACGTTCTGGTGTCCCAGTGACCATAAAGGTCACATGTCCACATGCCACAGCCTTCTGAGTGTGCAGTGGCCTCGGTCCCGAACAGCCTGTGTACCTTAATGAACAAACACAGCTGGGTTCCCAGCGAGTTGTGATCGCTGATCACCATAACAAATAAAACAACAATGAAGACGTTTGAAATTCTGTGAGACACATGGGCAGCCCACGCTGTTGGGAAAGGGGTGCCAGCAAGTCTGCTGCCGTTTGTAAAGACCGCAGCATCGCCACCAACGGTATCTGGGGCCTCGTCGCCCGCTCGAAGCCCAGCGGAGGCGCCAGGAGCCGGGGCTGAGGAGGCCGGAGGGCAGGAGGCATCTGCAGGGCCTGTGGGAGCAGCATCTTTAGCCGGCCCGAGGTCACGCCCCTCACTTCTTCTGCCCGGGTCCCCGAGTGTGTCCGTCCCCAGGCCTGCCCTGGCCCTGACACACCCAGGCTTCTGGGAGCAGAGAGCACTCATGTGGCTACACGCCAGCCGCTCTGCGTCTCTGCTCGGCCGCCCTCATCGCTATGACGCGTTTTCTCTCCTGACTTCCAACCACTCGCAAGAACAAGACGAGGCTAGCGGTGCGGAGCCCACACGCAGCGAGAGGCCCAGCCCAGAGCTCCCACCGACCCCACGGCCCCGACCAGAAGCGCTGCTTTCTGCGTGCGCGAGCCTGACCCGTCAGGCACAAGGTGTGCAGCGGGCCCGCGGCGGCCCACGGCCTGCCCCACGGCCTGCGGCCCGCCGGGCGTCAGACCCGTGATGGCAGATGAGTGACTCTGGGTGCGCCTGTCTCTATGCCACGTTAGGAAGGCAAACCTAGCCTGTGGTGAGAGTACACGGCCGGGGTTTGCCGAGCTGGGGGGCAGACGGGCTGCAAAGGCCACAGGGCACATTTGGGGTCTTTGTGGGGCTCCCTGGTCACTGGGAACAGGGTCCTGTGGTATAGGAACTGTACTCCATAAAGTGGATTCAAGCTTGCCCTCAGTTTCTACCCAGTCAGGAGGTCTCTGCCAGCTCAGTCTACAAGGTTGGCTCTTTTTCTCCTACATTTCTCGCTTTCTCCAGTGGCTGAGGAATGGGTACATAGATGCACCGAGGCACCAGCCAGAGTGCCCCAACCTTGCCCAGCACCGCTGGGGTGCCCGGGGGCCTCACATTCAGGGCCCGCCATCACCTCGGGCCGGCATCTTCCTGGGAGATGGCTGGCACCGACCTGCACGGGCTCAGCAGGCGTGACGTGACGCGGCGTGTCCCGTGTGCAGGTGGAGAACAAGGAGCTCAAGCAGAGGGTCCTCTCCGAGCCTGTCAAGTACTCGGACAAGTTCAGCCAGGCCAGCAAGGACTTCTGCGAGGCGCTGCTGGAGAAGGACCCCGAGAAGCGCCTGGGGTTCAGAGACGGGACGAGTGACGGGCTCCGCGCCAACCCCCTCTTTAAGGACATTAACTGGAGACAGCTCGAGGCCGGTACCGTCTGCTCACCTTTGGATCTGGGGGTCCCGGGGGGGCAGGCCCATCGGGAGGTCCCTGCTTGCCCTGCCTGGTCCCTTGGCGCCTCTTGAGCGGTGACATCAGCAGAGATGCCCTGTGGCCTTCTGTCACCAACCAACCACCATCCCCACTTCTCTGTCACCCGCGCCCCAGGCCTGGGTGTTCACACAAAAGTCTCTTGTGCTGGTAGTTGGGTGGGATGCTTGCGGGACGTGCTGCTCGCCCTTGAACTAAGGATCCAGACCTGTGCTGTGGATTTCCACACCCTGTGCTTTTAAGGAGCCCCGGTCCACGACAGGGCAGGATCCCCATGCTCTTGGGAGAAGCTCGTTCCCTCAGTCTGTGTTGTCAGGTGTCACTTGTGGGGCACAGGTGTGTGTGTGCAGACGCGGCCTGTCCCCGAGCCTGCGGTAGGGTGTGTGAGCCCGTCACCCCGCACAGGAGCCCTGAGCGTCAGATGACCACAGGGAGGAGGCTCTGTGGCGGGGCAGGGGTGCGGGGCAGGGAAGATGGGGGCCAGGGGAGCTGGGGCCTGGGGAGTCCTGAGGCCACTCCACTGGTCTGGCAGGAGGCCCGGCCCGGGGGCTGCACTGAAGGGAAGGGCGGGTGGTGGGGCCACGGGGGTCACGTGGCTGGCACTGTATATTGGTGACTGAAGGACCTCGGCTCCCGAGCAGGCTGGGAGGCAAGCCGGCTTTGGAAAGAAGATGAGTTCAGTCCTGACCGTGCTGGGTTCGAGGGGTCGCTCCTGCAGACAAGGAAGCCCCCGGGAGGCTGGCCTGGGGACACGGGCCAGAGCACGCTGTCCTTTGCTGTGGGTGCCCGGGAGGCACGTCCTGCCTGGACGCTAAGACCCTCACGCCCGCTCAGCGTGAAACCCAGAAACCCATCCAGACACCCCGGGAAGGGCAGCCCTGCTCGCTGAGCACACGGCCGCTTCCCCCTGCACATGGCATTTCCCACCCTTGTTTCCTGTCTCCTCACAGGGATGCTGACACCCCCCTTCATCCCAGACTCCAGGACAGTCTATGCCAAGAACATCCAGGACGTGGGCGCCTTCTCCACGGTCAAGGGCGTGGTGTTCGACAAAACAGATACTGAGTTCTTCCAGGAATTCGCCACCGGCAACTGCTCCATTCCCTGGCAGGAGGAGATGATCGAGACGGGCGTGTTCGCGGAGCTGAACGTCTGGCGCTCGGATGGGCAGATGCCTGACGACATGAAGGGGGTCGCTGTGGAGGAGGCGGCCCCTGCGTCCAAGTCGGGGATGTGTCTCGTCTCCTAGGTGTGCAGGAAGAGGATCTGCAGCCCGCAGGGGCGAGAAGGCCTCTGAGCCGCCCAAGAAAGCAAGGAGCGGCCAGACACCCCAGCCCGGCTCCCGAGCCCGGCCGGTAAATAGTCCGCTTCCTCTGACCCGTTTCACTCCGACACAGCGCTGGTTCCCAGACGGAGCGGAACCTGGGGGCTCCTGTGGACGTCCCAGCCGTCAGCCCTGGCTGCCGTCCAGGCAAAGTGCTGCTCAGACCGCACGCAGGAGGCATGTTTCCTGCACCTTCCCCTCACTGGCTCAGGGGTTGGCAGAGCACGGCCCGCGGGCTCACGGGCACCAGCGGAGAGGCCGGGGGGCCCCCCTTCCCGCCCAGCCTCTGCCCCCGCCCCCCGCTGCTGCCAGGGCCTGAGCTGCTGCTCACCCACCACCTGCGTGTTGCAGATGCTGACGTCTGCCAGGTGCTGGGGGCGCCGTCTCCCCAGGGTTGCGTCGCCGGGGCTGGGGCCCAGTGTCCCGGAGGAGGGAGGACACGGGGCCCTGGGGGCAGCCTCCCGCTTGGCTTCTCTTTGTTCTGAGCACATCTCCAGCCGACGGCGCCTGGGCCGACAGGTGTGTGGGGCTTTTCCTTCTCCGGCCCAAGCACCTGTCACCACCTGACTCCACCTCCTGACAGAGCCCTTTCCCGGCTCTCGTCCTGGACAAGCTTGGCACGGGCTGGTCTTGCCACATAGGGTCTGTTGGCTGGTGGCTAGGGACAGGCCCTCTCGGAATCCCCAGAGGCAACAGCACTGGCGTTTCGGGGTCCCGACCCTTACGAGTGCAAACATGTCCTCCTGGCCCACGGCCGCCTTCACTATCTCCCCGTTTCCAGCTTCAGCTGTGACCCCAAGGGTCCCCGCGTGCGTCCTACCCTCCAGACGACGTTCACTCCTAGGCTAGGATTTGGTGGCCGTGGCCTTGGAACCTGAGACGGCCGTAGAGCTCAGGAGGGGGTAAGCTTCCGGGGAGGAGCGGAGACTTAGGGCCTGGAGTTTCCAGAAGGGTCTACCTTTCCTTAGGAAAGAACTCCCGAGTCCCTGCAACTCATGCACTGTGTCACGTGCTGGTCCATGCAGAGAGCCACGTACATGGCTGTGAGATGCTGGATTGCGTGTGGGGTCACATGGGAAGGCCCCCCCGGGAGTGTCAGAAGATGCCACCGCATTTACCAATCAAGTGGGGCTGACATTCGGCCCTTCCACGGGTTGCAGAAGGGCTCCTACCTAGTTTTAGCACATGTGCTGGGGTCACTGCCTCCTTTCCCAGCTGCCTCATGAGAGTCCCCCCCAAGTCTTGGGGTGCGTCTGTCCTCAGACTGCCAGCACCGAGTGTTCGGGGCACCCCCACCCTCAGACTGCCAGCACCGAGTGTTCGGGGCACCCCCACCCTCAGACTGCCAGCACCGAGTGTTGGGGGGCCGTTGGCCACAGAAGTCCGTGTGCGCTCTGCTCCCCTCCACCCTCAGGGGACCGGGGGGTCCCGCAGTCAACAGCTCTGGAGGGCCGCTGCTCTGGCCCTGCCTGCCTGGCGCAGGGCCGTGCCGCGTGTGGCGGTGCGGAGGCCAGCCAGGTGGCGGGGAACATCCAGCCTGTGCTTCAGAGGACCGTATGCACACGAAGCCTCTGCCTTTGAGCATCCTTGGACCAGAAAGATCCTTCTCTCTGGGCTGTGCGCGTGGCCTGCCAGAGACAAAAAATGTTCTGGAAGGGCCCAGAGAGGCGCCCAGCGCTTTCTGGCCTGTGGCCTGGAGCATCTCTGCAGGCACCCAGGACCAGGGACATGGGGCTGTCGTAGGCGAATCACGGCACCCTCCCCCCGTCTGGCTCTGTTGTCCAGGACAGCGCACGTTGATTCGGTAACGGCCCCACGCAGCCCCTCACCGCACTGCGCTGAAACCAGGGCCTGTTCCGGCTTTTATAAACCCAACAATGTGCTCCAGGCTCTCACGGCCCTGAGCACAGTGGTCGCAGCAGCTGTGTGGACAGAGGCCTGAAGCCCCTCAGCGTTCGCCGGGGGGCCCATTTGCCTGCGTCTGACGACCAGATGGTCAGATAAAGCACAGGACAGCGATGCATTTGAATTTCAGATGAGCAGCAGATACTGTTTTTAGCGCATGTCCCCAAACGCGTCAGTGTATGCTGGGTGTGGCGTGCCTGTTGCTGATTACGTGCGTCACGCATAACAAGTACTTACTCCACTGAACCAGCCNAGGGGATCTCTGCTGGGGGTGGTCTTCCAGGCCCGGCCCCCCGACCTGGCACACTCCCAGGGGTCTGGCCATCCCCCACACACAAGGTCCTCCCCCCAGCTCCGGCCTGGACCGCGGGCTGGCCCGGACACAGCAGCAGCCCATCCGCTCAGCCGCAGGGGCCGGTGGGGATCTGGTTAGCCTGCAGGCGGGGCTCTGGCTCAGGGGCTGCCCTCACTAGGCCAACGGGGGCCCCTGCAGAGCAGCCTTCATCGCTGCTCCTACTGTCCCTCAGACACCGGCCTCGACCTCCTGGAAGGTGCCGGGCCTCAGGCACTTGGGCATCTACTGCCATGGCCACAGCCTGGCCAGACCTGCCGTCTTGGGGTGAGGATGGCACCCAGGGGTTTCTCCCCAGGACAGGAGGAGGCCAGGCAGCAGAGGGGCCCTGGGGGCACTGGGATCAGAACGACTCAGTGTGACTTTTTGTTTGTTAAAAAAAATGAAGTTTCAGGGTGTCTGGGTGGCTTAGTCAGCTAAGCGTCCGACTTTGGCTCAGGTCATGATCTCACGGTTTGTGGGTTCGAGCCCCGTGTTGGGTTCTGTGCTGGCAGCTCAGAGCCTGGAGCTGCTTCAGATTCTGTCTCCCTCTCTGCCCTTCTCCCACTCCCGCTCTGTCTCTTTCTCTCAAAAATAAATAAAAAATTTAAAAACAATAAAAATTGCTTGTGGTGCCCCTACTGGTGAGACTGAGAATTGCAGAGCACGTGGAGGGGCACACCTCCACCTGGTCCCCCACCCTGGGGACTGGTGTGGTTTTGCTCTGCTACTCACAGTAGAGTTTTGTATAACTGTAGCTCCCCCTGTCCCAAACCTGCACCACACGCTTGTTTGAGGCACCACTTAAGTGAGTGGCATTGTGGCTACCTTGGGCAGAGGCCCCCAGGCAGGCCCTGGGGTTTAAGGAGGTGGCCTAGACGCCGTGCGGCTGGTGCTGAGGGCCACGGTGGCTGGCAGAGACCAGGGCAGGGCGGGTCGCTCTGCATGGCCGGGAAGTGCACGTGCTGAGTACTGGGTCAGACGCTGCAGAGAAGCCCGGAGGCATCTTTTTCCCGTCTGTGCTCTACTCTCCAACCCTGGGTCGTGCGTGCGTGGCCCCAGGGACAGACCTGTCCCACGGCCCTCTCATGTCCCACCGTGCCCACGTCTGTGTCAGGTGCTCGGGTGACGCCCATCCACCTGGGCTAACAAATACTTCCTCCACCGCCTTGGGTGGCCTGGCAGTCATTGTAAATTAGATTAAACCCGGGGCGCCTGGGTGGCTTAGTCGGTTAAGCGTCTGACTTTCGCTTAGGTCACGATCTCGCGGTTCGTGGGTTCGGGCCCCGCGTCGGGCTCTGTGCTGACTGCCAGCTCAGAGCCTGGAGCCTGTCTGTGACTCCCTCTCTCTCTGACCCTCCCCTGCTCACGCTGTCTCTCTCTCTCTCCTAGAAATAAATAAAAATATTAAAAAAAAAGATTAAACCCTTTTCGTTTTTATTTTTTTAATGTTTTATTTATTTATTTAT
>NW_027528362.1:14886597-14887056 GCF_008692635.1 Crocuta crocuta
CTCCAGGCTCTGAGCTGGCAGTCAGCACAGAGCCCGACGCGGGGCTTGAACCCACGAACCGCGAGATCATGACCCAAGCGAAAGTCGGACGCTTAACCGACTAAGCCACCCAGGCGCCCCATGTTTTATTTATTTTTGAGAGAGAGCACGAGCGAGAGAGAGAGAGAGAGACAGTGTGAGCGAGGGAAGGTCAGAGAGAGAGGGAGACACAGAATCTGAAGCAGCTCCAGGCTCTGAGCTGTCAGCACAGAGCCCGACATGGGGCTCAAACCCACAAACCCTGAGATCATGACCTGAGCCAGCATCGGATGCTTAGCCGACTGAGCCCCCAGGCGCCCCAAGAAAACCCTTTCCCTGCTCGCGGGGTGCAGGGCCCTAGGAACCGCAGGTGAACAGGGCTCAGGTCGGTAGGGGGGACGTGGGGGCTGGCGGGCTGTCCTGCGGACTCTACGCAGTGG
The DNA here is from genome assembly GCF_008692635.1 of Crocuta crocuta. NCBI lineage: Eukaryota > Metazoa > Chordata > Mammalia > Carnivora > Hyaenidae > Crocuta > Crocuta crocuta. The sequence goes on from NW_027528362.1 coordinate 14,887,056, forward strand.
G
>NW_027528362.1:14887213-14888875 GCF_008692635.1 Crocuta crocuta
GCAGTGGGGCTGCTGGTGTTTATTCCTGTAGGTCCCCAAGGCCATGGCGCTGTTGATGGCTCACTCGTTCCTCCCAACCCCGCACAGGGCAGTCAGACTGGGACTGTGTGTCGCCCTAGGGGTCTGGGAGCCAAAGCCACCTTCCCATTTCAGGGCAGCAGTAAGTGCCTTCGGTTCTGGGGCGCGGTGGACTCCTGTCCTCCCCCACCCCACCTGTCAGGACTCACTGAAGAAGGTTAGGGGTGGCTGGCCGGCCCTGGACCGGGGGTGACCCAGGCCTGGGCCGGAGGGGCTGCTGACCCGCACAGAGGAACGCGCCCCGGGAGGAAGGCATGGAGAAGCCAGCCCAGTGTTCACAAGGGACGCCCACGCCAGCCTGCACCACGGCCCGGGGGGCTGAGTGGGTCCTGACCTCCACCTGCCCTCGGCCGTGACCAGGCGCTGAGCGGGAGGCCCGAGCTTTTGCCCTCCACCCCTTGGGAATGAGCTCCTCCGGTCCCTTCTCCCAATGGGAACAGAGGTGAGGGAACCTGGCCCATTCCGGCGCCAGCAGCACGTGGCTCAAACGCCGTGGCTGCCACGCGTCAGGGGTAGTTACGTCCGAAACGTGTGCGGCAAGCGTGGCGGGAATTCTCAGTGGCTGATGGGGACACACTGTCTTCACTGGCTCATGGGAAAGCCCACGCAGGGCTGAGTGATGGCGGGGACGGAGACATGATGGATGGACAGCAGGGGTGCGGCTGACCGCCACCCCCACCCCCACCCCCAGAACTCTGGACAGCGTGCTGTCATGGCCCGCGGCGCGCTCTCGTGCGGTCCTCCTGGACTCGCTGGGCCCCGTCCTCGCTGGCCGGGCGGGCGCGCAGCAGGTGGGCCTCACCTGGAAGTGAGGCTGACAGGTACTGGCCGGCGGCCGCAGGCTGGTTGAGAGGCAGACCTCAACTTGGAACTGTGAACTTAAGCTCACATCACACTAGTGTGAGATGGGCTCGCAGGCACTACCCAGACCGCATGAAACGAAGACAAGGAGGCTTTGAGTTTGTGAGGAGTCAGCCTCAGCTCCCCAGTTACCGCAGAAAAATGGGTCCAAGCTCAGCCTTCTTCCTTCAGGGTAATCAGGTGAGAGCCATACACAGGGTTGAACGGGAGCGGGCGTGTGGGGCGCTGCAGCCTGGCGTTGACCCGCCCGGGCCTGGGGGGGAGGGGTACGCTCGTGGAGCTGGTCCCTTTGTGCGTCCCTTGGCTCTGGGGAAGCCTGGGGGCGGCCACCTTTCCCTGGAGCGTCGCTGCTTAATATTTAATAGGTGCCGGCGCGGGAGCCTGTGGGGGGCTGGCGCCCAGGCTGCTGAGACTGCACTTGGCGGGTGGGCTGGCGGAACAGGAGACATGGGACACGTCTGTGGCTGCCGAGCCCAAGGCCAGGAAGGGAGTCCCGGGTGGGCTCCGTGCTTCCGGGGGTGGCTGGTGGGTGAGCCCCGGGACCTGCAGACACGAGGCATCTGCGAGGCGGCCGGTTCTGCTTCGGCTCGATGGAGAGATCATGGTTACAAGCCCTTCTGGCAAAGCCCAGACAGTGCTTTTAATTTAAAAAATTCATGTCTCTGAGACCGTTTCCTGTCCCACCGCACCTCGCTCCTGAGGACAGACGGGCGGGGCTGGGCC
>NW_027528362.1:14888956-14890367 GCF_008692635.1 Crocuta crocuta
TCCCTCCGTTTCTCTGGTTGCTCGCCTGCATTATTTATTCCCTGAGCTTCGCTTCAAGGTCATTGGGTTACAGGGGGGAGTCGTGTTCTGCCGTCTGCACTCCATTCCCCTGAGAGTGAGAGCCCGGCTGCACCTGCCTGGGGCGGGAGGCCCGTCGCCCGGGCACAAACCCCAGGAGACAGACTGTGCTTCTGCGTGGACAACGTGGCTCCGGCGAATTTTTGTCTTTTCTCGTCCTGCCCCTTTCAGAGCTGGCTCTTCCTACCTGCACAAATAAACTGGTTTCCCTGCCAGTCAGACTGACGTGTGGGTCCCCCCGCAAGGCCTGCCGAAGAAGGGGCCCCGAGGTGCGGCGCAGGCAGGGGAGGAGTACTGTGCGCAGCACTCGCCCGGCCTGGCAGGAGGCAGCTGCCCACCCACGTTTGCACCAGTCAGGCGCGCACAGTCCTTATTGAACAGGTGTGTGCTGCGGGCCTGGCTGGAGGCGGGCGCTGCTCTGAGCGGGGAACACCTGTCTCGGGCGAACGCATTTCTGAGTAGAAGCGACAGGTGCCACGGCCACCCTGCCCACCACTGCTCCACGCCCTGCTTGTGTCCAGAAGAACCAAACTGCTGGTCCTTAGAGCCTTCGGACGGCCGGTTCCCCGGCTCCGCCGCCCTGGCCGCCCCTGCCAGGCTCCACGCTGCTGTGCGGGGGCCCTGGCGGGCACGCCACCACGGGCTGCGTCATCCCCTCCGCACGTGGCCTGGTCGTGTGTTTTTAACCCTCTCTGACCATAACTCAGGATAGTAAATTCTCAATGCTTCTACTTCCCTTCCTGTTCTGTGGCTTCGGGGAGGGGGGCCTGTGGCGAGGGCGACAGCAGAAGTCCCTGTGTCTTTCCATCTGGGTCCCTCCGAAGCCTGAGCCGGACCCGAGAGGCAGTGAGAGAAGGGGGTGCTGGGCCGGCGCCCCGCTCCCTAGGCCAGTCCAGGGAGGAGGTGGGCATCCGGGGCGGTTGCCGGCGCTGGTGGCCAGATGCCCCTGCCCCATGCTGTCCCCTACCTGTGTGTGCGCCCGTGTGTCCTACCTGCCTGGGGGGCCTCAGGCTCACGGCTCCTGCTGGAACGATGGAGCAGAAGCATCACGTGGTCCAGAATCGTGGCAGCCTATGTCCTCCAGCCTCGGACGTGGCTTTGCCCCCGTGCCTCTGGCACCACGTGGACCCCTGCGACCACTGGTCCTTGCCCTTCTCCCCCAGCTTCCTGTCTGTCCTGAAGACAGGCCTGCCGGGGCCCGGGAAGCTCAGACAGCCCTCTCAAGGCCGGAGGCCCTGGTCTCGGTGTCCTGGGCCCGAGGGTGCCTGTGGGGGGCGAGGCCGCGCTGGCCTGTGTCTCCCGCGGGCGGGGCCCGCCCGCGGGGACCCCTGCT
>NW_027528362.1:14890411-14899341 GCF_008692635.1 Crocuta crocuta
TTTTATTTGTTTCTCACTTCCAGCTGCGGTGTTCTTCAAGGGCCGGTCTGCATGGCCCATCTGAGCAGCACCCGCGTGTCTTACGCACAGAGGGAATTCAGCAAATATTTGTTGGATCGTGAGCTTAAGATGAAATGTCTGCACTCAGGTAAATACGTGCTTTCCCATTTAGAAGATATAATTTTGCTTTGAAATTGGGCTGACCTGGTTTGTATCTTGTTTCTGCCATTAACCAAATACTTGACTTTGGAAAAATTATCTAAATTCTCGGGGCCTGTTTTTCATCTGTGAAATAATATTGTACGGATTAACTAAGGCCGCAGGGTGAAAAGCCGTGACCACGGTGGGAGGCGTGTGGTCAGTGCTTAGTCAGAGCCACTCAGCCCGCCTCGCCCACGTCCTAAGGGACGCACCTGGGGGCCACAACATGTCTGGGCAGGTGCTCCGGGGAGGCGCGGGTGTTTCTGGGGGCTCGCGGGACCTGCGTCCACACAGGGAGGTTGGGGGACCCCACAGCGTGTCGCCCTGAGCAGGGAGGTTGGTGTTAGGGAGAACAGCATGCTTCTGTCACAGCCGCTTTCATATCTTTGCGCGCACAATAGTGATTTTATTAAATTAGTTGCTTTATAAAAAAGTGCAGGTGTCATAATGGTTAACATGACAATTTGCTAAACCTTGGTCAGCCGGTGCGATTTGCTGAGCGTGTCTTACAAAGGAGAGGAAATGCCACCTCCTGTTAACACTGTTCCTTCACAGCCCAGGGGGAGCGAAGAAGAACCGTTTATCTCAGACTCTTCGTCAGGGACGTGAAACCGGCCAAGCACCTCCCTCGCCCAGCAGAGAAGAGTCTGCGACCAGCGCCTGGAGTGCCAGCTGGGGCTGCCGCGCGGCCGGGCTCGCCTCCTCCGGCCGGGCCAGCTGTCAACCCCAAGCCAGTGCCGGCCAGCGGCCGAGTCTTCGCCCCGTGGACTCACGTGCCCTCACGCTCACCCTGAAGACGGACGAGCTGCTCACAAGTTGCTTTTCTGCACGAGTGACTGTGTGGGAGAGGGAGGGGCGGGGAGCTGGGACGCTGCTCCTCCATCTTCAGTTCAGTGGCAGTGGCCACGTTAGTAGGCGTGAGTTTGTAAACTTGGACTTGCTGGCAACTGTGTTCTCAATTTTTAAAAATGTCTATTTGTTTACTTATTTTGAGAGAGAGTGGGGGAAGGGCAGAGAGAGCGAGTGAGAGAGAGAAAAGGAGAGAGAATCCCAGGCAGGCCTTATACTGGCAGCACAGAGCCCGACACAGTGCTCGAACCCATGAACCTTGAGACCATGGCCAGAAATCACGAGCAGGTGCTCAGCTGACTGGGCCCCGCCTCCCTCCCCCACCCCAAGCGCCCCCTCCCCGGCCTGAGGTTCCCAGTTTTAACCCAGGTTGCCCTGTTGCCATGTTAGCACCCGAGGGTCAAGGGCAAAAGACTCCATGGTTTTGGGGGTGGCAGGATGGACGGACAGGAAGCTGCGCTGCATGTCCAGGGGTTTGGGGAACACAGAAGACGTGGGGGATAGAAGGCTGTGAGCGGCCCTGCACCGCNACCCCTTCCCCCCCGGGCCCCCACCTTCCTTTGTCTTGGCTTTTCTGGCTCCCGTTTTTCACGGCAAACAGCCCATGAAGGCAGAGTCTCCGCCAAGGTCTCCATCTCCACTCAAGGTCACACATCTTGAACTACGGGTTCCAAACACCTGGGACCACATGGCACCTTTTCACAGCGTTATTGCGTCACTCAGGGACTCCGGACCGTGGGCCCTTCTCCCATACACCCAATCATGGATGCCAGGCCTGCCTGTGCTGACTCAGGGCCCAGCCCTTCCTGTGGTTTCTGGGGCCGGTGCTCCGGGCTCTCCGTGTTCTCTGACTTTTCCTCTGTTGCCCCCTTTCACTGTCACTGTCACCTGGTTACTCGTGTGTGACATCACCGTCTTCGCCTTCTCATGGGGCTGCCGCCCCCCACCTTCCGCCCTGGGTCTTCCTCAGGGGCACAGCCACATCCCAGGACTGAGCTCCTGGCAGGCGTGTGGGTGTGTCTAAATTATCTTCTTAATTCAGTACTGATCTGTCCTGTCCCTTGATTATCTTCAGACAGGAAGAGGACAGATTTCCCCTTAATTGTCTTAGTGACAGCTAAATTAAATTACATTTAAAAACTTCCCCAATCCGGTGCGCCTGGGGGGCTCAGTCAGGTGAGCGTCCAACTTCGGCTCAGGTCATGATCTCACGGTTTGTGGGTTCGAGCCCCGTGTCGGGCTCTGTGCTGACGGCTCAGAGCCTGGAGCTGCTTCGGATTCTGTGTCTCCCTCTCTCTCTGCCCCTGGCCCACTTGTGCTCTGTCTCTCTGTCATGTTAGAAACAAAACCGAAACCACAAACTCCCAGATGCCAGACTGTCACTCCCTGCAGAGGTGGGCTTGCTGCAGGCCCCTGGGTCAGTTGTCATCGGTGCAGTCGGCACAGGAGCTGATGCCCCGTCACACCGGGTGGTCACACTGGCAGGAGATCCTCGCAGGGAGGGGTCTCAGGAGTGAATTCTGACCTCCCTGCAGTTACACACGCAGCTTTTGGAAGAATTCTGCATCCAAGCTTGGTTACCCAGTCAGCCTCCGGGGACCTCGCTTTCCCCATCTGTGGAAGAGGAGCAGCACCGGGCTGCCCATCGAGGCCATGCTGTCGCCGCTGGGCGCCGGAGCGCCTTCCACAGCCCTTCCCAGCTGGGCTGCTGCAGCCGTGAGAAAACTTCTAACACTTGCCTGTTTTGAATCGGCATCAAAAATTGTATAGATTTATGAACGGGAAAAGGCTATCGTGTCTGGCAGCAAGCACACACCTGAACCATATTTTCAGCCAACTTCGGCACGTGCTGCCGTGCAGGGTGGTGGGCGTGACCTCGGCCAGCCTGTGGGCTGGGCTCTCGGCCCTGCCACTTCCCAGCTGTGTGACTGTGTGCTGCTTGCTTCCCCTCTCTGGGCCTCAGGTGCCTCACTTAAAATGGCGACAACAGCGCCTAGCACTCGCAGCCCGTGGGGCGGCAGGCGATGGGGCCGGTGTGGCTCTGCGGCTCGTGGCCGCAGCACGCCTCGTGGCGCCGGAAGCCGGAGAGCACGCTCAGGCACGTGGGGGGGGCACGCACCTTGTGGTCCTCAGTGAGGGAGGGCCTTCCTCTGATTAGCTTTCTTTCTGTATTTTAGTAAATTGGGTTATCAAAAGGGACTATTTTTTTCTCGTAAATATTCATCGCAGACTATTTCGCAAAGTCAGACAATAAAAGCGCATTATCCTGGCTCGCTCTCCGGTCTCTGGATGTCTTTATTTTTCTGGCAGCTCCGCTGTCTCCCTCTGTGCCGCTGAGGGAAACGCCATGGCTCCCGCGGCCTTCCCAGCCGCTCCTCGCGACAGTGGTCCGGGGAGGCCATATTTTTTTCAAGTCTTTTAACCTTTGAAAGGCAGATGATTTTTCAAGCAGAGGCCAAGGTCTCTAGACGTGGCTCCGAAAGCCGTCTGTCTCCCGCACGAGGAGGGAGCGCTGCTCTGGAGCTGTTTTGCCGTGGGTGTCCAGGACCTGCTTGCCTGGCGTGCACGTACCCGCACGTCCACGCTGCCTCGGGCTTGCACATCTGTACACACGCAGGCGCCGTGTGTTGTGAGGCTGCTGTGGCCGCGGCTCGTTGCCTGCGCTGCCCCGACCTGGCCCAAACCACTGTCACGTCTCATGGACTCAACCCCCTAAACCGGCCTCTCTGCTCCTGCCTGCCACGCAGCGTGCCACCCTGCAGTGGCATCTACAGCCGCTGGCCCTCATGTTACTCCAAGTAGAGGCCGGGGCCTGGCAACCCTCCGAGACCTTCCATCCTGCCCGGAGCCCTCTGGTGTCCCCCCTGCCCCCCCGCCGGGACCCCATCTGCTTCCCCAGGGCCTCTGCGCGCGCGTGGCGACGCTGACTGCCTCACAGCCTTCGTGTCTGGGCCTAGCGCTCCCCTCCCCGAGGAGACCCACTCTGACCACATAATTCCCGCTGGCTCCTGCCACCGCTTCCTTCCTGTGTGTGTCCCTCTGTCCCAAAACAGGTACTGCTACTCTGCATTTGTCTCCTTTACTACATGTGTCAGTCGGCACCTCTCCTCCACGAGAACGCTAGCTCCCTCGGATCTTTGTCCACGGGCCCACGCGCCTCCCACGTGCACAGATCCGGGTGCTCTGCAGATGTCTGTTGAGAGGATCAGTGAATGAAGACTATTGTTTTTCAGGCTTAGAAACTCCACATGAAGCCCTCGTACTCACCACATGCCCGTGGCGCTCATATCAATCCATCCCAACCACCAGTGGGGCCACGTCTGCGTCAGAGCGCGGCCCTGTCCTGATGCAGGCGTTCAGGCTGTGCCCACGGCTGTGATGTTGTATGTGGGACATCGAGCTGCACACGCGTGCGAGGGTCTCTCCGTCACAGCGACGGCCCCTGTAGAATGGCAGCCTTCTAAGCGGCCACCGCACTCCCTCCGAGTCGGAGTCACGTGGTCAGGGTCACGCTCGGGGCCACAGTGATTGAAATGCCTTGAGATGATGGGAGCCGGCATCCTGGCTCCAGAAGCTGGCCCCCCGGGCACGTCCTTGAGGAGGGAGCCCTGGCTCGTAGGTGCACACCTGCTGATCCCCGCGCGCTGCTGTCCAAGGGGCCACGGCACAAGGAAGCACGCGCGGGGAACGCAGGGTCCTTGCCCCACACCCCGCCCCTCTCCCCCGTGTCACTCGGTGTTACTGCAAAGTAACTGCCTGACTGTCAACGGTTTGCCAACAACACGGGAACAAAAAGAGACACGGTTGTTTCTGACGACCTTCTCTTCCCAGGGAGGCCGGGTGCCTTTCGCGCCTCCTGGGACAGTTTGAAAACGGCATGAGCGGCCCTCACAAGACCCCTTCCTCCCCGCCACGCGAGCCACCGGTCCTGGGACCCCTTCCTCCAGCAGCTCCCATCCAACCCGGAGATTTCACTCACTCAGTGACAGTGTGACACAGGCCAAGGTGAACGGGCGGGAGGAATGACAGCGGCCTGCAGCGTGCATGTGTTCGTTCGTTCATTCATTCATTCATTCATTCATTCATTCATTGGAGAGCTCCCCCTCTGGGGGAGAGCTCACCCTGCTGTCCCCAGGAGCCCTGTTGGGGCAGGTGGGCCGACAGGGGCTGAGCGTGAGCTCCCTGCGTCCCTCCCCTCTGCGGCCGTGACCTGTGAGCACCAAGCGGAAACCCAGGGGGACCTTCCAGCCCGTCTAACTCNGATCCGCAGCCAGACGGAGCTGGGGCCCAGGGAGGGCCGTGCCCGGAGCAGCTCCCTCCCCCGGGATGCAGCCGCCCGGGCCCGGGCCCCTGGCCCTGCTGGACACCGGAGGTTAGGGGGTGCCGGCATGCTGGCAGGTCGTGGGCTGGGGCGGGGGGCTGGGGGGCAGAGGCCAGGTCTGCAGCTCCTTCCCGCAGCCCTGGGGCTTCACCTTTGGGACCTTGTCCTGATACGGGTTCTCTCCTGGCCGGGCTCGGGCCTGTCTCCCTGCTCGCCTCTCTCTGACTCTGTCTCCCCTGTGTGCCCCCATGTGTGTTACCACAGACAGGAGGCCCCCTCTTCCGAGCTGACACCCACACTGCCCTTGGCCTCCGCTGCCCTAGCTCAGCCCGCAGACATTTCTAGAACTTGTTTCAATAGTCAGTGGCTTCTTCTCACGGTTTGGGTGCAGCTCCGTTACAAACCCCCACATCCTCTGGCCCAGGAGTCGGGGAACCCCAGCTGCTTGGATGGGCCCGGGCCAAGCCCAGATGCACCCGGACAGGCCCCAGGCCTGGAGGGATGCGGGTGTGTTTTCCTGAGGGCGAGGGGAAGGTTTGGAAGGAAACGAAAGGAAAGGCAAGGCAAGGAAAGGAAAGGAAAGGAAAGGAAAGGAAAGGAAAGGAAAGGAAAGGAAAGGAAAGGAAAGGANTCCCCTCCCCGCCCCAGGTGACCCCCACCCCCCAGCGGCCTCTCCACTACCTCCAGCGTCTTTGGAAAGTCTTATTACAAACCAGATGAGTTAGTGTTGTTTGATTTTTAAATAATAGCCCAGGAATCCGGCTTCTTCCCTGAAAGAACAGAGCTGCTCCTCCGCCCCTGAAGCCCAGGCTGAGCCATGTGCACTCTCATCCTCCAGATGTGGGTTCTCACTAGTGATGGTGACGATGCCTGTTGTTAACTAGCTGTCGTCAGGTGTCACGCTGGTGTGACACCAGGGTCTAAAACTAAAACAGTGTTGGACTTAGTTGGTTCTTCTGAAGAGGAATTATAACCTAACAAAGTAATACCAGGAGTTCGTCTCTTACTTAAAAATACCAAATAAACCTGTGTAGTGGGGGCCTTCCGGGTATTTCCTATTTCCCGTCTCTGCAGTCAGCACTCGGGGTGCGTCACATGCCAAGCCCGACAGCGGAAAGCTGACGGCCAAGTCGCACCATTCTGCCTCAGCCTGGTTACAGGGGTGTCTCTTTGCCTCTGTGACCAGCTGTCCCCACATGAGGAAGTGACCGCGTTCTTCTCCCTGGGAGGCCAGGCCCTGCTGGCAGGGAGGCTGTGACGGGGGGCTTACAGGTGGCCCCCCCTTGGTGCTGGGAACAGCAGCCTGTCAGCGCCCCTCCTCCAGATGTGGCCAGGCTGCCACAGGAGCTGGTTCCAGAGACGGCTGGGAAGGGGGTGCAGGGCGGGAGGGCTGGGAGGGGGGTGCAGGGCAGGAGGGCTGGGAAGGGGGTACAGGCAGGGGAGGGCTGGGAAGGGGGTACAGGCAGGGGAGGGCTGGGAAGGGGGTACAGGCAGGGGAGGGCTGGGAAGGGGGTACAGGCAGGGGAGGGCTGGGAAGGGGGTACAGGCAGGGGAGGGCTGGGAAGGGGGTACAGGCAGGGGAGGGCTGGGAAGGGGGTACAGGCAGGGGAGGGCTGGGAAGGGGGTACAGGCAGGGGAGGGCTGGGAAGGGGGTACAGGCAGGGGAGGGCTGGGAAGGGGGTACAGGCAGGGGAGGGCTGGGAAGGGGGTACAGGCAGGGGAGGGCTGGGAAGGGGGTACAGGCAGGGGAGGGCTGGGAAGGGGGTACAGGCAGGGGAGGGCTGGGAAGGGGGTACAGGCAGGGGAGGGCTGGGAAGGGGGTACAGGCAGGGGAGGGCTGGGAAGGGGGTACAGGCAGGGGAGGGCTGGGAAGGGGGTACAGGCAGGGGAGGGCTGGGAAGGGGGTACAGGCAGGGGAGGGCTGGGAAGGGGGTACAGGCAGGGGAGGGCTGGGAAGGGGGTACAGGCAGGGGAGGGCTGGGAAGGGGGTACAGGCAGGGGAGGGCTGGGAAGGGGGTACAGGCAGGGGAGGGCTGGGAAGGGGGTACAGGCAGGGGAGGGCTGGGAAGGGGGTACAGGCAGGGGAGGGCTGGGAAGGGGGTACAGGCAGGGGAGGGCTGGGAAGGGGGTACAGGCAGGGGAGGGCTGGGAAGGGGGTACAGGCAGGGGAGGGCTGGGAAGGGGGTACAGGCAGGGGAGGGCTGGGAAGGGGGTACAGGCAGGGGAGGGCTGGGAAGGGGGTACAGGCAGGGGAGGGCTGGGAAGGGGGTACAGGCAGGGGAGGGCTGGGAAGGGGGTACAGGCAGGGGAGGGCTGGGAAGGGGGTACAGGCAGGGGAGGGCTGGGAAGGGGGTACAGGCAGGGGAGGGCTGGGAAGGGGGTACAGGCAGGGGAGGGCTGGGAAGGGGGTACAGGCAGGGGAGGGCTGGGAAGGGGGTACAGGCAGGGGAGGGCTGGGAAGGGGGTACAGGCAGGGGAGGGCTGGGAAGGGGGTACAGGCAGGGGAGGGCTGGGAAGGGGGTACAGGCAGGGGAGGGCTGGGAAGGGGGTACAGGCAGGGGAGGGCTGGGAAGGGGGTACAGGCAGGGGAGGGCTGGGAAGGGGGTACAGGCAGGGGAGGGCTGGGAAGGGGGTACAGGCAGGGGAGGGCTGGGAAGGGGGTACAGGCAGGGGAGGGCTGGGAAGGGGGTACAGGCAGGGGAGGGCTGGGAAGGGGGTACAGGCAGGGGAGGGCTGGGAAGGGGGTACAGGCAGGGGAGGGCTGGGAAGGGGGTACAGGCAGGGGAGGGCTGGGAAGGGGGTACAGGCAGGGGAGGGCTGGGAAGGGGGTACAGGCAGGGGAGGGCTGGGAAGGGGGTACAGGCAGGGGAGGGCTGGGAAGGGGGTACAGGCAGGGGAGGGCTGGGAAGGGGGTACAGGACGGGGAGGGCTGGGGATGGGGTGCAGGGCAGGGAGGGCTGGGAAGGGGTGCAGGGCAGGGGAGCGCCCACGTGGCACCCTCAGATGCTCCAGGAGGGGTGGCCACGCAGGCAGGGACAGACGTGAGTACCACGGGGAGGCGTGGCTGGTGGCCTTCAGCCCCTCAAGCTCCTGCCCTCCTGGGGGCTGCATTGCCAGCTAAGGGCCCCTGTGCACAGTGTACTGTCCCCTCCGCCCTGATGGACAGACTCGCTCCGCTCACACCGCGTGTGGGCCTTTCCCAGGTGTCCTCTGGCTGAGGCTGCGCAGCGCTTAGGAGGCAGGGCATGCAGGTCGTTGTCGTCATCTCCACTTCCCGGATTGGGAAACTGAGGTCTGTGCCTCCAGATCTGCCTGTCTGAGCCAGGCACGGGGTCTGGCGGCAAACAGGACAGACAGAAGCCCGCTCCGTGGGCTTCTCCTCCGGGCAGCTGGACACCACCTGGCCAGTCTGGGCAGCTGCCTGAGTGCCACAGTCCGGACGGGAGATATTGTAGCAAAACCGTCAGGGCGCGGTCTTAAGGGTGCGCCGTTTGTAACCCCACATGCTAAGAGTCCTGCTTCTGGGCAGGAGGATATGGGGGGCCGTCCAGGGGGCATC
>NW_027528362.1:14899352-14899690 GCF_008692635.1 Crocuta crocuta
CTCTGGGGGGAGCTCCAGGGGGCTCTGGGGGGCTTCCTTCAGCGCACAACCTTTTTGTCTCCAAAACCTGATCTAACAGTTGAGTCGTAGGGTAAAAATGTAAAAATGCCCTGCCTTCTTGTTGAGTTCATTTCTCATTCCTTTGGGTTTATGGCATCTCCTGTCTATCAGGAGCATTGGGGGTCGGGATTCTTCCTCGCGTCATCTGTGTTGTGTCTGGAGTCACGACAGCGTGGCTGGCGGAAGCCTGGCTTCCCGGTGCCCTGCGCACGTGAGGCAGCTGTCCTGGGCTCCCGTTAGCCTCGGGACCTGGCCCCCCGGAGAGGCCGGCGGGGGGG
>NW_027528362.1:14899824-14922182 GCF_008692635.1 Crocuta crocuta
CGGCGGGGCGGCAACGCCTCCAGTGCCCGGGCCTGGGCGGGAAAGCCCGACTGGGGAGACGGTGACGGGATGGGCCCCAGGGGGACGGTCACCGTCCCGAAGGAGATGCGTTTAGCTTTTTGCTCCGTGATCGCTGTGTCTGAGTGTCACTCTCGGATCTGACGAGGACGTTCTTCCTGGCAGGTGCCGCTGAGGGGCTGAGAGACGCGGCCCCTGGGGGGTGGTGCTGCGGCGGGAACGGAGGCTGCGGCACCCGGCTGGTGGTCTTGGGCGGAACGCGCGGTGCCCTGAGTTAGGACAAACGGCACAAGAGGAGCTCATGGGCCTGAGCCTGCACGGGGATGTCCTCTGTGTGGTTTATTCCCGAGTGCGCACCGACCCGGCCTCTGGCGCTGGACCTGACTGGCCACTGAGCTTTGCAGACGGGGCTGCAGAAGGGTGACACAAACCTTCCGGAGCGCGGAAACTCCCGCGTGGGGCTGCCTCCCCGCCAAGCACAGGCGATGTTGACGGAACAACTTCAGGGCGGAGGAAGCACCTGTTTTCCTCTCATCCTGATTTGGTTCTGGACTCACAGGGATCAGGATGGCGAAGCTTCCAAAGGCAGAAACCTGGCCCACTTGTCTCAGTGGGTTAAGCGAGTGACTTGATCTGGGCTCAGGACATGGTCCCAGAGTCATCGGCTCAAGCCCTGTGTGGGGCTCTGTGCCGACCGTGAGGAGCCTGCCTGGGACTCTCTCTCTCCCTCTCCTTCTGGCCCCTCCCCCAGCTACTCTCTCTCTCTCTCTAAAAAAAAAAAAAAGAAAAGAAAAGAAACCATCATAAAACAAAACACAGGCCAGTGGCCTGGTTGGACTAGGGGTGGAGTCTCGCCTTGGCCTCTCCCGGCCACCTGCCTCCCTGTGTGGCGGTGACTGGGGGGCGGGGTTGCTGTCAACGGGGGACCCCTGCATCCCCGAGACACACCCACAGGGAAGGAAGGGCAGCAAGAAACCCAGAACCGGAGACGTGAAGGCGGGCCAGCCCATGGGGAGCTCTCCTTTCTGGCTGCCTTCTTGAATTCTGTGACACCTGGGATGAGGTTTGCCTACAAAGCCCGGGGCACCCGAAGTGGCAGCCATGGTCTGGGGACTTCGTTCTGCTCAGGTTCGGACGGAACCCAGGGGCTGCCCTCCTGCTCACATTCCAGGCAGCGGAAAGGATGACAGGGGGAAAGGCAAAGGGCAGGCTCCTTGAAGAGATCTCCTGCTGGGCCCACGGAGCTTCCTTTGATTAGATGGGTAGTTACTTGTCAAGAATGTAATCCTCGGGCTGGAACAGAAGCTGCGTGGTGCCACCCTTGACATTCGCATCCAGTAAGGGGCCTGCTAGTGAGGGGAAGGGGGGATGGGCGTCTGGGTGGGCACTGGCAGCCTCCCGCGCACTCCTGAGTCCTTTCTGCCCCTCCCTCCCCTCCCCCCTCCCTCATTTAGCCATTCAGGGTCTGGGGCTGAGGGGGTCCTGCGGGTGGATGCAGGCCACGGGGGAGGACGGGGGGCGCCCAGGGATACTTGTCAGTGCTTAGGGGGCCCCCACACACGATGGGTGCTCAGAAAATGGTCGGGCATGACGTCTGCGGTGGGGCTTGCAGTCAAGGGCGGACGCTGGTTTGTGGTGAGCCCTGGCGGCACTGACGCCCCGGCGCCTCCCCTGCAGGCAGCAGGGAGAACACGCCCCCACTGCCCTTGCGGGGCTCATTGTCTGGGGGCCCGGGGCCTGGGCAGTCAGCACGGGAGCGGGGGTCTGGGTGCCGTGGTGGTGCAGGGGAGGGCGGCGGACGCCCAGGCGCGGGGAGGACACGTTTCGGGTGGATTGGCAGGTGACGAGGGAGACCCCGAGTCCCCAGACAGCGAAACGGGGCACCTGGGAAGGAGGGAGACTGGCAAGGCGGGTGCTGTTTGCTGGGACCCCGCTCTGAGCCCGTCGCCTCACGAACGAACCCCTCTGTCCTCCTTCCAGAAGCGTTTGCCAGAAGAAAGAAGACCTCCCTTTGGTTCGTGGGGTCTCTGCTGCTGGCGTCCGCCTGTATCCTGGCCATCGGCCTCGCCGCCACCACCAGGACAGAGAACGTGACTGTAGGGGGCTACTACCCAGGGGTCATTGTGAGTGCGGCCGCCCCGGGTTGTGCGGGAGGGCTGCACGGTGGCGGCACAGGCCACGTCGGGCTCGTGGCCGGCAGAGTCTGCCCCTCCAGGGCCCTGGGCGGGTAGCGGCTGCTGGTCGTCCGGCCTTGACGGGGCCTCGAGCAGGCAGGCCAGCAGGGCTGTGGGCCCGGACAGGGGCGGGAGGAGGGGGCGCAGGGAACCAGCTCCGCGAGAGCGCACCGACCACAGCTCTGATCCAGTCCTGCAAGGACGCCCCCGTGGGGGCGGGGGTGTTCATCGCTCCATCTCGTGGGGGTGGCAGCAGAGGGCGATGTCCACCACTCATTTCAGATTTCAGCACCGACGGGGACAGCCTAGTCAGATGTGGCAAGAAGGGCCACCCAAATCCAGAATTATCAAGGAGATGTTTTGAGCGAGGAATTCACGTCCCCTGTTGTGAGCGGTAGAATTTTCCCCAAGGGCCCCCACTGGACAGGAGTCTGTGGACGGACCTTTATCAGCTTTATGCCCTTAAAATGCATAAATGAGCTGCTGTGTCAAAAATGCTAAATAGAGATTTTTTTTAAAAAATGAAGTTCTGGGGCGCCTGGGTGGCTTAGTCGGTTGAGCGTCCGACTTTCGCTTAGGTCATGATCTCGCGGTTCGTGGGTTCGAGCCCCGCGTCGGGCTCTGTGCTGCCAGCTCAGAGCCTGGAGCCTGTTTCAGTCTGTGACTCCCTCTCTCTCTGACCCTCCCCTGCTCACCCTGTCTCTTTCTCTCTCTCCTAGAAATAAATAAAACATTAAAAAAAAAAAATGAAGTTCTTTTAATCACATTACTCTCAAAGTATCAAGATAAGTAATAATATTGGTAACATTTTTAGCAAGGATGTAAAGGTTTTGACATTAAATATTTATTTGACAAATATTTGACATGAAATATTTAAAAATATTTCGTGTATATTGTTCACTTCATCTCTAAAAATTTTTTTTAAGTTTATTTATTTGTTTTGAGAGAGAGAGAGGGAGAGAGTGTGGGAGGCGGGGGTGGGGCAGAGACAGGGAGAGAGAATCTCAAGCAGGCTCTGTGGTGTCAGCGCAGAGCCCAACACGGGGCTCCATCCCACGACCCGGGGACCGTGACCTGAGCCGAGATCAAGAGTCGGGTGCTTAACCACCTAAGCCACCCAGGCACCCCCACTTCATCTTTATATTAATACTTAATTTTCATTTTTCTGTTTTTTGTCTGTGTTTTATAAAACTTACACGATCTACCTGTGGATTGCTTAAGAGCAAACACATAAATAGTGTGTGCAGAAGGTTTATCAGTAAAAAGTTAAGAACTGCCACTATGTTGGGACCCCACTTTTCTGCCGGGTGTTGTGGGGGGACCCCGGGTGTGGGCCAGGGCTGGGAGGACCCGGGTCAAGGCTCTGACGGAGCCAGGTTCCCGGGCAGCGGCTGGTTCTGAAGGTGAACTGCGGAGGCCAGGTGAAATTCACCTGAAGAACATGCGGGTAGAAGTCGCTTCTGTGGCCCTCGCGTCGCACGCGGACACGGCAGAGAGGCTCTCAGGACGGAACTTGGAGGCTCCGAGCGCTTCCACCTTCTTGGAAAGAGGATGGGAGTCGGTGAAACTTAACAGAAACCCTTTAATAGGGTCGTGTCGGCCTGGAGTTCCGGTGTTTTTGAGCTGTGGATCTGGACATGAAGAAAACGTTCATCTTTCCTCCTTGAGAATTCTTAAATTATTGCCGGAAACTTCCTCTGTGCACAGGTGTCCATCTCCACAGACACCGTCACAGATGCAGTCTTCTGTAGCCATAAGGAGGTCGGACTTTCACGCATTACTTTTAACACCGTGGCCTTGAGCATCCACGGCGGTGCCGCCCACGCTCAGACAGGCCCACGGCGGTGGGGCTCGCCTGGCCAGCCTCTCACCTCCGTCGTCCCTTGTCCCCGTCACTCAAGCCGAGGGAACTACGCTCAGTGGAGGGATCCAGCCCCGTCCTGGAGCCCTCATTTTGAGGGCAGGGGCCAGGAGCTGAGGCTTCTCCAGGACGGACAGAGCCTGTCACTGTGCTTCCCCTGCTGGAGCCTCCTTCCTCCTCTACCCGCCCCTCCCCACAGCCACCTGTCTGCCAGCTCACCTGTGAGTGCCGTCAGCCACGTCTGTGGGCGCCTGGTCCCCACATCTTCCCCGGGGAGCCAGCCTCTGACTGGGGCTGCTGCCTGGCGTGGGGGAAACGAGCAGGGAGCCCCACCCTCTGGGTTACCGCGAAGGGGCTGTCCTGGGGCTGGAGGTGAGGGCCACGTGCTACCCTCTTCTTCTGTGACCAAGAGTCACGTTTCGGCAGCTTCTGCTCTGACCACCAGCTTTGCTGGAGCCGGAGATGCCCACACACACAGGCATGAGCTTGCGGGGCGCCAGGTGGTGAAGGTGGGTGGGGGAGGGGCAACTGGCCGGCTTTGCCCCTTGGATAAAACGTTTCCTGGGGGGGCAGCCTCCGATTTGCTGCTACCCCCCCCCCCATGCTAGGGCCGCGGCGTGCTAACCTCCCTGCACTGGGCTCGGTGTGCTAACCGGGCACCTTCTCCCTGTTCTCCCTTCCCCGCCAGCTGGGCTTCGGAGCCTTCCTCGGGATGATTGGCATCAACCTGGTGGAGAACAGAAGGCAAATGGTAAGAATGTGCTTGCTTCTGCACATGTGGTTTCCTAGGGAAGCCCCGGCCCCAGGCCAGCACTAGGATAGGGGCTGGGTTCCCCAGGCTGTGCACTGTGCAACTCTGGCTCGGGGCTCGGGGCTCCCTTCACAATGAGTCTAAGTGAGCGTTGCGTCTAGGATCGTAGGCTACAGCCTGCAACCTCACGCGGTGGTCCTGGCAGCTGAAGCTGCGGCACAGGAAGAGTTTAGGGTGTGGGCTGGGTTGGGGTTAGCAAATTAAATGATGATGTATAGGCTCCCGCAGGCCGCGGAGAGAGGGCAGGAAAAGGGCAAAGCACGAGGGCCCAGCTCACAGGGCTTGACAGAGAGGAGACCCCGCCTGTCCTGGCCGCCGGCTCCAGGGGGTCGAACACCAACCTTGATAGGTTTTACGAACGTGGTGTTTTCAGGAATGATCTCAATTCGGCGTCTGTTTGCTGGTGCTTTGGGGACGCAGCTCCAAGAATAAGCGGTTGATTTTGCCAGTTCACCGAGGCGGCTGGTTTTGAATTTGATGGGTGTTCAGAGGGGGTTTGGGGCCACGTGGCCATTTCGGACTCGTCTCTAATGCGTGCCTGGACTGGCTTCATCCTACTTATTCCCAAATGTGCAGTCACCTGCCCTGGGGTCTTCCCTGTGTGAGGGCCTGTAGTAGGACGGCTCGTGTCCCCCATTCCCTGGCCGAGAGGGGAGGTCCGTGGCTTGGCTGTGGTGGCCACTGTCGTAAGCACAGGGGGTGAGAAAGCGGGCCCTGGGGCAGGCGCCTGGCTGGGGGAGGGTGCTCCTGGGATGGGGCGGGGGGGGGGGNCCACACTCCTGCCACGTCCCAGGCGGTGCGCGGCCCCCCCTCCTTGCCTGGCTGCTGCTGGGGTGGGGGCTGGGAGGGCAGCCCTGGGCTCCTGGAAGCCCCGCCTCCTGGTGGCCTCCAGAATCCAGACGGAGCCCTGAAGGTGGTGCCCTTGAGAGTCTTGCCAAGGTCCTTCTGTGCCCGCGGGAAAAGCGATTTCCTTCCTGTCCCCATGGGAGGTCAGGGATTTGAAGCTGCCTGGAGCCGTCAGGCGCTAAGCTTGTTCTCTTCAGAAAACGCTGTTTGGGGAGAGGGGCTCCTGGCAGGGGTGGGGAGAGGCTGGAACCCCGCTGNGGTTTCCCTCCCGCCCCGCCCCTGCCTCTGTGACCCCTCCCTGCCTGCTCTCCCATCCTGCTGAGGCCGCTGTCAATGCTTCGCGCCTACAAATCGAGAGCCTCCTGACCTGGTTTTGTAGGCGGTTCCCCGAAGGGCAGAGCCAGCTGTGAGGCCGTGAAGCTGGCGGCTGGGTGGCGGCCACGTGGCATGCAGGCCACCCTCGTGGGTGGTGAGGACCCAGTTTGCCCGGGGACGCCTGTTTCTTTCCCTTTTAAAAAGAGTTTTACTGACGCAATTCACCCAGTTGACGTGTAAAGTTCAGCGACGTTAGCACACAGCGGGTATGTGCCCCCACCCGCCACCAGCCAATCTGAGGACATTTGCATCTTTCCAACCAGAAACCACCCCTCAGTCCCCCACGTCCAGCCCTCGACAACCGCTAACCCGCTCTCGGTCTGGACGTGTGTGCAGGGACCAGCCGCGCCCTCACTCGGCATAATGCTTTCCAGGCGGCCCGTGTCAGGACCTCACTGCTTTGTGGTGGAGTCACGTTCTGCGGATGGAGGGAGCACATCTTGTGTCCACTGGCCAATGCTGGTCACTGGGGACGCTGCCGCCTAGGGCTTTGTGACGAGTGTGAACGCGGGGACGAGTGTGCACGCCAGGCATCCTCCTAGGAGTGGAATTCTGCATCCTAGGGCGGTCGTTGGGGGAAGTGCCAGACCGTCACGGAGGCTGCACCATTTCCGCCCCCACCAGCGCTAGGGGTTCCAGTGTCCCAGTCCGTATGCCCGCCCGCCGGGTGGGGACGGCCTGGTGTCTCACTGTGGCAGTTCCTTGGTGACTAGTGATGTTGGGCTTCTTTTCAGGTGCTTGTTGGCCTTTTCTCCGTCTCTTTTCAGACACATGTCTATTCAAATCCCCTGCTGATTTTTAAGTTGGGTGACTTGCCGTCCTATCATTCAGTGGTCGGAGGATTTGTATCCTCCAGAGGCAAGTCCTTCGGAGGCACGTACCGCCTCCCTTCACCTTCCTGACGCGGCTTTGAGCACAGAAGCTTGTGGTTTCGCTGAAGCCCCAGGTGTGTTTTCTCTCTCGTTGCCTGTGCTGTTGGTCTAAGAATCTTGCGCCGGTTCCAGGATCATGAAGATTTACCCCTATGTTTTCTGACTTTTGTCACTTACATTTAAGTCTTTGGTCCATTTCAAGTCAATGTTTGCGTATGGTGTGAGACCGGGGTCCACATTCCCCCTTCTGCTGTGGCCGCTCCGCTGTCCCCGCACCCGTTGCTCTGAACCATCTCGAAGCCTTGTCGGCCACCCCGCGGCCCCAGGCGCATGCTGTGCCTTCCTCCACGGCCGGGTCTTCGTGTCCGTGCGCACGGTCTCAGCTACTGTTGTTTTGTGGTGAGTTTGAAACCAGAACATGAGTTCCCTTAACTTGGTTCCTCTTTTTCACGACGGTTCTGATTCTTCTCTGTCTTTGCAATTTCACACGAGTGTTAGAATCAGCTTGCCGATTTCTGTGGGGGGTCAGCTGGGTTCTGGTGGAGACTGCGCTCAATCTGTACGTCCGCTGTGGGAGTGTATCTGGCTTAACGATGTTAAGTGTCCTGACCCATGAACGTGCGATGTTTTCCGTTTTTTAGATCTTCTTTCACTGCCCTCAACAGTGTTTTGTTGTGTTAAGTGTCTAAGTTTTGTGCTTCTTTTGTTAAGTTTATTCCTAAATATTTTATTATTTTTGAGGGTATTATGAATAGAATTTTTTCCCTAACTTCGTTTTTGGATTATGCATTACAGGGGTGTAAAAATACATTTTTTTACAAGATTTTGTATAAGATTGTTCATCTTGTACCTGTAGCTCTGTTGAACTCATTCATTTGCTCTAATAGTTTCAAGTGGGTCCCTTGGGATTCTCCATCTTAGATCGTGTCACCCACCGAAAGACACAGTTCTGCTCCTTCCTGTCCAGTCTGGATGCAGGAGGTCTTTTTCGGAGGCTTTGGTAAGAGGAGACCGTGTGGGGCCCAGCTCACCTGCTGGCCTCCCTGCAGAAGGCGGCCCCCAGCTTCCCAGACCAGAGCCTGCGGCCGGGAGTCGTCCGTGATGTATGTACAACCCCACTGCTCCTGGTGAGGAGGGGGCTCGTCCAGAGTGACTGTAGGACGAGCGCGCTGCACTCTAATGTTTGACTTCATGATGATGGAAATTGAAACCTCTGTCCACCACTAGGAGTGGTGTGATCTTGGGAAACTTACTTGATCCTTCTGGGCCTCAGTTTCCCCGTTTCCAGGGCTTCTGGGAGCACCCACGTGAGGATATTCAGCACAGCCGGAGCGGGTGTCCCGGAGAGGCAGCCATTGTCACCACGGTTCTTGAGCAGCCGGGCAGGGTTGCTTCCAAAGGAGTCTGTAAATAGCAAGCTGAGAAAATGTCAGCAAAAGAGAGAGTGCATTTCAAGTGCATCTGCATATGTAGGGATGCTTTCTTCTTTCTTGATTAAAAAAAAATTTTTTTTTTATGATAGGAAATTTAGGGGCACCTGGATGGCTCAGTCAGTTAAGCATCTGACTCTTGATTTTGTCTCAGGTCATGATCTCATGGTTTGTGAATTCCAGCCCCGTGTTGGGCTCTGTGATGACAGCCTGGAGCCTGCTTCAGATTCTGTGTCTCCCTCTCTCTCTGCCCCTCCCCTGCTCGCACTCTGTCTCTCTTTCCCTCTCAAAAATAGATAAATGTTAAAAAATTTTAAACACATACAAACGTAGGCACTAGAGCCCAATGAACCTCATGGCCAGTCTTCTGTTATCTCTTACCCATTTCTTCCCTTCCCACATTATTTTGGAGCAAACACCAGATAGGGCCATTTCATCTGTAAATAGTTTGTTCAGTTTGAGGGGTGGGATCTCATCTTTACAGTGTCTGCACCGTCACCACATCGGCCTCCAGAGAATGTCCCAGAGTGAGTCAGCTTGTCCTACCTTCCCACTGATGGTGAGTCGCTGGCTTCTCTTCACCCGGACGGATGCGTGGACCATCAACTTCAATATCAGCTCCACCATCCACACAGCCCCAGAGGCAGGGGGAAAACTCAGGGGGCCAAGGACAGTGTGCAAACTGCCCATCTGCCTCCGTATGTGTGCACATGGACACACAGAGACAGAGAAACACACACAGACACACATACAGACACACATAGACACGCAGACAGACATGCAGGCACACAGACAACACGCAGACACACACAGACGCACAGACACCCACGCAGACACGGCCGAGACCCTGCCATCCTGGCACGTGGTATAAAAACATCCGCTGCACTAACGGGTCCGCCGGGAACCAGCGGTGGAGGAACATTCTCTGCATGGGTAGGGCACCAGGCGGCCGTCTGCCTGGGCCGGAGGGAGCCCGCGCTCCTGTGCTGCGGGGTCCCGGCTGGGTACCCCCTCCTCTCCTGCTTTGCTTCTGCTTTGGGTCGACGTCGGGGACCCTCGGCAGCCTTAGGGGGAGTGTCCAGCCCCTCACCTCCTCACACAGAAGCTGAGGCGGCCTGTGCCCCCCAGGCCCGCCTGGAAGGGGTGTGGGGAGGAAGGACCCTAAGCCCTCGCTGCATCAGAGGTGCCTGGACACAGACATAGGGAGCCACGCACGGGGTGTCAGAGGGCGAGCCCTCCCCACAGCGTCTTACTGGCCACGGGCCACACTCCAGGGACAGGAATTCACGGCCTCTTCACCCTTCTCCTCTCAAACTCCTGGGGCCACGCCTGCGGGGTCGGAAGGGCTAGGGCCCTGGGTGACACCTTCCCTGGGACAAAGATGCCACCACCCACACCCCCAGGGTCTGATCGGTCTCGGGAGAAGGGAGGCGGGAGAGGTGAGCAGAGCCACGGGAACGACCACCCTCCCTGCCGTCTGGCTGACTGCAGCTTTGTCGGGGGAAAATGCGTCCAGTTCTGCTTTCTACGCACCGCGGTTGGAGGCCTGTGAGAGTTAGTGCCGGGCACGCGGGAAGCTGGCTCGGCGGCTGTGATCGCACACAGACTGTGCTTGGCGGGTGGCCCTGTCGTCCTGAGGCCCCACCAGGGCCCGCCCTGCCCTGTCACTTGCTGGCAGGTGAACCCCGTGGGCTGTCACCGCGGAGGCCGCCTCCGTCACGGCCTTGCGTCCGGCACGCAGCCTCCTGTTCCTTCTGCCCAGGAATCCAGGCAGTGGGGGCCGGGGGGTCCTCCGGGCGAGCGGGCTGGTGTGAAACACGGCGTAGTTCATGGCACTGCCCAGAGCCGTCGCACCGGGGCCGCGAGCGCCGCGTGCAGGGGGTGGTTCCCAGGCCGGGGGCGCGGGGAGCCCGCGAGTGTGGGGAAGCGCTGTGCTCTGCCCTCGTCCTCTGTGACTTGCGCTCACTGGTCCTGGGGGCCTATGTCTAGTGAGCGCTGCTTATGCGGCCGAGTCCACGCAGAGGAGAATTCTAGCAGGGCCAGAGCTCCCGGGCGCCCGTCTGCTGAGCGTCCCGGCCCTGTGTGGGCGCTGTCATCCGCCCATCTCCCTCCCAGGAACATCGAGCGCACACTCTAGGCACGCGGGCGGNTCCGCGGCTGGAATGCAAGTGGGCCGAGCGGAGCGCCCCAGGCGCTCTCCCTGCGCTCTCCCTGCAGCTGCGGGCGGGGCTGCCCCACGGGTCCGGGTCCGTTGACCTCACCTCTGCCCCAGGCCCTGGACCCGCTGCCTCTCTCCCTGCGCACGGCAGGGAGGCCATCTGGTCCTTTGTTGGAGGTTGTCGGCTACTGATTCAATCTTCTCCTTTGTATGGTCTGTGGAAACTTTCTATTTCTTCTGGGGTCAATGTTGGTAATTCGTGGGCTTCTCGGAACTTGTTCATCTAGACGATCAACTTTGTTGGTGCACAGAAGCTCCTAGTATTTTCTTACAATCCTTTTAATTTCTGTAAAGTTGGTAATTACGTCCCCAAATGTATTTCTGATTTTA
Organism: Crocuta crocuta; assembly: GCF_008692635.1. Lineage (NCBI taxonomy): Eukaryota > Metazoa > Chordata > Mammalia > Carnivora > Hyaenidae > Crocuta > Crocuta crocuta. The sequence continues at coordinate 14,910,760 of NW_027528362.1, forward strand.
GTCATTTGCTTTTCCTCTCTTGTTTTCTTAGTTTAGCTATAGATCGGTCAACTTTGTTGCTGTTTTCAAAGAACCAACTTCCAAGTACATTGACTTTCTTTCCCCCTGTGTCTTTTAACTCTGCGTTAGCCTTTATCACCCCTTCTTTTCTGGCTCTGGGTTCACTTGCTCTCCTTTTTCTAGTTCTTTAGGGCAGAAGACAGTTGACCCGAGACCCGTCTCCTTCCGTGCGTGTCTACCTGTGTCTCGCAGGGCCTCAGCTACACCCGGGGTGGGGCTCTGGTGTGCTCCCTTCCACCCCATTTACCTCGAACCCGTGCGGTCCCCCGGTGACTACTTCGACCCACTGGTTGTTTAAGGGTGTGATGTTTGGTTTCCACATATTTGGATTTTGTTTTTCCATCCGTGATTAATTTCTACCCCATCCATGTGTTTGGGAAGAGGAAGGTATGGACGGCGGGGGTGTGGACGGAGGACACATGACGTCCAGCCTGGAGTCACGGGGGAGGCAGGGTGGTGCACGGTGACGCGCCCTGGGGCCTGCCGTAGAAACCCCAGGTGACGGATAGCTCAGGAGTCCTGGCTCCCTGCCTGGGCTGCCAGGACTGCCTCAGGGCTCCCTGGTGAGGGCCTGGTGACATTCTCCTTGGTAGACGGCGTCCCCACCAGCCTCGCTGACGTGACACTCCTGGGCGTCGGACTGCGCCCCTCCCCCGGCACTGGCGGCCACCCTTTTCCTGCTCCTTTTCATTAACGCCCCCTCCGCAGATGCAGGCAACTCCCCCGACAGTGGGCCCGATGGCTCCGCCCCTCCTGTGTCCCTTCTACACCAGCCCCTGCCCTGCACCCGGCCTCACCCTGCTCATCACCCGCCTGGGTCACTGTCACCAGGAGTAACTGTCCCCTTTCTACCTGCCCCAGTTCAGCCCCCACAGCCGGAGGGCTCTCATGCCCCAGGGCGGCCCTTCTCAGACCCTCCTGAGGGCCCCACCGCCCCAGGGGACCCCGACTCCCTTGCTCCCTTGGCGGCCCTGTGTCACTGGGTCTGTCTCCTCCCTGGATGAGAGGCCTGTCCACTCGGTGACAACCTTCCCACCTGGTGACAAGCTCACACCCACTTTTTTCTTGCTTTCCCGTGTTATCAACAGGACCTTATCAATTGGCATTTGGTTTCTCACCTGCCTTCCTTGTTGCGAGGTAAACTCGAGCCCTGCGGAGATGTGAAGGTGACCTTCCCCCTTCCCAGGGGCAGGGCGGTGAGGTCTGTCCCCTTCTGTCCCTGCGGCACTAACAGCTTCCGCGTGAAGTCTGTCTGTGTGGCAGCCTCACGCAGAATGGAGAGTGCTGTGGCTTGTGTGCCCCCCCAGACGTGATGGGCTCTGACAGACCAGAGACCCACACGGCATCTCCAGGAGAGCTCTTCTGCTCCCGAGTTCCAGCCCGAAAGTTGGAGGAGAGAAGGTCCAATGTCTTTCCCACCATGGTCTCCTGGACCTTGGGGCTGATGCCTCAGGGGTTCTCAGGCAGCGCCACCCCCGCGATCACACTAGGACTTGATTTACCATGTGCGTGTGGTCACATTAGCACTTGGCCTGCCGCACGCATGTGGTCATGTTAGCACCTGACCTACTGCGTGCCTGTGGTCATGTTAGCACTTGGCCTGCCACACGCGTGTGGTCACTTTAGCACCTGACCTACTGCGTGCCTGTGGTCACGTTAGCACTGAATGTTCATTTTCAGGGGTAGTGGGTAGCAAGACAAGGCCAGTTGAAAGGTGATGAGGACATTCGAATGCTGGGGACAGTTTGTATAGGACCAAGAGAATGTGTGTATGAGTCTAGTAATTGAAGGCAGTCAAGCAATGCCAGAGGACACTGGGCACGTCCTCTGCTTCTGTGAAGTTCTGGATGAATCAGGTGGGGGTGTCCGGGGAGGTCCCTGGCTGTCTGGGACTCTGGTGAAGCCACCGCTGGGTCAGAGCTGGTTCCGTGGCCAGGAGGTGGAGTGTGATGTTCTCTGAGGGGCCATTGAGTTGGTTCATGATGAGCTTGCTGGGACAGCAGTCCCCACAATGTTTTGCGTGCACATGCACGGTCAGAGAAGTAGCAGGGCCACTTCTGGAAGCTTCTCAGGCAACTGGCAAGTGCTTGGTGGATGCCCTGGGCTAGCGCCAGAGCTGGAAGGTGGCACACAGTGCACAGGGCAGGCAGACACCCACTTCTGACCACGCACCCTGCCGGGCTCCAGGAGAGTCATTAGCAGACAGCCCAGCTCCTTGGGACACCAGAGGTGGCTCAGGGGACTGGTGGGGGACAAGGGAGGCAGCTGTGGGAGAGGGAAGGGCGTCACGGAACAGGAGGTCACGCCATGGGCCGTGTGGACCCTCTGCAGCCCAGGCTGCCTGGGACCCCAGAGCACTGTGGGCCGTGGAGCTCGGCCTCGGGGACAAAGCAGAAGCATTTGCTGGAGGAGCCGCTCTCCCCCCTATTGGACTCATGTCAGCGTCGGACCCCTTGCTGAGGTCACGGGCCACTCGGGAGGTCTGGCGGAGGGGCAGGTGTGCGACGTGCCCAGCCCTCCCTGCAGCTGACGATAATGTCACGGATGTCAGGACCAGGAGGGACACATGTGCTAAGTGACTCGGGCTCTAAGGTGATCCTGTTCATCTTTGAGCCTGTTTTTCGCTGGCTTCCTGACTGGGGATTCTGCTCAAGGGGACTCGCAGGTATCGAGGGGCAGGGACTGACTGCCCCCAGCCTCGGGTCAGGCCAATGGGAGGGAGCCGAGCTGGGCAAGGGCAAGGGCGCCCCCTGGGGGCCACAGGACCGTCAAAACTTGAAGACGCAGCAGCCAAATTAGACACAAGCTTTTCATTTTTGGGGGGAAAGCGAGGTGCCAGGAAATTTGAAAGCTGCCGTCTGAATCTGTTGTATATGTTTTAATGCGTTTTTCCACAACAGCAATACACATGCAGGGGAGTTCCATCAGTAGTTTCTGCAAACGATGTTCACACACCCATCCTTCCACCTGTGCGCGGTGGCTTCTGCGTCCCCGGCAGAACGAAGGAGGTGCTTTTCCCTTTGGCTGCCTTCATGGTGGGCATGGCAGGGAGACGGCCCCTGCCTGGTCTCGCTCCCTCCCCACCCCCCCCCCCACACACACACACACACTGGAGGAACTTGCCTTGTGTTTCCAGGGCCTTCAGCGCGCCCTCGGGGTAAGGCGAGTCCTCCCTGCCTGTGCCCCAGGGTCCTGAGTCGATGCGGGTGGCCTGCCTCAGGGTAGGTTCTCCTCGCTGGAGGCGCCATGGTCTGGTTGTTGCTGAGTCAACGGGCTGGGAAATTGTGCAGAACAGCGGGTTTAAACTGGCGGGCTCTGCGGTTTAGCTCTCTGCTGTGCAGGTGAACAGGCAGGGCTCTCTGCACGCCTCCCCTCCGAGTCACACGTCCTGTCGCTTCCTCATAAAATGTCACAGGTGTGAGGCCATGGGGAACAGCCAAGGACCCCTGTGGGTTTTGTTACATCTGCCCGCGGCACCAGTGAGGCAGGCCGCCAGGAGGCGCTGCGGGAATGAGTCCCAGCTGACCCCTCTGACTCCAGGTGTGGAAACTGAGGACCAGACGGGCACCAGTTCTGAGACCCCAAAGGACTTGGGCAAAGGCCCCATTTGCAATGTCAGGGGCCCGTTTCCACTGGGTACTGCTGGGGTTGCAGTCCAGGGAAGCCCAAAGCTGGCCCACCTCCGTGTGCCGGGGGACGGCAGCCGTGGGGGGTGGGCCCGGCACCACACCGCACTGAACCTTGAACGTCAAGCCAGCTCCCTGTGCTTTGTTGAACAAAATAACTCAGGTCAACAAGGATGGAGAGGGAGTCGGCTGCGTGGAACAGCGGCCTCTGGGCCCGACCACACTGTCCACAAGCAGCTCAAACACGTGGAAAGAAGCACCCCGAGTGACTTGGGGAGCCTGTTTCCCAGGCTGGAGACTCCAAGAACTACTCGCAAACACGGTGTGTGTTTACAGCTTGCCGTTCACAGGGGGTGGGAGTTCCAGGTTGCTTTATGCAGAGTCTGGAACCCAGTAACTAAATACACACATGGAGGGTCCTGTGGGCGGGGTTCTTGCTGCTGGAGAGGAGTTGCAGGTGAGGAGGGCGTTGCTGTGGTTTTGACGGTGACAATACTTGGGGAATCTCAGGGGAATGGCAGCCGGGAATTCTTTGGACTATTTTTGCTACCTGTTTTGGTAAGTTTACAATTATTTCACAAAAAGATTTTAAAAATGTAAAGAAATGGCCGACAAAGGTAGAAAGGTTTCCTTAGCTGGCTGAGAGAGAGGTGGTCGGAAATAGCAACGAGCCTGCTGTGCCCAGCACACTGGTGACGGTGACTCTTCTAGAAGGTTAACAGGAAGTGTCACTTGGGTTTAAGGAGGGACGAAGCCGTTGGAGTGAAAACTGGCCAAGCCTCTGTATGGACGAGGCGGCGATCTCAGACTGTCAGGTGCCCAGACCGGAACGTGTCCTGTCTGACGTGTGGGGTCTTGTGCAGAGACACCCACACAGGAGCCAGATTCGTACACGGATCCTATTTAGGGTCACTGCGGCAGAGTTTGTAATAGCAAGAAGCTACAGACGGGCTAATAGTCTGATTATTCAGGAGGCGTGTGCGGAGGACCTAGGGGCCCAAATCTCCCACCGCAGCTCGGATGAACCTGCCAGAACACAGCCCGCAGGCCGGGCTGAGCCACGGGGCGGGCAGGAACGGCCGTGAGCCCGGGCGGTGGGGTGGGACTCGGGTGGCTTGCGTCTGAGCACGGGGTCGGGAGCACGTAACGCCCACTCGCTTCTCTGCCCTCTGCCCCAGCTGGTCGCGGCCATCGTCTTCATCAGCTTCGGCGTGGTGGCGGCCTTCTGCTGCGCCATCGTGGACGGCGTGTTTGCTGCTCGGCACATAGTGAGTGTCCTTTCCTCCATTTTGTTCTCCATCACTGTCGGGGCTTGAAAACACCTACAGAATCAAAATTTCATGGCAAAGCACTCCGCTCACTGACCTGGATCCCCTTTCCCCGTGTCCGCCAACCGCTGTCGCTCCTTTTCTGGCTTTTCCTCATTCCCTGCAAATTGACCCAGCACATGCACACATGCAGGTGCATGCACACATGCACACACTCATGGGCAAACACACACGTGTGTATGCACACTCATGGGGAAACACACACACACTGATGATCACACACATGCATATACTGATGCACACACACACACATGCTCATGTACGTGCACACACACATGTGTAGAGGGTACATGCACACACTCACATGGACATACACATGCACACACTCGTAGGTACACATGCACTTGTGCGTGCACACTCATGCATGCACACACACGGGCACTCACGTGCACACACTCACAGAGCACACACATATATGCACTCATGGGCACACATGCATGCATGCTCATGTGCGTGTGTATGGGCACACTTGTGGGCACACATGCACACACAAGTACACATGCATGCGTGCACTCACTCATGCACACTCATGCATGCACACAGTCATAGGTACACAGTGCACTCACACACTCATGTGCATGCACCTGTGCACGCACTTACACACATGCACACATTTATGTACACGCGCAGGCACCAGCATCAGCACCTCAGATGGAAATCAGGATTTTCAACTTCCTACATGACTCCCTCACCCACGTCTCTGAAACCTGCTGCCTGAGCACTTCCCAGAGACCTTAGTTCAAACACGTGTCTTGAGAGATTGTGACAGCATTTTCTCGCTGATGCTGTAGCTGTGGGACCCTTGATGCCCACTTTACCTCTGTGTGGACACCGAGGTGGACATCGCTTAGGGCAGGGCCGCACAGACACCTGCCTTGCGACCCGGGATCTCCGGCTTGTGCGAGCAGGTTCCGAGTGAAGGAGGTCCGGGCAACGGGATGAGGAGTGCAGAAACACTCGAGTACGCTAACGTCGGTCAAGGTCAAGCACAAACATAGAATCCCTTGTCCAGTTGCCCAGGACATTTTCCTGACCGTTGCGTCTGTTTAGAAAAGCTTTGTTACAACGTCAGGAAATGGCTCTTGTTTCAAGCTGGGCAGATGGAACCGAGGATTTTGTCCACGAGCCTGGGAGCCGAGCGGAGGCAGCGTTACACCCTCGGCTGAGGCCTGACCTGTCCTCTGCCCATGTTTCTTTCCAAACAAGACACCAGTCACGGGTGGATGCCTTTGACCTTGGACTCTGGGCTCGGGAGGCGGCGGGGCCAGTGCTGGCTCAGCCTCTGCAGGGCGAGCCGTCCACCTTCCTGGCGCCCTGTCCTGCTAGAGGCTGGTTGTTCCCCCAGAACCCCGACGCGCCTATGGCCTGGGGGCAAGGGGCTGGGAGGGGACACACCGCCATTCCTTCTGCCCGGCTGCCTCGAGCTCGCCCGTCAGCGCGCGTGAGCCCCGCGATGGTGCTGTCACTGAGTGCCGTGTCCCCACAAATTCTCATGTCGAGACCTTGTCTCCGGGGGACGGTGTTCGGGGCGCAGCTTAGGGAGGTCACGAGGTGGAGCGTTTGTACAGGCTTGTGGTACATCCCGGCCCCTCCTCGTGGGCGAGCCCACGCTGCCCCTGAACCCAGAAGGGGGGTCCCACCAGACACTGATCTGGCAGGTCCCCCCCGACGCTGGACTTCCAGTCACCACACTGTGAGAAACAAATTGTTTATTGTTTACCCCCTCTGCCCCCCGCCCCCCGCCAGTTTACAGTATTTTTGTTGTGACAGCTCACGTGGACTAACAGAGTTTGGTACAAGAGTGGGGGTACAGTATTTGGTACAGAATTTACCGCCTGGGGGCTCCCCACGGCTGAGCAAAGCCCCTGGCTGGGCCGTAGGGGAAGTGACCTGCTTCAGGCTCTGTGGCATGTGGTTTGTGTTGTCAGATGCAGGGGTGGGAAGAGCGAGACAGAGAACATCACGGCCCACTGCCCAGGAGAGCCATGGCCTGCACAGGTCGCCAGGCGCCTGCGGGGTCCCGAGTGGCCCTGGACCGTGAGGACCAGCTGGTGCCTAGAAGGGGCAGAGGACAGAGCCCCGTGGTCGTCCCTCCTGGGTGTTCATCATTTGTTAGGTCTTTACACTTACAGCACTTTTTAGGGGTTTCTATATGCACACTTTGTCCCCGACTTTTGCTTCTTGTTTTTTATTTTTGGAAAGAATACTTGAACTGTGAGTCCCTGACCAGTATTTGCTGGCACGCTTCCGGCACTCTGCCTGGTTAGAACAGAAAGTGTGTCCTTTGATCCGAATCCACTTTCCCTTCCTGAGCCTGTTGCTGACATCAGCAAGTTGTTGGACAGCTGCACCTGACCTTCTGCAATGCCATCAGGCCAGCGGCATCAACCAGGTCGCCCTGTGCCAGGACGCGGGATGGGTGGGCAGCCTGCCTCCTGGGGCTCCAAACCTGCTGGCCGGGGCTGACTGTCCCAAGGCCTTCGGAGGAGGAAGCCCCGTGTGTGCCCTCAGAGTGCGGCTCTGTGAGGAGTGCCTGGGAGACGGGTGTTGGTCGGCTTCGTGACGAGTCGGTCAGTTTAGAAAAGTCTAGTAGACTGTGCTCCTCAACAGGGGCTCCTCCTCGGGGTGGACAGAGGGCTGAGTGGCGTCCGGCCGGGACCGGCCACACGTTTGTGCTGGTCACTCTGTCCCAGGTAAGCGTTTCCTGGGTAATGAGGGCTGTTCGCGCAGTGACATCTTGTGCAAAGAGTGAATTCTCGTTTTCTCCTGCATGTCGGCGGGCCCAGGCCAGCAGCCGGCAGGGCAGGGGCGGGGATGTGCGATGCTGTGGAGGACAGCGCCCCTCACAGGGCGGAGGGCGGAGTGCACCCTGGGGAGGTCAGGCAGGCTTTTCCGCTGGGGGCTTCAGAGCCCGGGCGGGCATGAGGCGCCCTCCTGCGCCCGGCTCCCCGCTCCGCAGGCCTTGGCGGGTCAGCACACCCCTCTGCCCACTAAGCCAGGTGCCACTGCCCCGGAGGCCACAGAGCCTGCGTGGAAGCGTTCCGAGGGCAAATATTCCCCTTCTCTAAGTGCGTGTTCTCTTCTTTCTAAAAATGCACAATTAACATCTTCTGAGAAGAAGGCGTGATGATCCCGTTGTGCGTGAGTGTCCTCCGCTTCCAGGAAGGGCAGGGAGCCCTGAGAGGCAGCCACCGGGTCCTGCGACCCAGCAAGTGGCAGCCGGAGACCTGCACTCGACCCCCTTGGGCACAGGCCCAGAGCCACCACCAGAGGGGAAAGTGGAGCCCCGCAGCAGCGAGGCGTCTGGCGTGGCAAGGCCTCCGACCCTGGGCCTGCGTCATGACCCAGAAGCGGCTGTCGGCACCGCCACACGCAGCCTTCGAGCTCGTCCGTACGGAGCAGCGAGACACAGAGGCAGCGGCTTAGAAATGAGGGCAAATAAAGTGGAAATTTAGCAGCAGGACTTCTGAGCCATGGCACCCCGCTGCCCCCCCGCCCCCCGGCCTGCCTGAGTCCTGCCCGCCCTGCACGCGTCCTGAGGAAGAGGGCGCTCCACGGCCTTGACCTTGGAGGCAGGCAGCACGTTTCCCCCGAGGGCCAACACCGGGGACTCTCTCTGACTCCTGCTGGTCCTGAGGGCGTCTGTTTCCCTGGGAGCTTCCAGCAAGAACCGCCTCCCCGGGCAGCGCAGGCTCAGCCTTCCCGCCGTCGGAAGAGGCAGCAGTGACGCAGGAAGGGGCCAAAGGGCTTGTGCCTGAGGTCAGCCCCGGGAGCTTCCAGTGCCTGGGCCCACCCACCGCCTGACGCCAGCCAGCCGCACGCCCGAGGCCCCGAACCCACGCTGAGAGGGCCCCTCAGCCACGGAGTCCAGCGGACGTGGGGTCCGCCCCACTTGTAAGGGGGGTGATGCTTCTGTCCGGAGGAGGGTGGGTGTTGAGGACGAAATAGTCATCGGTGCCTAGTAGGGCCGCGTGAAGGAACACGTGGGAGAGAAAGTCCCTTCAAAACCGCTTGCGTCCCGAGGAGGGGACCTCCGTGCAGCTGCGGGCGAGCAGGGGGAGTGGGACTCGTGGAAGCAGTTCGTCTCTGTGGCCGAGGTGTGAACGGCACCAGCTGTGTCCAGGCTTTCGTGTTCCAAACCGGCTGGAGGCTTGTGTGGCAGAACGGCCCCCCCGGGGCAGAAGGTCGCCCCTGCTGGAGGAGCTGTCAGCAAGCAGCCCACCATGTCTACACAGCGGGGCCTCCGGTCAGGCCATCGGGCTGCCAGACTCTTGGTTCTGGCCCGCCACGGGAGCCACGGCAGGTCCTGGGGTCAGCGGCCGTGCGGTTGCCCCAGAGTGCGGTGTTTAGTGCTGGTTGGGGGCACCCTCAGGGACTGGCCACACTGCACTGACAGTAAGGGGCGCGGCGCCCTTTCCTTCCGGGTGGCCCCACCTCCTCCGTTCACAGCTGCCCACCAAGGTCCCACCCTGGCAGGCGCGCTACGGGCTGGGCAGTGCCTCCGGCCTGTGGCCACGTGGCCTCTGCCATGGCTACTTAGTTCAGCTGTGGCAGCACAACAGCAGCCACGGACGATACGTGGACGAATGAGCACGGCTCTGTGCCAATAAAACTTTATTTACAGAATCAGGTGGCGGGTCAGGCCTGGCCCGAAGGCCGCAGTGTCCCCTACTGGAGACACCTGGGGTGTTAACCGAGCTTGAGTGACTTAGAGTCTGATATCATATGTGGAGGGTCTTAATGCTAATTTACGTGGAACAGTCAAGAAATAAAAACCATGTCATAATGATCTTTTTTTTTTTAGGTTTATTCATTTATTTTGAGAGAGAGAGAAGGAAGGCAGAGAGAGGGGAGAGAGAGAGGCTCCCAAGCAGACTCTGCACTGTCAGCACAGAGCCCGACATGGGGCTGGAACCCAGACCCCGAGATCATGACCTGAGCTGAGACCAAGAGTCGGACGCTCAACCGACTGAACCAGCCCGGTGCCTCTCGGTGGTCTTTCTGAACACCCACTGCCCATCTTCCTGGGCCAGAATGACGCTGGCTCTGGGCTCTCTCTGACCCCAGAGAAACACTGTTTCCAGTGTGATCATAAATTTGAAAACTAAGTCTTGTGGCAGGTGGGACTGAAATAGTCACAGTTGTATTTAATTCAAACTATTAAGAACCTTTTCATCCTGATTGGACACTGAAGGTCAGACAGAAAACGAACCAGGCCTCTGGTGCTTCTGTGTCAGGAAGAGGATTTACTGCAAAGCCCAAGTCTTACACCCGTTCTCCGTGGCTGATTTGATGTGGCGCCGAGCCAGGAGCCGCTGCGGCCTGAGCGTCTGTGTCCCCAGCGCCCACGTGTGGCAGCCTGAGCAGGCAGGCCTTTGGGAGGAGGTCAGGGCCAGATGAGGCCCCTGTGGTGCGATTAGTGTCCGTATAGACACCAGAGCCTGCGGCCTGCGCGGTGAGGCCTGGGCGGGGAGAGGCCGGCACCCGCGCTCGGGCCATCGCCACGGGCTGTCAGAACCGCCGTCCGCCGTGGAACCCTCCCGTCCGTGCTGTTTGCTACTGGGCCCAGCAGATGGAAGCAGCAGCGACGGCGGGAGGTGCTCCCCCTGGCCGGTGGCCAGGCCTCGAGTGGGGACTCAGCCCCGGACAGGGTGGCCCGTGCGTCTGGACCTTCCAGCAAGGCCACGGTGCGGAGTCAGAACGGGTGTTTCCACGTGGCTGTGGCTGAGGGAGGGCGCCGTCTAGCAGGGCTGGCAGGTGCCGCTGTCACAGGGTGCTGCTGGTGCCCGTGAGCCAGTGGGACCCTGAGCCGAAGCTGCTGGAATGAGGCCCTGTGGGTTGACAGCCGACAGGCATGGGCCGAGCGGACTGGGCAGGCGCCTGGGGAGGGCTCAGGGGTGGCGGCCCGCCCCTCACCACGGGGCCTCGGGGCACCAGACCCTCGGACCCTGTCCCCTGCATGCCCCACCCACGCCCATCTGCTGTGCTCTGTGCCCGTCTCCCTCGGGCCGCTCAGCATGTCCAGACGGGCCGGTGTGCAGCGGCCCCGTCCTTACCCGTCGCTGCAGTGCCGTCCCTGGTGGTTTCTGGGCTCATCTTAGGTCAGGGATGGGAGGGTGCCGGGAAGTAAGGTGCGAGGCCCTGCTGCACACCTTACTGATCACGTGGGCGCCTGGGCCCCTCGCCGTTATCAGCCAGAGCAGTTCCAGGTGCTTTGTCACTGTCACTTACGGGTGTGCCTCCACTGGTCAGCTGGGGGCGGGGACTGTGTCTAACCCTGGTACCGCCAGGGTCCGGCTCCGCGTCTGCTCCGTGAATGCTGGGCACAGGCTTGTGGATGGAAAGTTAAACAGGGCCATAGGTGGGTGTTTATGGAGTGGTTGGGGGATGGGGGGAGGGACGGGGGCGG
>NW_027528362.1:14922304-14966524 GCF_008692635.1 Crocuta crocuta
GGTGGAGGACTGGCTGAGTGAGTGAATTAACAAGAATCTTTTCTTCTCCCTTCCTAGTTGTTTTAGAGCAAGAGGCAGGCGCCAAGGGGTGTCCTTATTCAGGGCGGAGGGCCGCCCCTCAAAGCGCCCGGACCCGCCTCCTCTCAGCTGCCCACGAGGATGCTGGTGGCCAGGGAGGGACACGTCAGCCCAGCCTTCGGGGCAGGTGTCTCCCCCGCCCCCGGGGCGTCTGCTCAGGTGTCTGGATGCAGTGGCCCAGCCGCCCTGCAAGGAGCCGTGGGGTCTCCTGCTCCGTGTCCCCCGCCTGGCAGACTCGGCTCAGAGCCCAGGGCCGACAGGTCTGAAATCGCCTCCGGCCACTCCTGACCCAGGGTGAGCCCGCTGCATTGCTCGTGTGTGTCTTTGTGTCTAGGAGCCCAGGCCGCTGTCCACGGGAAGATGCCAGTTTTTCGCCAGCGAGGTGGGTTACGTGCACGACGCCTACCAGACGGAGGTAAGCAGGGCGCGGGGGGAGGAGAGGAGGGGGTGAGCTTTCATGCGCTAATCCTGCCCCACAGGCGCTTTCTGTGCCCCAGGGCGGCGTCTGGCGGCTCGGCGGCTTCTAGCGCGGCCTGCTGACTGCCAGCTCTCCGCTAGCGCCCACGCTGTTCCAGCCAGTGCTGACGTTCCACGGTCACCCCGTGGGACCACAGCCGCTGACGGTCCCACGCAGGACGCACAGCACCCAGCAGCCCTGTCCGGTGGGGGCGGCAGTTACTGACTGAACAGCTGCAGAACACAGCTGGGGGCTGAGCAGCTGTCCCAGGGCCGCTTCCCGCGTGCGTGAGGCCAGGAGCAAGGGGCAGGATGGATGGCACGCGCCGTCCCTGTCAGGCCGCCCCCGGCGGGCGAGGGGCCCCAGCGCTGCATGAACGTGTCAGCTGCACTGAGCACGGCCCCCAAAACTGTGCAGACGTGGAGGAGGCGCTGGGCGCCCTGAGCGAGCACGCGGCTCGTGTGCTCCTCCAGCTCCGGGCCTGGCTCCCCGCTGCCCTTCCAGGGGTGGCACCTTTCTCCAAAGGCTGACCCAGCACGCCTGGCCTGATGGGGGAGCTCAGGGGACCCGTCCTGTCCGAGGGCGTCGCGGGGCTCTCCCCGTGCACCCCACCCATCCACGCACCCTGCAGCCGCCGCCCTTCCTGCTCCCGTCTGTTCCTGGGGCCAGGGCGGGGCGGGACCTCTTCCTGAATCCCATCAGTCAGGCTTCTGGGGACCGGCCCTGGCTTGCCCCTTGTTCCCGAGCCCTCTGTCCCTCTGTCTCGTGGAACCAGCCCGGGGGCATGAGCAAATCCTGGCGCCGGGTCCCACCCCGGTTGTTGATTCAGTGGACACAGGATTTGCAAAGCTCCCTGAGGACTCGGGGACCCACGCTGCCCCCACAGCCCTAAACCAGGGCCAGCAGCTTGCCCCATAAAGGGTCGGTGGTATTTCAGCATTTATAGGCCAGGTGCTCTCCGTCCCAGCTACTCAACCCTGTCTCTCTGGTGTGACAGTGGCCACGGGCAAGGTGCAGTCAGAGGAGCGTGGCCGCATGAGGCTTCGCAGGGGCTGGGCTGGAGGCCCCTTGCTGGCTGGTCAGTTCTAAGCCGCTGCCCCATGCACACTTCCTGGGAGGGGACGCTTAGGCTCAGGCCTCTTGACCGCCAACTCCTCCGCCCGTGGCGCTGGCCTTCCCACCAGCCACGTGCTGCCCTCACTCCTCCCTCCCCTTCCCTGCCCTTCTCCCCGTCAGCCTCCAGCCCTGCCCTTCCCGGGGCTGCTGCTGATCTGTGGGTCTGGACGTTTCCCTTTACATTTCCAGTGAGCCTCCCTCCAGCCCTTGCTTGCACACACCAGAGTGTCCGTGGCCTGTAGCCACAGGACCCTCAGAGGAAGGCCACATGTCCCGTGGTTCTGGAGGTGCGGTCAGAGGGGCCGGGGCCCCAGGAGTGGGGTGGGGCCGCACTCCTTCACCTGTCCTGGGTCAGCCGAGCCCTTGCTGAGAGCCTGTGCTGCCAGCCCGCGCCCGCCCTTTCTCCTCCCGACGTCACCGTCTTCCCTCTGAAGGGGGGTGGTCATCACCCGCTTCCTTCCCACGCGTGGGCAGCATGACTCTAGCCACGTCGAAAGCACTGGGGGAAGGAGAAAGGCACATGGTTTTGCTCTAATCTTACTCTTTTAACATCAAAAGTCTCCCAACCATTTACAGCATCATTGCAGCAGGTGCCAAAGGGGAGGCCTCCTCGTGGCTTACGCAGGGCTGGCGTGGCACAGTCGGGCCCTGTACGTGGTCAGCTGTCCCCTCCTGTCCCCTTCTGCCCCCTCCTGGAGCCGTCCCCAACTGCAGGCAGCGTGCCTGGAGGCCCTCCCTCTCCTCATCCACCAGACATCGGCTGCCTGGACTCCCTGGTGGCCAGGCCTGGTCCCCCGACCCTCCATCAGGAGACAGGCCTGCACCCCCCCAAGGTCGTGGAGGGCGGGAAACCTGCCTCAGGAAGAGGAGCTCCTGACCTTCCCGGGCGCAGTGACCGGGTGGGTCCTGGCCCCCAGGGAGGCAGCCCTGCTCATCCCGGGTTGAAGAAGGGCGGGCACCTGACACAGTCTCTCTGCTGGCAGGTCACCTGTCACTCCTTGAACGGCAAGTGCCTGCTGAAGGTGAAGAGCAACACCTGTTACTGCTGTGACCTCTACAACTGTCAGAGGTGAGGGCAGCCTGGCTGGGCGGCAAGCTGTCCCTCTCCCCGCCCCCTGCCCCAGGCCCCTGTGAGGAAGGGGTGCTGACTCCATCTCACAGAAGAGAAACTGAAGATGCCTGAGGGGAGGCAGTGGGGGACAGGGGAGGGCCGTGGCCTCCTGCCCCATGGTGGCAGCTCTGCCTGCGTCTGGACGCCCAGGTTCCTCAGTGCTTCCTCCCTGCTTGGCCAGGGCGGACTGCAGAGGGACCCCTCCCCAGCCAGGCCCAGCTCTGGCCGCAGGCCCAGGTGCGATCACAGCGCTCGGGCCTGGTTCAGGATGCTCCTCTTCCCTTCCTCCACGGGCAGCGGAGGGCACTCTTCTCTGATATTGACCAGGAGAGCCTGCCCAGGCTGCCGGAAACCTCACAGTGTTGGGGGGCCTCCCCAGGACGGCCCCCGGGTTCTCAGGGCTGGGGCTCGCCCACACGGAGCCGCTGGCGTCCGTCCTCAATGGGTCAGGCTTCCTGCTGAGGTCCTGGGCACGGGTTTTGTGTTAATAGCTCGAACATCTACATTAAAACCAGCAGAGACTTTAATGTCTGCCACCCGGGGACCGCTCGCCTGAATTGTTGAAAACTCCGTACTTTTAGCTGCAACCTCCTTCCCCGTGAAGAGGGCTCTTTCCCATTTCCAAGCCAGAGTGGCTAAAGCAGCACCTGTGTGGGTCACGGTCCCCACGCAGTCCTAAGGGCCCGGCTGCAGGCCCTGGGCCACAAGCCCCGTGGTCCAGAGCTGTGCAGAGACCGCCACAGGCCGGCGTTGGGAGCGCCAGGACCGACCCCGGTGGGCTCACCCTCCTGTGCGCCCTGCCGAGGTGGCGGGTGCCGAGCTTGGTGTCAGGCCTGCTCGCTCCAGGGCTGGCACGCCAGCGCCCTTCTGCCTGGGCTTGTGTTTGGGGGGCGGGCTTGGTGGTCCTTCCTGCTCAGAGGCCTGGGCTCTTCCCGGGGGGATTTCCAGATGCCCCGGGGGACAGTCTTCCGCCAGGAACTCGGGGTGCAGCTGGGCTGGTTCGCGAGGGGCTGTATCCCCGAGCCGGTCCCCCGCAGCACCAACAGAGCCCGTGGGGCCTTTAGGGGCAAAGACTATGCTTGTCCGGATGCAGCTCGCTGGCTGGGCCCCGGTGTGCTGTGCCCCGCGTGGCTCGCCCGCCGCCTCCCTGCAGGCGTGGGTGACACTGTTCTCCTTGCGTCCAGTGCTGAACCTTCCCCCACCTACTATGAGTTCGTGGGTGTGAGTGGCTGTCAGGACGTGCTTCACCTGTACCGGCTGCTCTGGGCCTCGGCGGTGCTGAACGTCCTGGGCGTGCTCCTGGGCATCGTCACGGCAGCTGTCCTGGGGGCCTTCAGGGACATGGTGAGTAGGGCTCTCTGGTGCTGGCCATGCCAACAGGTCGGGGCTTCGGGGCCCGCCTCCTCTGAGGTGGGCAAGGCGGGCCTCCTATCGTCACTGACAAAGGGGAAACGCAGGCTCATGACAACCGCCAGCCGCCTGTTAGGACACCTGTGAGCCCTCCCTGGTGCCTTCCCGGAGCGGCTCCTCTAAGGCGCAAGCTGCACAAAACCCTTTAAGAAGCGGGAGGGGCAAGCGGGCCTGACGCCCGGGTCTGTTCATCCCACCCTCACCCCCAGCCAGACGAATAGGAACCGAAGAGATCCTGGCCTCGCCCGGAGCCTTGGTGGGTCCCTGGGACAAACAGAAAGAAAAATAAGCCCTGCTTTTAGGTGTTTAGCTTTCGCTCCGCGGGCGTGGCCTCTGGCTTGCAGGTGTCAGAGGAGGGTGGTGTGCGGACAGGGCTCTGCAGGCTCGAAGCCCAGGGCGCCCGCCTTCCGGAAGGCCGCTGAACGCATCTGACGCGTGCCCGTCTCTCCATTCTGTCGGCAGGTCCCTCTGTCCCAGCTGGCCTATGGCCCGTCTGCTGCACCTCAGATCCTCTGCAACCCTGCCCAGCAGGTCCTGGCCTACGCGGGCTTCTGCCCTGCGTCCGCACCCCTCCCCACCTGCTCACCCTACCCTCTGCCTCTGCAGGTAGGCTGTGTCCCCTGCAGGAAGCCCATGCACGCATCATGGGCAGTGGTCGTCCAGGACAGCCCTGGTCAGATGGGACACGGATGGGGGCTC
Organism: Crocuta crocuta; assembly: GCF_008692635.1. Taxonomy (NCBI): domain Eukaryota; kingdom Metazoa; phylum Chordata; class Mammalia; order Carnivora; family Hyaenidae; genus Crocuta; species Crocuta crocuta. The sequence continues at coordinate 14,927,176 of NW_027528362.1, forward strand.
AGATTGAGGGAAGACGGGGGCCCGCGGCCTCCCCCGTCCCCAGCTCAGTAACAGGGTGGCAGAGCCAGCGAGCGGGCTGGGCACGATGTGAGTGGGGCATGGTGGACAACACCCCCCCCCTTTCCTGGCATTTCAGGCCTCCTTTGCTCCTTGTGGCCCTGGTGACCCAGATTTTGGTGTCATCGGAACTTGAGCCTTTTCTGAGCCAGGCCTGGGTCCTGCAGAAGTCCCCACCGTGTCCTGGCCAACTGTAGGGTGCTCGCTGCTGCGTCCACATGAGGGCCCTGCGAGCACCGCCCCCCCTCCTCGAGGGCGAGGCCTGGCTCCAGAGCATCTTCTCTGCNCCCCAGAGGTGGCCACCTCCTAGGGCAGACCCAGCAGGAAGCCGGCCTTGGGACTTCATGGAGGGGTGAGCCCTCGTCCCCAGATGGGCACTCGCCTAGGGCTCCGGTCGCAGCTTTGTTGGGGAGCCCTCACGCCTGCCAGCTGGCCGCCCTGGGGCAGAGAGGCCTCCCCAGTCTGCCAGCACGAGCGGCAGGGCGTGGGGGGGCTCTCAGGAGCCCAGGACATGGGGCGCAGCACGCGAGGGAGGGCCAGCTGGGGGCGAGCGGAGGCATGCGGCCTCCTGGTGTGCCAGGGCGGGCCCCTGTTCCACATGCCTTGAACGTGAGGCCGGTGGCTGTGCCCCCCGGGAGTGGGTGTGACCTTCGAACCCTGGAGGGGACCTGACACAGCAGTCCAGCCCCCTCTGACCTCTGCAGGGGTGCCAAGCGGCGCCTGCTCCCTCCCAGGAAGCATCGGGCAGGTCCCGAGCGGCACCAGGCCCTGGTCCTGTGGGGACTGTAGGGTGCTCGCTGCTGCGTCCACATGAGGGCCCTGCGAGCACCGCCCCCCCTCCTCGAGGGCGAGGCCTGGCTCCAGAGCATCTTCTCTGCCTCTGCGAATGGGGAGGAATGATCCCGAGGCTCAAGAACTGAGATGTTTGCCCATGACCCCTGCAGTGCTCATCCCCGGGAAGGTCCCTCCCCATGTCACCGGGCGGCCTTCCCAGATCCCAGGCGGCCACGCCTGGCAGCCTGTCTTCCCAGGAGCATCCCCTCCGCTCCCCACCACAGTGAGGACCACTTTGCCTTGGCCGTGGCCTGTGGCCTGAAGGCTCTGCTCTGTCTCCCTGTCCCCTTAGTTTGCCAAACCCAGGTCATGAGACCCACAGCTGTAGGAAGGCTGGACCCACGGCTGCTGGGCCACCCACTCGAGTGAGGGCGGATTGGCCTGGGTGTGGCTCCAGGGAGGGGAGGCGTGGCCCCAAGCCCCGGCGGGTGCTGTGTGGTGGGAGGCCATCCGTCAGGGCCCTTGTCCTTGTTCAGGTCTCCCGCAAGCTTGGCTGTGAGGGGGGACCCGGGTGCGCCCCAAGTGTCAGCCCTGACTTGCCCTGGGGGCCTGACGGTCCTGAGAGGCGGGCGGCTGCCGGGGGCTCTTTCTTTTNTTGACCGAGGGCTCCGGGCAGGTGTCCTGCGCTTGCAGGCCTTGATGCGTCTCCTCTCAGACGTGCTCCTCGCGGGACCCGGAGCGCGGCAGTGGCCTTCCACACGCCAGCTTTATTCCCGTGCCACACTCAGGGCCTCAGATGCGCCCTTTTTGCCCCCCAGGGAAGGCCTGGGCTCTTGTCCCCATGCCTCTGCAGCCTCCGTTAGCGTGCGTGGGAGCATAATTACATATGTACCGACACAGATCTGGGGAGGGGACCGAGCGGGGGGCCCCCGGTGTCCCCCGGGGAGAGCAGCAGAACTGAAGCGGTCTCGTGACCAACAGGGAGGGAAACGGGCCGCTCCAAGCGCCGTCATTAGCAGCGAAGCACACCCCACACAGCCGCAGGGAGCGCACGGCGGTCAGGGGCAGCGGTCGTCGGGGCTGTTTGCAGCCGCTCATCAAAAGGAAGACCTTAAAGGGAACCCACCTCCCCTGCTCTCCCGGGGCCACCGGCCAGGATGCAGGATGGCGCATCCGTGAGCCAGGAAGGCAGCAGAGGCGGGGATGCCTCCTGTCATCTGCGTCCCTGAGGGGCTGCCTGTGTGGACAGAGCTGTCCCTGTGAGGCCCTGGCTGCCGGTGGTTTTCCTCAGGATTCACAGCAACTTCTTTTGTGGTCCGTGGTGGTTTAGTCTGTGGTCTGTTGTGTTCATTCCACGGTCTGGGGTGGTTTATGCCATGGTCTATGGTGGTTTAGTCTGTGGCCTGTGGTGGTTTAGTTTGTGGTTTATGGTGATTTACTCTGTGGTCTCTGAGCTGCTCATTTCTAGTGGAGAACAAGTGGATAGAGACATGGGAGAGGCTGGGAGAGGCTGGGAGTCCCAGCAGACTACAGGGAATGTTCTCTAGAAGGTTTCTTTGTCTCCGTGTCTGAAGGGATAAAGAGGTAGGCAGGTCCCTGACCACTGGATTCTGAAGCCCATGCTGTTGACTCTGAGCAGGTGGTATTCCTGGGTTCAGCCATGGCCTGTGAGGGCACCATTCTTCCAGAATCCTGACATCCCAGGGCTCCTGGGCCTCCTCAGAGGGAAAGGGTCCAGGAGGAGCCACAGAGGACAGATGGGCGGGCCTCTCAGGAGCCCCCGGCACAGGTGGGTGGGGAGCAGAGGGGCCGCAGCACGGCCAGGAGACCAGAGCCCTCACACACTCTGGGTGTTTCACAGAGGGGGCTGTTCACTTTGTTTAAATATTGGTTTAGGTAGGCTCTTTTCTTTTCTTTTCTTTCTTTTCTTTTCTTTTCTTTCTTTTCTTTTCTTTTCTTTTCTTTTCTTTTCTTTCTTTTCTTTTCTTTTCTTTTCTTTCTTTTCTTTTCTTTTCTTTTCTTTTGTTTTCTTTTCTTTTCTTTCTTTTCTTTTCTTTTCTTTTCTTTCCTTTCCTTTCTTTCTTTTCTTTTCTTTTCTTTCTTTTCTTTTCTTTTCTTTTCTTTTCTTTTCTTTTCTTTCTTTTCTTTTCTTTTCTTTTCTTTTCTTTTCTTTTCTTTTCTTTTCTTTTCTTTTCTTTTCTTTTCTCTTTTAGCTTATTTATTTATTTTGAGAGGAAGGGGGCAGAGAGAAAGGGAGAGTGAGCAAATCCCAATCAGGCTCCACACTGCCAGCATGAAGCTCAATATGCGGCTCGAACTCACAAACTGTGAGATCATGACCTGAGCCAAAATCAAAAGCCAGACACTTACCTGACTGAGCCCCTCAGGTGCCCCTTAAGTAGGCATTTCTAACCATTAGAACTCAAGGGGGAAAATTCAGGAGCTCTGTTGGCAGGTGGAGAAAAACTGGAAATTTTATTAATTTAAAATATGTGCCATTTCCAACATTTTCGTTCTCACAATCACTTTTACTTGAGTCTGTGTGTTAGTCAGGCTTCCTCAGGGAGACAGAACCGATAGGATTGTGTGCACATACAGCTGATGCAGATATGGACACACACAGAGACAGAGCCCAGAACGTCCAGGCCAGACACGGGCTGCAGGCCAGGAAAGAATGGATCTTGCAGGTCTGGCCAGTCTGGAGGCAGAGTCCCTCTTCCTAGGGAACTCAGTCCTTCCCTCTTAAGGCCTTTACCCGATTGGGCTGATGTAAATGTCAATCACATCTAGAAAACACCTTCATAGTAACATCCAGACTGGTGGTGGAGCATCTGGGCCCCAAGGCCTGACCGAGTGGACACGTAAAATTAACCACTGAGCTATGATGAAAATGTTGATGTCTTTTCTCCTTCAAATACGAAGTGAGCCCCTCCCCCTCCCCCAGACGTTCTTCTGGGCAGCGTCGTCCTTGGACATGTTCACACTTGGGGATGAGACTTACGCACGGCAGGTGTGTGTCCCGGCAGCTAGGCGTTCGGGGGATGGGCAGCTCTGCGGGCGGCTGCAGGTGCGGAGTGCGAGCACAGGAGGCCCCTGCGGCCTGACCGGGGGGCCTGCATCAGGCAGCTGGCCCTGGGTGTGGAAGGAGCCCGGGCCCCAGGAGGGCTTTGTGTGGACTGATGTGGGGCTGGCCTCTCCGCAGACTGAGCACGCCTTTCTGTTCCATTACAGCGCTGCGGCCGCTTCCCAGCCTCGACTCCCAGGGACCCTCCTCTGTCTGAGGATTTGCAGCCTCCCAACGCCCCCCATCTCTGTGCTCCAGCCCACTTCCTCCCCGGGGAGAAGCCTCCCCCCTACTCTCCCTGACACACAGGGGGTAGACCAAAAAATAGTTTTCTGGTTTGTTAAAAAAGCAGCCTCTACAAACCCTGCTTGTGCGGCCGACCTTCTAGAGATGTCAGGGGGATGTTCCACAAGTCCACACTCTCTTTCCCTTCCTGGGCACATCCATGGGCAGAGAGGTCAGCACCAGTGGTGGGGATGGAACCCCAGGCGACTGAGATGCCAGGCGGCACCTCTGCTCGGCCGTCCAGCCCAGAGCGTAAGCCAGACACCAAATCGATCGAGTGTCCCCACCTGGCGCCTCCTCGCTCTGCCATCGCCTACTAGAAAGCCGCTTCTCACTGTCCTCCTAATGAGTTAGCTATTAATTTGCAAAGGGAGGACAGCCCAGCGTGCCCTGTGTGAGGCTCATATTCAAGGAGATGTGTTGCCTGTTCACATCTGTATGTGTGTGTCCCCAGGAAGTACGGGGTCTCCACGCTCAGAGCTCTGTTTTCTCGGCTCTTACCTTCTGGGGATGAAAAGATGCTTTGGCTCAAATATCAAATGCTGCTCGTAAGGTGTGTGCATTCACTGAGGTCTGTGCGTGCTTCGTTTCCAAATCCGCCGTCCCTCCTGCAGAAAGGCTTGCGACCCAGGCTGCGTGTTTCCTATTCAAGGAGCGTCTGGCTCCCAGCTGCCCCATGTGGGGGCCCCCATGCCTGCAGAGCAGATACCTCTAACCACAACCTCTCTGTTCCAAGTGACCCCTGGGGTGCGCCGCTTCTGAGGCCCTTCCGCAGAGCCTGGAGTGAGCTCTGACTCTTACAGACCAACAGCTATTGGCCAAGGCACCTGGTGAGGGCACACACCTGGGAATGACCAAATCCTGGTTGAGCGACAGGCCGGAGTCCTGAGTCACAGTCCTGGGTCACTGGGGAAAAGAGAAGAAGTGGAGGAGGAGGAGGTGTGGGAGGGGAGGGGGAGGCGAAGGGGGATGGGGAGGGAGGAGAGGAAAAAGTAAGAGACGCGGTAAGAAGCCGCGGTCTCGGGCTCCCCCTGCTGGCTGTGAACGCAATTCGCACAGACCATATTTCCACTCGGGCCTGAGACGGCGCGTACCGTTCACAGAGGACGTGGAAAGCTTTCTCTACAGAAGGTGAACACACGCGTTCACTGAGCAGGCCTACCGTGTGCAGTACGGGTGACACGGAGGGTCAGGGCGAGGGGCCGGCTGACTGGCCTCCGTTAGAACGGCTGTCCGCTGCGGGGCCGCCTTTGGTTACTGTGAAGTGGGACCGGCACGGCCCTGAGCTGCGCAGATGCCCTCCGGGCAGAGGGAGGCGGTGCCCACCCTCGGGGTTTGCACATGGGAACAACGGCGTGCTCTGTCCTTCAGAGCACATCCCGCCCACTAGTGGAGGGCGGGAAACAGGGACACAGGCCAGGCCAGCGCAGCGCTCCGGGATCTGCGGAGCGGACACAGAGCTGGGGCCCGGGCACCAAGGCCTGAACCCCAGGCTTCTGTCTGCAGCTGCTACGTCCGGGGGCCCCTCATCTGCCTGGAGTTTAAGGGCCAGCACGGTCTGGCTGAGTCGGGAGGCCTTGGCAGTCTGAGGGCTTGGATCCACTTCCCGAGTTCTCTGCCGTGTGGGGCCTGGAAGGGGAAGAGAGGCTGGGCCCCTCTCCCACTCCCCCCTCCCCCAGCACCCGCTGGCCCTGTGGGCTCAAGTCACCTCCCTGGGCCTGGGGCTCCCGCTTCATCAGGACCTGCCCTGCACGGAGGCCGCAGAGTCGCTGGGCGGCGCATGTGGCCTCAGGCCTGTGTCCACTGGAGCTGGGCCACCAGCTCCAGAAGGCGTCCAGGCACCATGAGCCATAGGGACAGCGTGTGACCTCCGTGCTCAACCCGGTCAGAGCCACGCGCCCACGCCACTGTTTCACCATACTGTTGACACTAATGTCACCCAAAGCCACTTCTATCTGCCCTGTAAGCCCTGAACTGATAAAATGTATCATCTCCCGGGCCAGAGGTCCAGCTCTTGCCCACAGGAATGTCTTTATCCCGGGCCCTGGCCACAAAGAATGTGAACAATTCAACTCTCAGCCTGGTGGTGCCTTCAGGCGGCCCCTGAGTCCCCAGGCCATCGCCTCACCCCTGCACACTGTATGTGTCCTCACCTGACTACCCATCCCTAGGACAGCTCCTCGCCCCTGCACACTGCATATGCCCTCACTTGACCCCGTCCCCAGGAAAGCACCTTACCCCTGCACACAGCACGTGTCCCCACCTGATCTCCATCCTCAGGATACTTCTTCACCCCCGCACATGCCTGCCGATGTCAGCCCTGCAACATGTTCTGGGTACCATTCCCTGAGAGAACCCATCTCTGTCAGTCTTTCCCTTTATGTGGACAGACCGTGGCCAGTCTCTCCCTGAGTATGGTTGCTTCGTGGGACCTAGCCTGGCAGCTCTGAGGGACACCACACTGGTGCTGGGGCCCCTCCCTCAGCCCCTCCCTCTACTGAGCTACCACACTTCCTCGAACACTGACTGCGCTTGGCACTCAGCAAACCCAGGCTGGAGGCTGCTAATGGGTATAGGGCTCCCCGTTGGTGCGATGGAAACATTCTGGAACCAGATGGTGATGGTTGCAGTCTTATTAATGTATAAAACCTAGCGACTCTTATGTTGTTAAAGGGTGAATATTATGGTATGTGACTTGTATTTCAGCGGAAAGGGGGCAGAATACCGTGGTACCGACCCATGTGAAGCTCAGGGAGCAGAGCCGGGAGAAGAGCATGTGCCTAGTTAACGAGAACCAAACCAGCATCATCACCCTGAAGAATGACCCTTGGCTGAGTAGAGGTGCCCTCTGCGCTCAGGGGAAATGCTCGGCCAAGCTGTTATCTGACCTACACAAAGAAGAAGAGGTCTAGGAGCAGAGGCCCCGTTCAGCTAGTGGCTTCCCAGGTGCCAACCATTACACGTGCAGATGGCTCCTTTTCCCGTGTCCCACCTGAAGCCATTTAATTATGGAATTTCACATACATGCAGAAGGAATGCTTAAAACAGACATATAATGTGGTGCTGCCGACACAGAAGAGACGATGAGGCAGGCCAGGAGCTCAGGCACTTAAGAGCCCAGCCCCCCGCTCCTCTGCCCCAGCTCAGGATTTTGTGTGGATACGTTTCCAACTCCTTTGGGCCAATACCAAGGAGCGTGATTGCTGGACCGGTGCTGAGAGCGTGTCTGGCTTTGTGGGAAGCCCCCAGACAGCCTGGCGAGGCGGCCGCATGGTTCCGCACTCCAGGCGGCACAGAGCCTGTGCGTGCTCTGGGGTCCTCGCGGGTGCACGCCGGGGTCTCAGGGCCGTGTCTGTGGGCAGTCCCTGCTACCGGCTGGTGAGGAGCACTTTTCATGAGCTCAGCTGCCGGCTGCGTACCTTCCTGGGTGTCTGTTAAGGTCTTTGACCCATTTTTTAATGAGTCGTTTTCTTATTGTTGAGTTTTGAGGGTTCTTTGTATATTCTGGATCCCCGTCCCTTACCAGATGTGTCTTTTGCAAACACCTTCTCCCTGTCTATGCTTGTCTCCTTCTCCTGACACTGTCTTCTCCAGAAGTCTTCACTCTGTCGGAGCCCAGCTTGTCCACTGTCTTTTACAGATGGTGCCTTTGGTGCTGTGTCTACAAAGTCCCCGCCACACCCAGGCCATCCAGGCTCCGTCCTGTGCCCCCATCCCTGGGTGGCATACTTTTGCCTTGTACATTTAGGTATGTGATGCACTCTGAGTTATTTGTGAAGGCATAAGGTCTGTGTCTGGATTCGTTTCTCGGTACATGGACGTCCAGATGCTCCAGCACCATTTGTGGAGGGGACCGTCTATGCTCGGTGTGTGGTCCTGTGTCAAAGACCAGTGACTGTGCGGATGTGGGTCTGTCTCTGGGCTCTCTGTTTGCTCTGCTGATCTGTCTGTTCTGAGACAGTCTGTATTAATTGCTGCAGCTTTGCACAGGTCTTGAAGTCCGATAGCCTTAGCCTTCTAACTTGGTCCTTGAAGTTCTTGATTTTAAGGTAGCTCAAGTTTTACATCTTTTCCTGTATCATTAGAGCATTTTGTGTTTTATTTAAGAAATACTTCTCTACCTTAGGTCATGATAATACTCTTCTGTCACAAGGCTCAGACCAGTCTGTGTGTAAAGGGCCACAGAGTAGATGTTGCTGGTTCAGGGGGCCAGGAAGCATGTGGGAGCCACTCAGCGCTGCCATCAAGAACAAGAGGTGTAGAGGGTCGTACGTTAACAGTGGCTGGGTGCCAGTGAGCTTTATTAACAGAGAGAGTGGTGGACCACGCTGGGCCCACAGGCTGTAGTTTCACATCACTTTCTTTCTAAGTACTTTATAAATTACTTTTAGATTCAGATATATTCTCTACATTGTGTTATGTGAGATGGAGGTCAAATTTCCTTTATCTTTAACACAGTGGTTGACTGGGATGACCGCACCTGGTGCCACGCGGCAGTGTCTAGAGAAGGTTTTGATTGTCAAGTGCTTGGCCGGAGCGGGGGTGCAGCCAGCTCCCTGATGGCAGGGATGCTACTAAATGACCCAGAATAGCCCAACCCGTAAATAAGCACTCCCAATCAACAGTGTCCTAAGCACACACACCCAAAACAAAAACCAAACAAAATATTGTGGCTCTTCTCTTAAAAAGCAAAAAAGCAACTTAGACCATAAATGTGTAAGCAGCAAACTCCATTCCTCACTCCATGTCCATAGTACAAGGTCAAATGTGTCTACTATCCTCCCCTACAAGGCAGTCAGGCTCATCCAGCAACTCTATCACAGTGCACAGTCAGGACCCCCAGCCCCACCTCCATGGCGCACAGTCAGGACCCCCGTCTCACCTCCACGGTGCAGTCAGGATGCCCCCCTCTCATCTCCATGGTGCGCAGTCAGGACCCCCGTCTCACCTCCACGGTGCAGTCAGGATCCCCCATCTCACCTCCACCGCGCACAGTCAGGACCCCAGTCTCACCTCCACGGTGCAGTCAGGATCCCCCATCTCACTTCCACGGCGCACAGTCAGGACCCCCGTCTCACCTCCACGGTGCAGTCAGGATCCCCCATCTCACCTCCACGGCGCACAGTCAGGATCCCCCATCTCACCTCCACGGCGCACAGTCAGGACCCCCGTCTCACCTCCACGGTGCAGTCAGGATCCCCCATCTCACCTCCACGGCACACAGTCAGGACCCCCAGCCCCGCCTCCACGGCGCACAGTCAGAAGGATGCAGTTCCCTATGTCGCAGACTCCTCAGGAGGCCGCCCACCTGGACTGGGTGCGGGGGAGGATGCCAGTCTGCTGGCACAGCTGGGGAATGTACCCTGCACCCAGTGCCATGCTTGGGGCTGTGAGCTTGTTCCCGGCAGTGGGGTTCCCAGCAGTGGAGTCTCAGGAAACCACACCAGGAAACACGTTTGTGCCTCAGCCTCCCTGGATGGAAGATGACCCCATGGAGGTCAGAATCCCCCTGAGCCGTGGCCTCTGTTGTGTGTGTGCTCTCGGCTCTGGCCCCCCTGGCTTTCCCGAGAGATTGGGGTTGGCTAGCGGAGCATTCCATAAGAACATTCCAGAGCTGCCTCCACAATGAGGGAAGCCAGACAGCACCCCGGGGAGCGGTGCGGTGACAAGCTGAGTAATGGATCCAGCCTCCAGCTGCCCTGGCTCCTGGGCTCTCATGAGACCAGCTAGTGGGCAGCACGGGGCCCTCCTGGGGGTGACAGGCAGAACTCATTTTCCACGCTTAGACCTGTGCTCAGCAGCGCTGGGGTCGTCTGGCCTGGGGCAGGCCTTCCCGCCTGTGGAGCAGGCAGCGTCCGAGCCTTGGTCACCCCAGTCGATACCAAACCCCCAGGAACTGAACTTTCACCCCCTAGATGGTCGGCGGCTGCAAGTCATGGGCTGAGCTGGTCAGCCGGCCCCCTGTCTGTTCCAGAGCCAGGGGTGGGGTCCCTGTATGGTGCAGGCTGGCACACCTGTTCACCCTGGCCACAGACCACAGGGCAGCCGTGGACATGTGGCCTCCAAGGTCACAGTTTCCCCGCATTCCTTGTTTCTCGTGCACCCATGTGGAAAGCTCCCTGAAGAACCTCTTCATTTTCTCAAGTCCTGAGTCAACAGAACTTCCGCCAGATGCTTCCAAACACTTAGAAAAACAACAGAAAGCACATGGCCGGGTGGGTGGTGGTGGTCGCACCGGGGAGGTCCCACGGACACAGTGAATGTGCCAGGACCCACGGTCGCCCTCAGTGGCCAGAGCTGCCAGAGCCTGTGCGCCTCGCTGTGTCCTTGCCCTGGACCTGTGGCCCCCTGCAGTCGCCTCTGAGGTGAGCTTGGCCCGGAGAGGGGTCCCTTCAGGCAGAATCTGTGACAGGCAGCCCTCACGGAGTGCCAGAGACCCCCTTGAAGGGCAGGCCAGCCGGGGGTGTGCAGGGATGCTCAGCTCCCCCGCCAGGGCGCCCTGGGGGGTCACCCCGCTTGCCACCAGCAGGGCTCCTGGCGCAGCCCTCCAGGCCATACCACTTTCTCGAAAGCTAGAAGGGAGCCTCCCTGTGGCTCACTTCGCCCCTCGTGTGCGGGTTACTGAGCTGTGGCTCCTCCGGCTACTGTCGCTCCTGTGCCTGCTCCTCCCTGGGTCACGTGGTGACCTACAGACTCACGTTCTGCAGCCAGGAGGACCCAAGGCATCAAAACTCAGACTGTTCAGTGCTCGGCTGGTGGAGCCTTCAGAGATCACTCCGTCCCAAGAGAGGTCAGGCCTGGGGGCCCTTGGCCGCCGTCCTCAGAACCTCTGAAAGGAAACCCAGTACCTGCAGCCTCGGAACGTTCTCTGGTGTTTGCTGGTATCTGAAGAAAAGTCTTAAGGAGCCATTGAGCACGATCCCCAGCAGATACTGAAAATGTCCCCGGCACGGCCTGCGTGGCCCCCGGCTGCGGGCAGCCTCCCTCCCATGACCATCACGTCGGGTGGACAGATGTGCCGTAGCCCCAACTTCGGCGTGCTCTCTGCACCCCCACCCTGGGCCTCGGTGACCTCGGTGCCTGCTGGTAGCTCTGGGGCCTCAAGTGTGTCTCCCACACCGGTCTTCCTGGGCTCAGTGAGCTGGGGGCGTTACCCCCTCCCATCTCATGCAGCGGCAGGTGGACCACCACGAGGCAGAGGCCTCTGGGAAGAGAGAAAATGAGGGTTCCCTTCATATTCAGAGGTCAGAGGCGAACAGTCCGTCTGGGGAAAAAGCAGGTGCCAGCCTGCCTGGATTCTGGATGGGTGGCCAGGGCCCCCGCTGCTGCCTGGGTCGCATCCACAGCCAGGAGAGCAGGGTGGCAGCTCCCAGAGCCAGGAGCGGGGTGAAGGGTGGCAGGGAGGGTGCATGGGGGTGAGGCTGTGCCGCTGACACCGGCTGCCGGGCATGAATGAGTGAAGACCAGAGCTCGCAGCACAGTTAGAAACGGTTCTGTGGATAGTTTATTTGTCCATATCTTTAGGCCAGAAAGAAGCATTCGGTAATAAAAATAACAGAATTATTTCCCTGGGTCTGCTCCGGTGGGCGCCAGCCTCCCACCCTGCTGCGAGGCTTTGGGGCTGGGGCTGCGGCTTCGGGTGGCTAACATCAGTCCCCTCAACTATTTACACGTATGTTACAAGGCAAAGAGTCTCAGAGGAAACGGCCTGCAGGGGTGCGGGGCCCAGAGGTGCTCACGCAGGCGGGTGGGCGGGGCCCCCGCGGCCTTCTTTCTTCCTGCTGCTCTAGGGGCCGGCCTGTTCGACTGGGGGGCAGGAGTGTGACGTGATGTCACTGTGCTTGTAGGCGGCCTCGTCCAGGTCCAGCGCCTGCTGGTTGACCTCCAGTGTCATGCAGCCGCGGTAGAAGGCCGTGACTGGCGCTGAGGTCACAGGCACGTCTGGGCCAGTGGGGAAAGAACAAGCAGCGTCTTAGCGGGAGGGCCACCCCGTCCATCTGGAGACTGGGCCGCCCACCCTGCACGTCCCCACCACGCTGCTCCCTGGCGCCCTGGGCCCCTCTCCGTCCTGCCCTTTTGTCCTCAAGGGCACGGATTCCTTTCTGTCCAGAACAGCACCAGCTGGGCCACGTGCCCACAGGCACCACTGAGTGCCCGGCCAGGTCCCCAGGACGTGCGCGCGATCAGCCCTATCTGTCAAATCAATGTTATCTCCTTCTTGGCCCAAATGAGTCACTCCCGCTGTGGGGCCCCCAGCCCAACCTCTTCAAAGGCTTGTTTGTTAAAACTAAATGGAGTGTGTGTCCGCTGGCCAAGGCAGGAATCCTGCGTTCTGCAGCAAGTGGGGGCCTGCACTGGGCCGTGGGGCGCGTGGAGGGCTCGCGTCAGCCTTTCCACCGCTTTTCTGCCACTTCACCCTGATCACTTGGCTCATGGCCATGGCCACCACACTCCACCTGGTCAGGACTGGGACCCCAGTCTGCAGGTGCCTCTCCCTGAGCCCACCTTCCCAAGCACCCCCCACCAGAGCGCCCCTCCCAGAGCGTCCTCTCTGAGTGCTCCTCCCAGAGAGTCCCTCCCTGAGCCCCCTCCCTGAGCTCACCCACCCCAAGCCCCCCCCCNTTCCCCAAGCACCCCCCAGAGCCCCCCCCCCCAAGCGCCCCTCCCTGAATGCGCAGCCCCACGGGCCCTACCTGGAAGTCCGCCTACGAAGGTGAGCACAGAGGACTGCAGGTGCCTCCCGAGCACGGCCAAGCTCTCCTGCAGCCCTGCGGCAGTCACTTCGCTCTGTCCCCTGGTGCCGTCCACCTCCAGGGTGGCCTCACCCTTCCGCACGGAGACGGCCACTCGGTGCTCCTGGCCGTCACAGACCTTGATCTCCATCAGGGCCAGGGTGACTCCCTCCACAGCCAGGACGACCAGCTGCGGGGAGACGCACACCTGAGCAGGTGGGCCTTGCGTCCCTTCTCCCGGCGCCTGAGCCCTGGGGGGTGGGGGTGGGGTCTCTGCAGCCTGCATTCTGCAGCGCACTGGTGCAGGACTCAGTTTTCCACACGTGTAAAGTTGGGAAGGGGGGCCACGACAGCCCTCCGACTGAGGCAGAGACCACACGAGAACAGCACCATCCCTGGCCAGGGGTCAGGGCTCCACACCCCTCAGTCATCCAAGCAGAAGTGCCATCAGTGTGGCCATGATCCGAAGTGGGGGTGACCACTTGCTCGACGTGACACTGCCCGCAGGCCACAGCACAGCAGTGGGAGGGATGGGGTGGGAAGTGCAAACATCCCAGGAGGCAGCTGGCCCAGGCATGTGGGGTGCTGTCACCAAGCAGCACAGCCTCCAATGACCGGGGACAGAGACACAGTGTGACAGCCGGGGACAGAAACACAGTGTGACAGTGGGGACAGAAGCACAGTGTGACAGCCGGGGACAGAGACACAGTGTGACAGCCGGGGACAGACGCACAGTGTGACAGCCAGGGACAGAGACACAGTGTGACAGCCGGGGACAGAAGCACAATGTGACAGCCGGGGACAGAAGCACAGCGTGAGAGCCGGGGACAGAGACACAGCGTGACAGCCGGGGACAGAGACACAGCGTGACAGCCGGGGACAGAAGCACAGCGTGACAGCCGGGGACAGACGCACAGCGTGACAGCCGGGGACAGACGCACGGCGTGACAGTCGGGGACAGAAGCACGGCGTGACAGCCGGGGACAGAAGCACGGTGTGAGAGTCAGGGACAGAGACACAGTGTGACAGCCGAGAACAGAAGCACAGTGTGACGGCCGGGGACAGACATACAGTGTGACAGCCGGGGACAGAAACACAGTGTGACAGCCGGGGACAGACGCACAGTGTGACAGCCGGGGACAGAGGCACGGTGTGACAGCCGGGGACAGAGGCACGGTGTGACAGCCGGGGACAGAGGCACGGTGTGACAGCCGGGGACAGAGGCACGGTGTGACAGCCGGGGACAGAGGCACGGTGTGACAGCCGGGGACAGAGGCACGGTGTGACAGCCGGGGACAGAGGCACGGTGTGACAGCCGGGGACAGAGGCACGGTGTGACAGCCGGGGACAGAGGCACGGTGTGACAGCCGGGGACAGAGGCACGGTGTGACAGCCGGGGACAGAGGCACGGTGTGACAGCCGGGGACAGAGGCACGGTGTGACAGCCGGGGACAGAGGCACGGTGTGACAGCCGGGGACAGACGCACAGTGTGACAGCCGGGGACAGAGACACAGTGTGACAACCGGGGACAGAAGCACAGTGTGAGAGCCGGGGACAGAGACACGGTGTGAGAGCCGGGGACAGAAGCACGGTGTGACAGCCGGGGACAGAAGCACGGTGTGAGAGCCGGGGACAGAGACACGGTGTGACAGCCGGGGACAGAGACACAGTGTGACAGCCGGGGACAGAAGCACAGTGTGACAGCCGGGGACAGAGACACAGTGTGACAGCCGGGGACAGAGACACAGTGTGACAGCCGGGGACAGAAGCACAGTGTGAGAGCCGGGGACAGAGACACAGTGTGACAGCCGGGGACAGAGACACAGTGTGACAGCCGGGGACAGACGCACAGTGTGACAGCCGGGGACAGAGACACAGTGTGACAGTCGGGGACAGAGACACAGTGTGACAGCCGGGGACAGAAGCACGGTGTGACAGCCGGGGACAGACGCACGGTGTGACAGCCGGGGACAGAGACAGTGTGACAGTCGGGGACAGAAGCACAGTGTGACAGCCGGGGACAGAGACACAGTGTGACAGCCGGGGACAGACGCACGGTGTGACAGCCGGGGACAGAGACACGGTGTGACAGCCGGGGACAGACACACGGTGTGACAGCCGGGGACAGACGCACGGTGTGACAGCCGGGGACAGAGACACAGTGTGACAGCCGGGGACAGAGACACAGTGTGACAGCCGGGGACAGACGCACAGTGTGACAGCCGGGGACAGAGACACAGTGTGACAGCCGGGGACAGAAGCACAGTGTGACAGCCGGGGACAGAGACACGGTGTGACAGCCGGGGACAGAAGCACGGTGTGACAGCCGGGGACAGACGTGTTCCAGCAGCAGGAAGCAGAAACACACTGACAGCATGGAACAGAAACACACGCTCTGGAAACGTGGAACAGAAACACGCTCCCACCGCAGGGAGCGAAACACACTGTGATGGCACAGCCTGGCCTGGTGTCTCGCACCCTCTGCACCCGGATGGTGAGCGCTACCGTGTGGGAGCGCCAGACTGTCTGCAGGCAGGCCGGGGAAGGAGGTCCACACAGCGTGTGGACCGGGGCTCAGCAGTGGTGGGTCTGGATGTGGCCCTGCCACTGCCCAGTCCTGGGAGCCCGGGGCTGGACCGCCGCTGGGGGGCAGGCGGGCTGGGTGCGCACGCACCCTCCTGGTTGGCCGGGCACCCCCTCCCCCGCCTTTGGGTAGAGACAAGAGAATAAAAGCTCCTCCTGCAGCCCCTTTGCTGTTCCCTGGGGCACGGCGGGGCCCGCGTGGCGAGTCTGAGGGGCCAGGTGTGGCGGGGCGGCTGCCCGGGGCTCGGCCTGCACGCGTGAGTGTTCAAGAGAAACCAGAAGCCTGAACTGGTTAGTGAGGCAGTCACTAGCATGAGTGACTGATGCGCATCGTTCTAAACCGCCAAGTCAGCCGAGTGTCTGGCAGGAAGCCGCACGGCTGCACAACGGCTCCTGGCCGAGGCCCACACAGCTCTGACCACAGGTTGTGTCGGGTGACCTCAGGTCAACAGTATCCCCGGCCATGTGGCCGTTGGACTCGTGAGGGCCACGTGACTGGGCATGGCTTCCCAAGACAGGGGTGGGGGCTCCCGCCCAGGAGGGTGGCCTGGAGTGGCAGCGGGGGGTACCTGCTTCTTGAGCTTCTTGGTGGAGTGGTAGTCGACCAGGGCCACAGAGAGGGCGACCACGTGGTCGCCGGCCACCAGCGCAAGCAGCACCCCGGTGTCGGCGGCGGGGCGGATCTGAGCCACGACCTCTATCTCCCAGGTTGCTTCGGTGCCGACGGCCGCGGATGTCCGAGCTGCGGTGAGGGCGGCACATCAGCAGGCCGTCCAGGCAGGGCGGGCCGTGGTGAGTGGGGGTGGTGGCGGAGAGCTGTCCCCACGGGGGGCTCCTGACCCGGGCCCCGGGCCCCCAAGGACAGCCGCGTCCTCGCTGGCCGTGATGGCTCCTGCCCCACCTGGCAGCCCTGCTTCCCCTCCCGGGACAGGCTGGAGCGCCCGGCCTCAATCCCCCTCACCTCACCTGTGTCCCTCGGGCGGTTTGACAAGGTTGCAAGTGCCTGGAAGACCTTAATACGGAAGCTGCACCGAGTGCCATTCCCACAGACCACACGGCTTCGCGTGCGAGGCGAAGCCTTTCTGCCATTGCACTGCCTCAGGGGAGCGGCTCCTCACTTCGATGCCTTTTGTATACATGGCATATGTGATGCCATACGTGTGATACGTGTGTGCAGAGACAACTCACGGCACCTGCGTGAAAGACGTGTCGAACGTCCCCACGTGGCCTGCACGGACAGTTGCAGAGCCCACATTTCAGTAGAAAGGGCTGGACGGTGGTTGTGCGAGAGCAAGTGTGATGCCACATCTCCCTACACTTGAAGCGGCCTCTGCTCCGTGGCCGTGAGCGCCTTTGTCTCAGAAGATTTCGAGGTCCTGATGAAGGAGCCCATGCAGGCAGCCGACACCACGGCGGGGTCCATAGCCGTCGGAGCTCGGGCGTCCTCGCCACAGGCCGGCTGGCGCCATGGTGGCCCATGGCCTGGGCTCCTGGCTGCTTCCACTGGACTGTGAGCACCGCAAATCATCTGTCGGTCCCCGACCCTAAGTGGGGTTCATTATAGTCAGTTCCTGATAATCGCTCACTGAATCGAATGGGTGCAGAACTGGAAAAAGCAGCCAAAAAACAAAAATGAAAACCAGCGATCTTCCCGGTGGCCAAGTTTCACCTTTATTCTTGATGGAAGAGAGGAGTGTTTCCTGGCCCTGAGTCTTCCCCCGACGGAATCTTCCGAGGCACGGCGGCCAAGGCTGTGCCAAGAAGCCTCAGGGAGGAAGGTCTCCCGCCCCAAACGGCGGCTCAGTGCAGAGTCTGTGACTTCCCAGGGAGGCTTCTCTGTGCTCTGAGATGCGACCGTCCGAGGTTTATCACAGATGCGTTGGGTTCTAAATACCATTTGGTCTTTGCTATCACAGAAGTGACTCCTCGAACAAGGCTGCGTGGATGGTGAGCAGACCGCGGCGTGCAGGGGTAGGGGCGCCCACACTCCCTGCGAGGCCTGCAGTCCGTGTGGACCGTGAGCAGACCGCGGTGTGCACGGGTCTGCACTACCTGTGAGGCCTGTGTTACGACACAGAAAAACGTCTGTGACGCTTGGAAAAAAGTAATGAAATGCTTTACGGTACAGATTCTACCCTGAACGTCATGACGACGTTCTAGATCTTCCTGTTTAACAATGGGACTAAAGGAATAACCTACGTGTTGTGCTGGCTGGTTCTTTTCTCCGAAATACCTAGCACTTTTGACAGTGAAAGCAAAGACACAAAGTGCGGGGTGGTCCTAGGTCCTGAGCAGACAGTCTACCTCACTATGGACGGGGAGTGGACCCCGTGGCCTTTGAGCCGGGGGGCCCGTGTGGTGCTGGGCTCTGTGGCAGGGGGCGGGAGAGGCGAGCATAACGTAACCAGCCCGCCATCTGGGAAGAGGGGCTGCAGGCACCCCGTGGAGAGAGGCAGGGCAGAGCCAGGCCCTGGGGAGGGGCTGCCTGGACCGCAGAGCCGGCCGGGACCAGGGAGGCACCCGTGAAGCCACCAGACGTGGGCTGTGCAGGGGGCACCTGGGCCCGCGAACCCGCCAACGGCCGTGTGCGTTTTCCTGGGCCCGGTCCCTGGCTCTCCTGATTCTCTGGGCGCAGTGAACAGTTTAAGGCTCCAGGCGGCATGGGCTCGGGAAGCAAGGTTAGTTTTAAACCGAAGTAAGGGAGAGCGGAGGGAAAGTCCCTCAGGCCCAGCACCAAACACCGCAACTGCTCAGCGGTCACCACTGACCCGCGCCGGTGCCCTGAGCTCTTTTCCCACCAGCTGGCGATCGAGGACGTGCACGATTTGAACGTCAGGTCCCAGTCCACGTTTCCGTGACTGTTCCTCTATCAGCACGAGTGGATTATTTGTTGCACTGTGTTTTAAGACACGCAGGGTCCTGTGTGGCCCCCCACGCTGGCGGTGCTGATCTCCCGGCTGCTTGTCCCTCCTCAGGCACTCGAGCTCCCGGGGCCCCGAGACGGCCCCTGCGACTTCAGGGTGCGGCCCCCGTCCGCTCTGCACGAGGCTCTGACCGCAGCGTCAGGCATGTTCCCCGTGGCTGCTCTGCCAGCATGGAGCCGAGAAGCTTCCGCGAGCCCCCTCTCAGGCCCTCCACACCCCCCACCTGCCCGCCCCCAGCTGCCCTGGCCCCAGCAGGGGGGCCCTCCTCTCCCGTCTGCCCGCCCCCCTCACTGGCTGCCCTGCGGCTCTCGTGGTCTCTCGCTGTGTGCTGTCCGGAGGCCCAGCCCGGGAGCCGGCACTTACTGTAATCGAGGCTGTAGAAGGCAACGCCGGTCCCGGGGTAGAAGGACCCTCTCTCCGTCACGGAGAAGCACTGCATCTTGGAGTTCGCTTTCACGGTCTCCTGGATGGTGGTGTCCTCACCACTCAGCCAGTTCCAGCCCCTCATGCAGCCATCCAGACGGGGGTTCATCTGGGAAGACACAGAAGTCCGGTGGCTTCCCGGCACCACAGAGGCTCCCGGATGCCATGACGAGGGCCCGCGTGGCTGGCGCCACCCGGTCAGAGGGCCGGGACGCCCTCTGGGCTCAGGTGCGGGGAAACCGGCCTCGAGATGGACAAGTCCTACTGGTGAAGACGACTTATCTGCCTAAAGGGCTCCACGCCGGACAAGAGGACTCCTCGCAGGAAGCCCAGCACCCCCAGCGGGCCCTCCTGCCACCCAAGGTAAGATGGGCGTCACGCACTGACGGCCCCTTCTGTGGTCGCGCACTCATTCCCAGAGCAGAGCTGGGCGCCCCTGGAGGATGCGAGGTGATGTGTGCACAGTGGCACCTACGGAACTCGGAGTCCGGGGGCCAACGCCATGCTACACGGTTTAGAGCAAATCGGGTCACCCCCGCCCGTATCTCTAAAATGAGAAGGTATAAACAGCAACTGTGGGAGTCCCTGGAATGGAGACTGATGCCAGAGGTCACGGCAAGACACCCCCGCCAGGGGAATCCCCCGTTTGTGTGGGAATCACGATCACAGTGTCGAGGACCTGGCCACTGACGTCCACACACTGGGTGACGGGGACATACTGACCAGGGTATGGGCTGTGGTGCAGGGGGAGTGGCTGGTACCGACCTCTCCTTACGTCCTTCTCCCCGTGGAAGTCCCAGCAGGCTTAGCAACCCAAACGTTCTTAGAAATTGTCAAAAAAGTTGACTGTTCTTTTTTAAATTAAAAAATATTTTTAATGTTCATTTATTTTTGAGAGAGAGAGAAAGAGAGAGAGAGACAGAGCGTGAGAGGCAGAGGGGCAGAGAGAGAAGGAGACACAGAATCTGAAGCAGGCTCCAGGCTCTGAGCCGTCAGCACAGAGCCCGACATGGGGCTCGAACCCACAAACTGTGAGATCGTGACCTGAGCAAAAGTTGGATGCTTAACCAGCTAAGCCATCCAGGCTCCCCTTAGCTTTTCTTTTTGTTAAAAGATAATTTCAGGGGCACCTGGGTGGCTCACTCAGGTAAGCATTCGACTTCGGCTCAGGTCATGATCTCACAGTTCGTGAGTTCGAGCCCCATGTCAGGCTCTGTGCTGACGGCTCATAGCCTGGAGCTGCTTCAGATTCTGTGTCTCCCTCTCTCTCTGCCCCTCCCCAGCTCATGCTCTGTCTCAAAAATAATTAAACATTTAAAAAAATTTAAAAAAAAAGATAATTTCATTGTGTTCTATTTTTCACACAAAATAGGCATCTTTATCATCGCTTTAGATGAAAATTCAAGCAACTCCCGCAGGGAGAGGCTGCACACAGTTGCTTGCTAACTTCTGGGAAGCCACCGCCAAAGCCCGGTGGGCGCTAACCCAGCAGATCGAGGGCTCGCCTGTCCTGGTGGGTCCCAGGCTCCGACCGGACTGATGACGGTACTTACAGGCTGGACCAGGTCTTTCTCCTTGAAGGGGATGCCCCCCACGGTCAGGTTCAGATGGTACAGCCCTCTGTCCTGCTGAAACAGATCCCCAGCCACCGCGATCTTCATCACAGCATCCTTGTTCACCTTGATGACCAGATTCCGGTCCAGCTCCTCCACAGAGATCTGAAGAAAACCAGTGCTAGAGAGGTGGGGTGCACCTTCCCATAGGAGCCCCAGCCCCAGGGGCCCCTGCACACCTCCCTGTCCCCGCGTGCCAGCGCACCCTCCCTGCAGCAGGGGTGAGGCTGCAGGCCCCCTGCGCCCCAGCCCGGGCTCCTCCCTTCAGTCCTCCTCCCCCAAGCGAAGCCCCTCGGGCCACGTCTCCTGCCCAGTCCTGGCGCCTCTCTAAGCCCCGCCAGGAGCTGCCTCCCGGGAGCAGGAACCCCTCCTGACATCACTGTTTTGATGCTTTGCTTCTCCCACCAGCAGGCCGCCCCCCAATCAATGCGGGGGGAGGGGCATGTTTCTAAATCCCAGCAGGTAATTAGGTGTCTTGCACAGACTGGATGCCATACGGGCTTGTGAATTCACATCCACTCCAGAAGTTTCCGTTCTTTCCTCCTTTCTGTACGGAGAACTTAAAGATCTCTCTCTACACCGTGTTCTCCTAACCCTCCAGAAGTCCATCAATTCCCTTTTTGGTTAAAGTAGGAAACAGGGTCAGTGTGGTCAGAAGAACATGGGGTCTGTGAGGGGGGCTGTAGGGGCAGGAGGTCAGGAGGGGGAGAACGGAGGGGCGACTGAGCCGACTCCACCTTGAGTGGCCAGGTCATGCCCTGGGCAGGGGCGGCTGTGCCAGTCACTGGTCGCTGGTCACATGCGCACCAGCTTTCTTACCTGGGCACTGCCCAGCCCACCCGGGACCCCCCACACCCCTCGACGGCAGGGGCCAGGCTGCCAGCCAGGAGCGCGTGGCTCCCCAGGCCCTGATGGAGGCTGCGTCCCTCCCTCGGGTTCCACTGTCTTGTCTGAGTTTTGCTGCCGGCGCCCCTCCTGCTGCTCCGGGGAGGAGGCAGCGGGCCTGACCTAACAGGGCGGACGGCTTAGCAAACGTCCCAGTGTCTCTGCTCAGACAGCCCCCCTCTAACTGAGCCCTTCCAGGTGCTCGTTGCTGAGACCCCCCCCTTCCTACCAGGGGTCTCTCAACTCCAGGAAGGGCTCTGCTATCAGGCCGCTCTGGGCACGGGGATGCAGGACAGGGCGGTGCTGGGACAGTCATCCCCGGGGCTCTGGGCCGTCAGGACCTGCTCCAGAGGGAGGAGCCCACGTCTCAGCACCTGGGCTTGTGCAGGAAGGGTACAGGTCCGAGGTGCTGTGGACGCTTGGGTGGGAGTCGCACCAGGCCTCAGCCCAGGGCCCCCAGCCTCAGCGCCACCGACATTTGAACCTGGACAGCTTTCTCGGGTGGGGAGTCCTGTGCGCTGCAGAGTGACAGGCAGCTCCTGGCACCCCCAGGAGCTGCTGTGACAAAATGGTCTCAGGGACATAGCCAGATGTCCGGGTGGAATGGCCCACCAAGTGTAAAGTTCCCAAGGGCGGGGCCCACACCGTGGTGTGCGGTGCTCACTGTCGGGTGCCAAAGCACACCTTCCCCAGGAGCCCCATCCGCCAGGCGGCAGTGGTGGCCACACTCACCGTCTGCCACATGCCGTGGTTGATGACAGGCCCGCTACTGGTGACACGGCCAACACCACGGTAGCGGAGCTGCAGTTCCAGCCGGCCGGCCCGCAGGCCCAGCACGATCCAGGTGCTGTCTTGACGGCCTCCAGCAAAGAAGAGAACCCCCTCAGGGTCAAAGGTCCTGAAGTCGAATTCGGCAAGCAGCCTGAGTGGCAGCGTGAGGAACAGCAGGTGACACACAGGCCGGTGGCTCACGATCTGCCACCCTGCAAGACCCAGCCCGTCGTGGGGGGGCAGGTAAGCAGGCACCCCAGGACTCTCCCCAGCGCTGGAAGCAGGCCCCGCAGTGGCGGGCATCCACGCCGACCCAAAGGCTGGGACAGGGCACCCGGCCGCCATGGCTGTGCCAGGACCGTGGGGCGCCGCCAGCCGCCTCCCACCTGGTGGGCTGCAGCCTTTTGAAGCGCAGTCTGATCACGGGTGTCCCGCTGAACATGCGGCCCAGGTACAAGGACTTCACACTTTTGGCAACATTGAAAGGCACGCAGGGCAAAATGTCCTGTGAAACGGATGTGAAGAGCATCAGATGGTACTCGCCCAGTTACACCCCTCCCAGCCACGCGGGGCCTGTCAGGTCGCAGGTCAACCTCTCCTCAGCTGCTCTGCCACCCAGGTGTGTAAGCAGGTGGCACACGGGCCTCTCCAAACCCTGAGATTCTGTTAGAGCGGGACCAGCGGGTGTGGGCGTGCACCCCCAGTCCGGAGGCTCTGACTGCACGTGCACTGCGCAGGACCGGCAGCGCGAGCTCTGGGTGCGGGCCGCGTGGTCGGCCGCAGGTAGAGAGCCGCCGCGGGGGGTTTCATGCACGGGACAGACATGCCCCCATCCCGCATCACCCCTGCCCTGGGTCACCAGCCCTTCTCACTGTGAACTGTCTTCCCGAAGTGGGCGGCTGCCCCAGGGCCCTACCTCGCAGGTGTTCATGTCCGGGGACAGCTTCAGGCCCCCACGTCCGTCACAGTGGCACGTGTATCCCCCTGGGAAGTTGACGCAGGCCTGCTCACAGCGCCCCTCCGCACACTCGTCCACATCTGCCGGCCACAAGGGAGACGGGCAAGCCTCACCTGTCTGATGACACACGCGGCGTGCTCTCGGCGGCGGAGGAGCCCACCCCCCGCCTGCGCCGGTAGTTCGTCTCGACAGATCTCAGGAGGGGTTGGAACAAGCTAGCGGTCAGCGCACAGAGCACATCCAGCTTTGAAGGGCCAGCTGCCGTCGACAGGCACCCCGGGGCTGCTTGAGGGGCCACAGGGACACCCTGCGGGCACACGGAAGGGTCTCAGAAGGTGGGAGGAGCCGCCAGGGCCCCGGGCAGGAAGACCGTTAACCGGGAACGTCCTCTCTGTGCCGTCCACGCACAGCAGCTGGAGCTGGTTGTCACACGAAATCCGGCCGCTACAGCAGCCCCAGGCACAGGGCCCGTGGCAGGTCGGAGAAGAGGCTGAGCAGCCGTGGACGCACGTGTGGACTGCATGCGCGTGTGTGTATGTGTGGGCGTGCACACACAGGCTCACGGGTAGGAGTGTGGGGTACTGTGCGTGTGTGCACGTTGTACGTGCCGAGTACGCATGGATGCACAAACGCTCGCGTGTACACAAGCACACACGGGGTACCGCGTGCGTACTCGTGCACGTGTGCGTCTGCCTGGTGCGGGTGGGCAGCTGGAAGACGTACCTCGGCAGGCCTTCTCCTGGGAGCTGAACGCGTAGCCGTCGTCACAGAGGCAGGAGTAGGAGCCGGGCAGGTTCCTGCAGTGGGCCTCCCCGCAGGCCTTTCCGTGCACACACTCGTCAACGTCTGCAGGAGAGCCGCAAGCTGGGCCCGCGCGTTTCCGAGGCACGGGCAGGTACGCGGCCCGGCCCCCAGGCCGCCGAGGCCCCCCGCCCCTCCTCCCAGCCCCCCCCTCCACAGCCCCAGGCTCGGCAAGGGCCCCGGGGGGCGTTTCCGCCCGGCGACCTGCACACCGGACAGGGCTCTGCGCAGCGCAGCACCGGAAGGCCAAGGCCTAACCCCGGGTCCGCACGGGAAACCACGCAGCACACGCCGGGTCCGCACCGGAAGCCACACGCCCCGCACCGTGGGGACCCGGCTCCCCCTGGTACGTGGGGCGTGCCGGGCGCAGCCGGGAGCGCACTGCCCGTCCTGCACCGCGCGCGCGCTCGGCCGCCCCGCATAGGATGCTCTCGGAATTTGGCCGTGAGGCCCTACGGCGACGGCAAGAAAACCGCAGGGACACCCCACGGCCTCTGCCGGCCGTCACTGCTCCACAGAAGCTCGTGACCTGGGCTGCACGGCGTGCGCAGCCCCTGCAGGGCCTGTGATGGCGGAAGGGCCGGGGGCGGGGGGCCCGGGGCCCACGGCAGCTTCGCGGCAGGGCTCACACCAGTGCTTCCCAGGCCAGCCGTCCCATGGGAAACAGCGGGCAAAGCTGCAGATCCCTCTCGCCCGGGTGGCCGCCTGCCCCCTTGCTGGCCTCTCCCACAGCGCCTCTGGCAGTACGGTGGGCGGGGCTGGGCCCGGAGACAGCCGAGCTCCAGCCTCAGGCCTCCTCCCTGCACCCCCTCCTGGACACTCTGCCTGTGGGAGATGCCACCGTCTGACGTCGGTCACAGAGCACGGTGACTGGGAGAGTGGACAGCGTGTGGCGTTGGCACCGAGCCCAGGGCACAGAGGGGCCCCGCCCAACCATACTGCGTGCGCTGCGGCCAAGA
The DNA here is from genome assembly GCF_008692635.1 of Crocuta crocuta. Classification (NCBI taxonomy): domain Eukaryota; kingdom Metazoa; phylum Chordata; class Mammalia; order Carnivora; family Hyaenidae; genus Crocuta; species Crocuta crocuta. The sequence goes on from NW_027528362.1 coordinate 14,952,006, forward strand.
GGCCAAGGACCCAAACAGGTGCTGCTCACTCTCCCCCTGAGGGGCCCTTGGCCCACCTCCCAGCTGTGCAGGCTGGGGATCCTCCCTGCAGCCAAGGACGGATGATGGAGAGGCCTGGGGGGGCCCCTGAAGCAGGCGCAGCGACCCCACTCCCTCCTTCCCAGCATCTCGGGTTCTGACCGAGGAGGACAGGATGGAAACTCTGGGTCCTTCCACACCACAGGGACAAGGCTTCCATTCCCCACAGCCTCCCTTGCCTGCATCTGGGGGCTCCAAGGTCCCCAAAGAAATAGTGATGGCCAAGAGAGAGGAAGGTATGTGTGGGCGGGTCTCGGCAGGCACACCCCGAAACCTGGCAGCGGAGGTGGGGTGCCTGCCATCATGCTGGTCTCGGTCGCGATGAGGAGAGCACCTGGCAGCCGCTGACCCAGCAGGTGGAGCCCCGTCCCCTGTCCTGCACGACGCTCTGGAGGAAGCTAGGGTGCAGGGAGTCTCCGGGACCCCCAGAGTCCGCATACATCAAAGACTTGGGGAGTGGGTGGGAGGGAGACCCTGCCCAGGGACTTCCGAGGAAGGAAGCTAACGCAGGACATCCCCGGACGGCACTGAGAACCCCGCCCCTTGGCCTCGACAGCTACAGGTGCACCAGCCACCGCGGGGCCCTCCCCCCGGAGGCTGCTTCTCCCTCAGCACCTCCACCCTGTTCCGGGGCAAGCGAGCACTGAAAAGAAGCGTCCCAGATTCCCAGGGACCTCAGCTGGTCTGAGCGGGAGGGAGAGAGCCGCCCTTGTGAAGTGGAGCGCCCCTGTCGTGCAGTAGGCCGGCCACAGCTTGCAGGGGGCCCCAGGCCTCTGCCAGAGGGCAGCAAGGGTGGGCGTGGACAGGGGCCGCCCCGGGGCCAGAGGGGGTGGCCGCGCCCCTGCCCAGGCCCGCCCCGNNCGGCTCCGCCCCCGCCCCTCCGCCTCTTCCTGCCTCTCCCGAGCTTGCAGCCTCTGGAAGAGCAGCGGACTTGACCGCCAGCTTCAGCAATCTGACATCGGGCTGACTCTGGCAATTTGGCAACTGCACAGACAGGGGAGGAGCGCAGGGGGGCGCAGGGAGGCGAGGGAGGGGCTGGGCATGGGCGTTACCTTGGCAGGTCCTGCCGTCTGCGGAGAGCGCGTAGCCGCTGTAGCAGGCGCAGTAGAAGCTGCCGGGCTTGTTGAGGCATATTTGGTTGCAGCCCCCGTTCTGCTGGCTGCACTCATTGACATCTGGGCACAGGACAGACAGAGGCTGGGGGCACGCCGAGGTGATGCACGACCCGCTGGGCGCCTGCAGTGGCATCTGCACGCCCCTCTCCACAGGGAGAACCCGCTGGGCCGAGGGCGGTGACCTCTGGGAGTGGGCACCAGAGAAGGGCAGGGCCCCTGGGTGGCTTGGCCCAGCAGTGAAGGGGCCCTCGAGGTCACCGGGTCACAGGGGTTTTTCCTGCAGCTTCTCTGCTGACCCCCCAAAACTGCAGACAGGAAGGATGGACAAGACCCTACTCCAGGGTCCCCAGGGGTGGCCCTACATTGGCTCTTCTCCCAGTCCTGCCTGAGCCAGGCCTACACCAGCACCCACAGCTTCTCAAGTTGGACAGCGCCCCATCCTTGGAGGTGAAGGCAGGGCCTCCCCGTGCTCCCTGGAGACGTGAGGGGCCGAGGGGCATGCCTGCCCCTCCTCTCCTTCTTCCTCTGAGCCAGAGGGAGGCCAGCCAGTGAGGGGCCAGGTACCTGGGGCCAGAGGGCTCCTGGTTCGGCTGGAAGGAACACCCCCTGCATGTCCCCGGGAAGGGGTGGGGGCACAGAGAGGGCCTCACCTCTGTCACAGAGCCGCCCACCCCAGCCAGCTCTGCACTGGCAATAGAAGTTGCCCATGAGGTCTTGGCAGACTTGGGTCCCCTCCTTGTTGCAGGGGTTTGGGGTGCACTGGTCAGGCAGGTCTGTGTCAAGAGAAAGGAAGGAGAGAATGTTCAGTGGGGAGGGAGCAGCCAGGGGTCAGGCCCAGACTAGAGGCATGGACCCGAGCTCTGGGCAGGAGGATGGTCATGGAGCAGCCGGCCGGGCCCTCGTCCGTTCCAGGGAGATCTGGGTCCGCCTGTAGGGAGTGGCCACCTGCCCACTGGGCCAGGGGCTGCGGAAGAGGACCCCCGGCCTCCCAGGAAGCAGGCCCACAGACCCCTGGCTGACCCAAAGGGTCACATGAGGAACTCCCATCCCGGCCAACATCTCCACCGTCCGTGGCCAGGCACTCTGTCCACTCAGACCCCAACACACTCCCCACAGAGTTTGGCGGCCACAGGAGCACCCCCCGCACCGCCTGGCCAGATGTGGGACTGCCCAGGCCCAGGCTGCCTTGGCCCTCCCAGAGGGGTGCCAGCCAGGCTTACTTGGACTCCCCTGCTCGGGGGGCGGTCTGCCGGCCACGGCTTTCAGTCACCGAGTCAGTTTCCACTTGCTTTAGGGGCTAGTTGAGACTGTCCCGTGGAGCGCCTTCCAAGGACTCGGTGTGTGAGCAACTTCTCACAGGCCGCTGAGTGCAGCTCCAAGGCACCATCGCTGCAGGGCCCACCTGGGTGCAGGTGCCCTTCGGGAGGGGCCCCGGCCCGGAGTCTCCGGGGAATTTCCGCACCAGGGCCTGGGCCAACCTCTGCCGCACCCGGACACAACAGGCCCAGGAGATTCCCGGCCCCGCAGCCCTTGGGTGGCTCAGCTCTTGTCTTGGTTCCTCAACAAACCATGGCCAGCCTTCCCCTCCCTGGGACTCTGCCAGTCCCCGTTCCTCTCCCCTCTCCCAGCATGGACATGTGCCTCTTCCGGCCTTGGGGACAGCACCGGGCCCGTGGCTGAGGTCCAAACCCAGGACCAGGGCTGCGGGTCGGGGGAGAAGCCCAGAGTGCCCGCAGCAAACTCGCTGTCCCTCAGGCAGGTGTCCTTCAGCTGCATGGACAATTGTGACAAAACCCTGCTGCTCTGGACTGTGTCCCTGGCGGCGCTGCAGACTGTGGCCTCCAGGCCAGCCAGCTGACAAACGTTCCCAGGCCCGGGTGAAGGTCTGGCCAGGCAGGGGAGGGCAGGTGACAGTGTCACCTCTCCCAGGGCCATGTGTCCCACAGCTCTCTAATTACGTCAATCACTGTGTGTGTGTGTGTGTGTGTGTGTGTATACATATATATATATTTTTAACATTTATTTACTTTTGAAAGACAGAGACAGAGCACTAGTTGGGGAGAGGCAGAGAGCGAGGGAGGGAGACACAGAATTCGAAGCAGGCTCCAGGCTCTGAGCTACCAGCACAGAGCCTGCATGGGGCTCAAACCCACAAACCATGAAATCATGACCTGAGCTGAAGTCGGAGGCTTAACCGACAGAGCCGCCCAGGCATCCACTTCTCTTTATTTATGGAGAAGCCCGTTACACACACCAACTCCCGGGCTCTCCGGCTTCCTCTCTGCCTGAGCCAACAGGGAAAAGCCAAGAGCTCAGCTGCCCTTCCTGCTGGGGGGCTGGCCAGGGGGGCACTCACCACCGTTTATCACTTCTTTCTTTTTTTTTTTTTAAATTTTTTTAATGTTTTTTATTTATTTCTAGGAGAGAGAGAGAGACAGCATGNTCACTTCTTTCTTGAAATGACTGACATTCCCAGCCCAACGCCAGGTTTGGGGACAGCGGTGAATTCTGCCTCACCGGCCCGGGACTCGAGTGGCCCCCAGCCCATCTGGGCCTCCCATCGGCCCTCGTTGGCAGGACCTGAGACCCCGCTGTGGTGTGTCCCTGTGTCCCATGCAGGTCTGTGACCTTGTCACCGGGGCCCCACTTCGGCGTCTGGCAGCGGGTCGCTCCTGTGGCCCCTGCCACGCTCACTGTCAAGTGTTGACCAAAGACAGGATCCCCGAATGCTTTGTGACACTTGCACAGTTGTTTTTGGCAGGGAAGGTAAGTGCCTTCTACCCGTAAGCAAGTAGGAATTGGGTCCAGGAATGAGGAAACGGGGCCGGGAACAGCATGTCCACAGCCCCCGGGAGCCGGCAGGTTGGCCCTGCACACCCCATGCCGCCTGCGGGGGAGGGTGCAGGAGGGCCAGGGAGGCCAGGGCCCAGCGCCAGCCCCAGAGATGGCAGAGAGAGCAGGCGGGGTCGTGTGCGGGGGCCTGGGCCGCCTGCTCACAGCACAAGCCCAGAGGGGCCCCTGAGGGACGGAGGGCGGGGAGATGGTGTGCGTCTCCACTTGACGTATTTGGTTCAAGATTCAGTTATTTCAGAAGTACACATTTGATATGAGGGCTGGCTAACTCTGGAGTTGCCTAGAATGCTAAACCCCCTTTAATAAAAATGCCTCAGGGCTCCACACTCAAGGGTGGAGACGGGTTCCCACATGACCCCCAGCGCAGCTGCATGTGCTGCCCCGTCGGGAAGTTCGTCCCCAGGACAGAAGGAAGGAGGGAGGGTCCGACACTCGGCAGAGGCCCGGCAAATGCCTGCAGAATCTAGGGAGCATGCCTGAGAGCACAGGTGAGGGGAAGCCTCCGCGGGCACCCAGAGCACCCACCTCCTCGAGTGGCCAGAGCTGCTGAGGATGTGGGGTTCACCCCGCCCCCGCGCAGCCGGGCTGCTCTGAGCAGACACGTGAAGTTCCCTCTACAGGGTGCCTTCCTCTGCTGCTTTGCCTCCCCATTCTCCAAATGTGAAGGTAATAACAAGTTACAAGCTGGAGGACATGTGTCCAGTGCAGGCCCCACTGTGCCCAAAGGGCACATCACACACGGTGGGCACATCGAGGTTTGTGAGTGGAAGGCGGAGACGTCAGTGGCAAGAAAGCCCCAGGCCCGGGGTGCAGCGGGGCTGGACGTGGGCACCTGGCAAACTGAGAGGTGGGCTCTTGGAGGATGTTGCTTTGATTTTAACAATAACAGACAGTCAAGCACTCGGCTATGCCACCTCGCGACCACCAAATAAGCTGGCTGTCGGGAGAGAACCATGAAAACAGCTGCAAGCTGCCTGAACTGTGTGGCAGGTGCTGAGGCCTGCAGGCGCCACTCTGGGGATGCGTGGGGTGGGGGATGGGGGGTGGGCAGGGCACGTGTCCTTCCCGAGGGACAGGCCTCGGGTCCTTGTCCCCAGCTGTCTTCATGCACACCCCAGGAAGGGTGCACTGCATTTGCAGGGCGCCTCAGACTTTGGAAAATTAAGGGCAGATGGCATGTAGTCATGCACCCATGGAGGGCGATGTACTTGACCCAGGCGCACAGGCCAGAGGGACTGGGCGTGGGGGGCGTATAGCCTGCCGCCACTGCATGCGATCTGGCCTCCGGTGCCAGCTCAGGACTCCCCCTTCCTACCTCCCCCCAGCCGCCAGCAGAGCACGGAGTCTCAAGCCCATTCAGAATGCATCTTTGCTGTTCAAACAATTCAAGTCCCTTGAAGGCCACGAAATCTCACATGTGGCACAACATGGCCCAGGACTCAGTGACTTTAAATAAACGCAGTTGGGTGCTGCTCTCTGGAAAACCCTGACCTTCACACTGTGTCAGGAGGCATGAATAACTAGGTAACTTTATAATCTCCAGAAAAGGACAATCTAAAACCCAGAAATTAAAACATCTATGGGGGCAACTAGGGGTTTCAGTCGGCTGAGCGTCCAACTTTGGCTCAGGTCACGATCTCGCCGCTCCCGAGTTCAAGCCTCGGGAGGGGCTCTGTGCTGACAGCTCAGAGCCTGGAAACTGCCTCGGATTCTGTGTCTCCCTCTCTCTCTGCCCCTTCCCTACTCACACGCTGTCTCTTTCAAAAATAAAAATAAACATTAAAAAAAGAAAGCAATCTAATCAATTTGGAGACACAATTTAAAAAATTGGTTTAGCACATTGACAATAAGAAGAATTGCTAAAAACAAAAAGCCAAAATGACATGAAGCTAAAACTGCAATGAACCCCTCTCTCCAATCTGCTAAGGCCCCAGTGAAGTCATCAGCCCTTGGAGAGGCTGAGGTCATGGGCTGACCCCAGGGAGGCTGAGGTCACAGACTGACCCCTGAAAGGCCAAGGTCATGGGCTAACCCCAGGGATCTGGGGTCACGGGCTGACCCTAGGAGGCCAAGGTCACGGGTTGACCCCCTGGAGGCCAAGGTCATAGGCTGACCCTAGGAGGCTGAGGTCATGGCTAACCCCCGGGAGGTGGCTGACCCCTGGGAGTCCGAGGTCAAAGGCTGATCCTTGGGAGGTGGCCGACTCCCGGGAGGCTGAGGTCACGGGCTGACCCCTGGGAGGCTAAAGTCACGGGCTGACCCCTGGGAGGCCGAGGTCACAGGCTGACCCCAGCAAGGCTGAGCGAGGGGGCTTGCTCCCGGTTGCCCATGATGCATGGGCATGGGTTTTGGCCACCCTAACAGGCGCTTCTGCCCAAAATGACAAGTCTCAGTCTGCTCTGCACCTGCTATTGTGAGGTTGCCCTAGGGTCAGAGGGGAGTGGGGGCCACACAGCCTTGCCACCCTCCCCTCCCCTTCCTGAGTTAAATCAATCATTTCTTGTACTCCTTGGGACGGGGGCTTGCGCCTGTTACAAGGCCAGGCAAGAGAGGCAAGGCCCTTGGCCGGCACACAGACAGGTGGGTGGCCAGACGCAGCAGCACCACACACCAGGCCGTGAGCAGCTCCGAGTCCTCCCCTGCCTTCTGGGCTCCCCGGGGAACGGCAGCCTGGCATCAGGAGCAGGAAGAGCCCTGCTCTGCATCAGGGGCTGTGCGCCCAGAGCCTGGCTCCCAGCACACACAGTCAACACACATGGACGCCTGGCTTAGGGGCAACCAGCCAGCTTGCCCCGCGAGCCACTCAGAGCCGAGCCAGGCCCAGCGTCCGTTCAGCGGAGGTGGCCACAGCGTCCCTCACCCGGCGAGAAGTCAGTTTTACTGTATGCTCACTTACATAACGTTAATAAGAATACAAAAGATGCACGATGAGCTGAGGATAAATTAGTGTAAACGGCTAACACATAAAGCTCAGCTTGATGCAGTGAGAAAAACATAAATAGCAAGACTGGGCATCACTCTTTGCTGTTTATACCGTAAGACACCAGAAGTTAAAAACCTGTGTCAGCTCAGCAGAGACAAGCGGATGGGCCCCTGCTCGTGCCTGCTGGCTGCTCTGTAATCAGAGCCCACAAGCATCGGAACGAGAAACGACAGTGGGCCTGGTATTGCGGCCCCACCTGGGGACTCTGACCTACAGACCCCGTCAGATGTGAGCGAGATCTGTTTGTACTAATAAGAAACGGGAAACAGCCTAGAAGCCCCCAGTTCATGGTGAATGCTACCTACCCAAGCCAGTGTTGCCGTGAATGTGTGTGTGTGTGTGTGTGTGTGCGCGCACGCGCGCACGCTGAGCTGCATATGGGGCAGAGGTCAGCACGCCCGTGTGGTAAGCTAGCATTTGTGCAAAACAGAGAGACTGTGCATATGTGGTTATGGGCCCCAGAATATTCTCAGAACTGGTAACTGTGGCCTCCGGGAGCCTAACTGGTTGACCAGGGCACACAGCCAGGGACAACACACCTGCTCCTCACACCTGGGAAAGGCTGAGACCTCACACTGCATGCACTGCTTGCTTATTTAAAAACACCGAACGTCGTTTGCTTCAAAGGGAAAGTTCAGTGGAAAAGGAGCAGAGCTCAGGCCAGGGCTGCAGCTCCTTAAGATAATGGGACTCATCAAGGTCCCCTGAAAACCACAGCAAAGCCTGAAGTTACCCAAACCCGTCTGGCTTTGAGGGAGACAGGAATGAAGCAGACTTACTCTGTACGCAGGCAACGAAAGCTGGGCTCTTGGTGTACGGAGATCCATGTTTAGTAATGCAGTCTGCAAGAGAGATGGAAAGCACGTCATTCACGTCCCAGGAGACGGACAGACCTCATGGGAGACGGGACAGACCCCAGGTCATGGGAGACAGGACAGACCTCGGGTCCTGGAAGACAGGACAGACCTCAGAACTAGTCTGTTGTCTCTGAGACACGCTGGAAAAGATTATTCAAGTTTCCCAGGTGCTCCAGCAATAATACAGTTAAGCTTTTGTTATCACAAATCATTTCAACAGTGGCAAACGAGGAAACGCCTCCACCAGAAAGGCAGAACCCTGTGTCCAAAGGTCTGTCTGCAGCCTCTCCCTCTGCAATGGCACCCAAGGATCGGCAGTAACATTCAGTGAGTTTTCTGACCACGGTCGGAGAGGGAAGCCTCAAATTCAAGTTGGTCTCCAACGGAACCCCCGTCGGACCCTTAATTTGAAAGTCATGATTCGAGTGTCCCCGTCCCCCAGCCATCTGGCAGGCCAGTGTTCACGCGGGAGCTGGTGGAGGTGACTAGACACTGGAACTTGTGCAGAACAGCTGTTGGGCAAGTTCTGGTCCTTCAGTAGGCTCCTGGTGCTTTGTCACACCCTAGGACCGGGGCCCGGGCAACCCGGAGGGCCCCCGGGGCCAGCTGGTCACCCTCCACCCCTGGAAACAGACCCCTAGGACTCAGGAGCGAGGCCTGTGGAGGCCGACAGGGAGCCTGGATGTGGGCAGGTTCCTGGGCTTCTCGGGGCCAACTAGGGTCCATGTGCTTGTCGCCAGGTACAGACCCAGAGAAGTATGTGCTAAGAGGATGTAAGGCCAACAGAAAATTTACCAAAATTAAAAAGGAAGACCCTGGAATAGATCTCTATCATTGTATGTGATATACATCTTAAAAAACCTTAAAGCCACATTAATTAAAGGACTGGTTCTTGGAGAAGTCCGGGCCTCTTTCTGACGGTCCAGGATAGACTTGGCTTTCATGTGTCTTCCTATTTTCTGTCCCAAGTGCACTGGGGAGCTTTCCAGGGGCCACTGTGCCCAGTGACACCCCTGCTCGGTGGCCAGGAGCACCTGCCTGTACGTTGCTCTTGTTCAGATCAAATGAAAATATTTTTTACTGTGCTCAGTTCTGATTAAGAACATGGCAAATATCAACTACAGTAGCTCACATGAACAAAAGCTCCCTGGCGTTTTCAATAGTTTCAGGAGTGCAGCCACCCTGAGGCCACAAAGTCCGAGACTCACTGATCTTCCACATTCCCCAACAGCAAGCTAGTGGAGTCAGAGCAGAGAAGCGGTTTGCAAACAATGGCACTGGACTGAGGCTGACACGGTCATTGTGGCGTGAAAGACACGAGCAGGCGCTGCGCCCGCGTGCGCTGAGAGTCCTGAGCTCACCGTGTGATTAAAGCAACCTCCGCTCCAGGAGAAGCTGCACAGCTGTCTCTGACAGGTGACACATGTCCCCCTCTGTTCCTTTACGACAACTACAGAAGCAGTGACGTGAACTTACCTAAGTATCTTGGATAAAAATAGTCCTGCGGAAAAAGAAAAAGAAGGGGCAACAGTTTACTGGCATGGTCCGCGCTCCCCACCCAGGGCGCACAGCAGCTGGCGCGGGGGGGCTCGCTTCCTCCCAGGGGCCGCAGACAGGCACTTGCGGAGGCAGGTGCGTGGGGAGGGCGGGGAATTCTCCACAGCTGGCTCAGTGACAGCAGGGCAGAACCACCCAGAAAGCCACTTTCCACCTCGAAGACCATGGCGTGAGGAAGGAAGTGGGAGGGTGCGGCCTGGGCCTCAGCAGAATGAGGTCCGCAACACCGCTGACGCGCCGGGGCCTTCTGTAAGCAGCAGTGATGTCATTTAAGGAAGTTGGTCTAGACCCTCGCTGGCGCGGGGCCCCTCCTAGAGGCGTGCAGACCCCACAGGGCCACCCGCACAGGGCGCTGATTTGCATTCACTGCTTTTGTAAAAGCAACTGGTGCTGGGTGAGGTGTGCAGGGTGTGTGCAGGGTGTGAGCGAGGGTCTTTCCATCCATGAATACAAATCAAGAGGTCTGCACCGAACACACCGTCTGCCAAATACCAGGACCACCTGCCCTGTCTTAGCAGCAGAGAGCAGCTGGGACTGTCCCCAGCGCCTTGGCCCCGCCCATCCACTGTCATCTCCCACTGGGGGTCGATCACGGAGTGGCTTGACCCTAGATGCCCCCTTGATGGGACCAAGTTACCAGGCGGCGGCAGCCACCGATGCGGGGTGTCCCCTGCAGGTTCTGTGATGGAGTCCTTCCATCCGACCCTCACAACCACTCCAATGTCTTTCCAGTTAGCCCCGTTATCAGAGAGGGGGAGAGCGAGGCTCACGATGGGTTGTGGTGTTTGGCCAAGGGTTAGGAAGCCAGGTTGGGCTCCCGACAGCACGCTGTGACCCAAAACCACGTGGACAGGAGCTGGCGTGTCATTGGCAGTGACAGGCTGCCCACACGTTAGCTGGCCTTACGCCCTGGGCTGGCACCTCACCTCCCCTTTCCTCGATGTTTACATCACAGCCTGTTTACAGAACTTTGCTAAGACGCCCTTCAGAAAGTCACGTTCTGATAAAGACGTGGCCTAGAAAGTTCTTAACTCCTTTAAAAGAAAAGAAATGGTCAGAGCAAGTTTGTTATTTCAGCTTGTGTGACGGTTGTGAAGGTGACATGTAGGCAGGTGTGACAGAGGTCAGGTCTGACGGGCAGAGCCACACAGCCTGGGTGGGGACACCCTTCCCCACCAGCATCCAGAGGCCCCTGACAGCCTGGTTTCACTTCTCTGTGCTGCTTTTAGTCATGGACTGGCAACTCCCAAACAGGAAAGGCCAGCGAGACCAGGCGTGCTCTGATGAAGCCCCCGGAGCTCAGGGCAAGCAGGCAGTGACATCTGCCAGGTTACGAGGGACAGCAAAGGCCACAGACTTTGTCACACAGGGAAGGGCTCGGGCTCTGAAGGAAAATATTTAGGATGCATGATGTGTCCACTCAGGAAACCGAGAATCAGACTATGAAGGGATTGGAGACCAGAGGGTCTGGGAGCAGAGTGCCTGATTGTCACAAACCGTGGCATTGCCACAGGAAAGCTGTTCTGTATGTTTCCAGAAAGCTGTATTATGTTTTCCAAAACCATGACTGTTGCTAGTTCTGTGTCATGGTTTAATAGTGATTGTTGGAGCGCCTGGGTGGCTCAGTCGGTTAAGCATCCGACTTCGGCTCAGGTCATGATCTCACGGTCCGTGGGTTTGAACCCCGGATCGGGCTGTGCTGACAGCTGGGAGCCTGGACCCTGCTTTGGATTCTGTGTCTCCCTCTCTCTCTGCCCCTGCCATGCTCGCTCTCTGTCTCTGTCTCTCAAAATAAAAACATTAAAAATTTGTTTAAAAAAATAGTGATTGTGTTGTTGTGGGAAGGCCTCACTGACCGAAGAGCCACGCACCCCTCCCTCCAGTTAACCACACCTGTGGGAAGGTGGTTTCTGAAACCACTGGACCTTAAGCTGGTGACCATTTATCCTAATTTGGGTGCTTGGTTTATTCGGCCAGGGTGGGCAGGGTGCTAATTTGGCTGGTAATCTAGGGCAGAGATGATTAACTCCGAGTAACAGCAAAGCTGAGACAGATACACTTAAAACCGCTCACTGTGCACTCTCCCAAGAGAAAGAGCCATTTCTAATGTCCTTCAGTGTACTGACCAAAGAGGAAGACCTATGGAAATCCATGAAAGAAGGTCACGGAACACAGAACACAGAGCTGGCCCCACCGGCACCACGAGTTGGCCACACATAAACTGTGGCCTGAGGCTCAGGAGCTGGGTGGACTCCCCTGGGCATCACCCCACAGGGATCCACGGAGCAGAGGCCACAGTGCAGATGGCCAAATTCAGAACCGGGGATCAGCTGCCTACAAGCTCACCCTCCTTCTTTTCGGCCACACAGGAGCAAGGCTAGCATGGGGCGCGTGCGGGCCGACCTGGTCAGGGGCAGGGAGTGGGCAGGCCAGCCGGCAGGGCGCCAGGACCGCCCAGGCTGGAAATGAGCCCATTTGTCATCTGGCAATCATTTTTCTCAGGAGTTTGCTTCTGCTTTACTTAAACAGTAAAGATAGAAACAAGTTTGCAAAACTGCAGGCCACTAAACTGTGAGCTGAAGATCCCAGAGAGGAAGGTGTATGCCCAATACATGGCCTGGTTCTGACTACCCCTCAGAAGGCCCTCAGGAGCCATTGCTAAACAGGTGAATGAATGATAGATGAATGGAAGAATGAGTGAATGGATGGGTGGGTGGGTGGGAGGATGGAAGAGAGGGTGGATGGATGCACGACAGATGGATAGATGGATTGGAGGATGGATGGATGGAAGAGTGGATGGATGGATGGATGGATGGATGGATGACGGACGGATGGATGGATAGATGGATGGATGGATGGATGACGGATGGATGGATGGATGGATGGACAACAGATGGATAGATGGATTGGAGGATGGATGGATGGAAGAGTGGATGGATGGATGGATGGATGGATGGATGGATGACGGATGGATGGATGGGTCAAAGGAAAAATGCATGGAGGGGTAGGTGTATGAATGAATGAACAGGCAAACATAGAGTCCTACAATTTTCACTGAGTTGGACAATAACTCAATTGAATTGTTGGTTTTATTTATAACGTAGCTAAGCACATTGGGAGAAATATCTAAATCAGTGCTTTAAGCTTGTCTCTTCCAAACTCAGAAGTATCAGTATTGTTTCCTCAAGCTTACCAACTGCCAATACATTTTAAAACTTAGATCCTTAGATTAACTGCCATTTGCCAAGCTTTTCTTCTGCCATCCATTCCAAGGACCCTAATCTCTGAAGAGGCGATGAGACATGGTGCATGTAAGATTCAACAACTGAGTTGTCACTACTACTAGGAGGCACTGCTCATGAGCGTAGTGGCCGTGTGTGGAGCGCACGCCCCACCTGAGGGGGAGCACCTGGTTCCAGGAGGCTCCGCGTGCTGGTCTCGGCCAAGAGCCCACTGGCAGCACGTCCTCACCGGAGCGGAGTCGGTGCTCCAACCAACCCAGGCTTCCCTCAGACGCCATTCTCCCGTGCCCTGTTCCCCGCATGTTCATAAACACACGAAGTTGTGCCCAACGACCTTCAAGGCCTGAACCCAACAACAGACTTGGTCCACTTTCATCTAATGTGACGCCTAGCAATGTGCTCTGAAACCACAGGACAGTGCATCCGTGAGACGACCTCTTCCGTCTCGGCACCTTAACGATACTGTCACCCTCTGGCCCCTTCACTAAGAAGGGCACACTGGAGAGGACAGCTGGTGAAACCTTTGAGAATTCCCATTTATAGACAGGACCCTCCAGCAGCCTCTGCCCTGCGCTGACCACCGAGACCCCGGCCTGCCACACAAGGTCTGTGGCAAAAGTCAAGGGCAACAGGGAGCTGCCCGCCCTCCCAGGGGGCGAGGTCACCTGTAGGCTGTCTACCTGCCACTCACCCCCCCCCCCCCCCCCCNCCTGCCCAGCCCAGCCTGCTGAAACGCCATCCCGGGCACTCCTTCCCTGGGGCCTTCTCTGAGGCTCGGTGGGGCTTCTACCAAACTCCACACTCTGAGAGCAAATCTGCCTTCCGAAATGGTCAAAAACCACACAAGCCCAGTCGGTCAAAATGTACATTATTAAGGCAGAAACACCACCTGAGCTCACAGTGTGAACTGAGCACAGTCACCCTCACGTGGCTTATAAACAAGGACCACATGCAGCTGGGAAGGTTCTAGAACTTGGCGACGGGCAGCTCATACATACCTTTGCATCTGAACCACTTTAACTCTCTGAGTTCCTCACAAGCAGCGCTGTCCCTGCAGGGACGGGGTGAAGCAGGGGACCCGGACAGCCCTGATGTCGCTGTCACCTTCAGCGCGACTGCCCTCAGCCCCTGCCCATGACGCGTGCGCGGGCTCACGGGAGACTCACGGCCAGCAGGGCTGAGGACAACGTGCTCACGGGTGTGGACACTGCTTTGCAAACACATCAACATGGAATTCCCGGCACTTTTATCGAGTTTACACAGCACAGCAGGAGGCGCACATCACAGTGTAACAAACCGCAGTTACTTTTCAAACAGTCAGTTGAGAATTTCTTACTTCCTTTAATAAATAACTGCCTGAAATTTTGTTTCCAAAAATCCTTACACTATTAGGCAAAGCAGGCCGTGACTCCTGTGTCACAGTAAGTGCTTATTTACGTGATATAAACACAAGGTGCCTTCCTGAGAAACGGTCCACAGTATTGACTAATCCTTCAGCCTTAATGCTGTCTTCTTAGCAAACTTGACTTCTAAGGGAAAACTGTCCAAGTCACATCAACTAAGCCTCGTCCTTAATGAGGCTTTTGCCTTCTGGCAGCTGGAGGAACTCACAGCTACGGCCTCACTGCACCCACGGCGCCCGGAGAGATTCCCCTCCGGCGGGCACCACTCGGGCTGCAGGACCCAGGCCAGCATCACTCAGTCTGTGCGTGTTTTCTAGGTGTGGTTCACACAAAATCCTTCTTTCCTGTCTTCTTCCCAAATTCATCTCCTCTAAGATTCTCCAAACCAAGTGCCCGTTTAAGCACTCCGTGAGACCGAAGGAAACATGGAC
>NW_027528362.1:14966546-14968938 GCF_008692635.1 Crocuta crocuta
CAGGCAGCTCCCTACCCCCGCCAAGCCCACAGGACCTCCAGGTCAGCCCTGCAAGGGGGCAGGCCCCAGACACACCCCATGAGGCCGCGGAGCTCCTCTCCTTCCCCAGACACTAATGTGCACGTCTGTCGAAAATTCCTGCGGGGACAACACCCTGGGCACTGTCCCCCAGCCGCGGAGATGAAAGCCGGGGGCTGTGGCTCTGCGGGGCTGCGCAGAGGGATTCCTGCGGCCGCACGCACCCCAGGCCCGGAACCATTCCCCGGTGCCCGGCACACACCGGTGAGACAAGCACAGGGGCTGAGCGAGCAGAGCGCCTGGAGGGGCCACAGCCCACTGGAAAACTGGCTTCTCTGGACCCTTTTCATAACCAGCTTTAGGATGAAGCAGCAGCCATGTGGGCGACACCACGAAGGGGGCTGCGTAGACACTTCTCACCTCGGAAGGTCAATCACTTCAGCGTTAACCTGCTGACCTTGGAGGCTGGGGACCTGGGTATCCATCTGCGTCCTCCCAGTGAAGAGTGAGCTTGGGCAAGTCCCCACAGAAACCCCTCGGCCTCAGTTCACAAGCATCCAGAATAAGGGCCACCGCGTCTTCCTATCCTGTGACAAACACTACTGCAAAGTTCTTGTTCGTTTCTGGCCTCGGAAAAGGAATTTTAAGTGCATTTTGGTGTCGCTCTGGATTCATGCTGCAGTGTCACGTGCACGTGAGGTGTCTCGCCATGCATCCGGCACAGGGTAAGCCTGGTGTGCGCAAGAACAACCCAGGACACGCTTCTGAGCAATGCAGCTGCGGCAGTCGTTCAGGGCGGGCCCAGGGTGGCTCTTCCATCACAGGCGGCCAGTCGGCTACACGACAGGGCAGGTAGGAAGCACTCTCATACCCCGGGTCCCTGACACCTGCCGACAGCAATCTCCTAACATGACTTCCATTTCATCGGAAGCATCACGCTATAGAAACGTGTGCCCAAACCAGGTGGTCACCCAGGCAGCTGCACCTGCAGCGGCCAGTCATGACAGCCATCCCGGCGGACGCCCCGGCCCAGCCCCAGGGCCCCCCACCTGCCCCACATGGAGGTGCGGGCCCGTCCCCAGGGGCTGACTGGTGCCAGCTGTGGGATTTCCACAGAGCGCAGTGTTCTGACCGAGAAGAGCCCCACACAGACCAGGTCTCTACGGCCGGTTTGGGGAACAGATGTGGAAAAATGTGTTTTATTACCATTGGCACTAATACCAGAAAGAAACAATTTTCAAATCTGATAAAAGAAGTCTGAGAAGGGGCGCCTGGGGGGCTCAGTCAGTTTGAATGTCCGACTTCGGCTCAGGTCATGATCTCACGGTTCGTGGGTTCGAGCCCCACGTCGGGCTCTGTGCTGACTGCCAGCTCAGAGCCTGGAGCCTGTTTCAGATTCTGTGTCTCCCTCTCTCTCTGACCCTCCTATGCTCACGCTGTCCCTCTGTCCCTCAGAAATTAAAAAAAAAAACCACAACATTAAAAAAAAAGAAGTCTGAGAAAACAAGTAAGAGAGTGATAGATACATTACAATCTCGTTTGAACAACACGTCTGTCATCGAGCCAGCACTGGAAGCAGGCCTGATGTTCCCGACTATTTCAAGTCCTCTTGAAAAGTTACTATAAAACTTCCAGTGAACTGCACCCCGTCAAGGTCCACACCCACAAGAACACACACCGGGTTCCCGGCGGGACCCCTGGGCCGGCACTGCAGACGCACCGAGCATTTCCAACACCCGCCTCAACGCCTCAACAGATGCCGCAACAGCCCCAGGGCTGACCCGCTGACCAGCCACCACAGGGAAGAGAGGATGGAGCGTGAAGAGAGTGGGGCACCTGTCAGCGGGACTGGGACACAGGACCCGGGAAGTGTCTGGAACGTCCTGGCCCCGCTACTTGGAATCTCAAGAAACAGGCCATAAGCAGCAGATGCTTAAAAGGACGTTTTTGTTACTACAGTGTTTCCCACACTGTCTTTCGTTGGTTCTCGGCAGATGCCAGGCCTCCTGGCAAGGACCGAGGGCGTTCGCGGGGCCTGGTCTGCAGAGCAGGGGAGCACAGCGGGAGGGCCTGCAGACCGCTAGGAGAGGAGCCAGCACGGGCAGGCCTGTGGGTGCTGGGCCGCGCCTCGGCCGCCGTCCACGGGCCTCTTGGCTGAGCAGCCGCCGCCTCAAGACAAAGCAGAACCGGCCCCACGATGTGAATCCAGCCTGTGACCCGCCTCCCCGCAGCCTCCAGGTGCAAAAGCCCAAGAAGGAAAGGGCCCGGAGGGGGGCCGCGGTCGGCGGGAGCAGCTTCCCCTGAGGACCCCGGGAAAGGAGACGGGTCGCGTGTGCGCGGGGAAGTGTGTGCAGGCCCCTGCAAGGCCGCGTTG
>NW_027528362.1:14968943-15051066 GCF_008692635.1 Crocuta crocuta
AGGTGGCCTTCCTGGAGGTCACAGCCAGGGCGTCACCTCCCCAGCCAGGCCACCCACATTGCAAAGGCAAGTCATGGTGCAGATAGGGGGTGGTGGCGACGAGGTTCCCTCTTCTCCCCTCCCACCTCCCTGCTGGAGCCTTGGTGACAGACACCTCTTAGGCCTCAGACTGAAGGCAGGGCTTTCACCTCTGTAGGGGTGTCTGTCCCCAAGCTGTCCTGGAAGAACCTGGGATCGCAAGAAGAGTGTCCCTGGAGGCCAGCAGCGCTGCAGGGCTCTGGCACTGACTGCACCCCTAAAACCCTCCACCGCCACCACCAGGCTCCCCCACATCCAAGAGACATGGGGGAGGTGGGAGGTGGAGACGGACGGAGAGAGACGGGCGAGGGGGGGCACACAGGAGCTCAAGTGCTCCAGTGCCCACGCACCTGTGCCGTGAAGCCCTCCAGGTGTGCTGCTGGCTGTACTGCAAGTACTGTCTGTACCTCGAATTTAATGAGGTGGTAGGTTGAGGCCAGGGCCTGGAGTTTCCTTCCTAGCACCAGGCTGTGGCTGCCAGCGGCCAGCTCCCAGGAGGGGCGTCTCCCAGGTGCCTGAAGGCAGGTGGGGTGGGGCTGGCTAAGTCTTTTGTCCAGAACCCTTTCCGGAAGCAAAGGCCGATTAAGGAGATGGCCTCCTGCGTCTGGAACCCGCCAGCATTAAAGGATTTAAGTAGAAGTGACTCTGTGGGCTGGCCTGCGGTGAGCTTAGGAGAATCCCAGCAGAGACAGCTGGGGTCTTGTGAACGGGAAGCAACACCGAGGACAGCTAGGAGAGGGAGAGCCAGGCAGGGACTGTAGCCTGTGAGAGGAAACAGATAAGGAGGGACTTGAACTGGCCCTGAGCCCTGCAGAGGAGCTTTAGCTCTGGCGACAATGGGGAGCCTGAGGAGTGAGGAGGGAAGACCATCTGCTCCCAGGAGGGAAGCAGAAGGGTGACCAGGGTGTCTGGGAGTCAGGAAGTACCCCCCCTTCCTCTCCAGCACAGGTGTGCGATAGCCCCTGGAATCAGGAAGGAGCCATTGTGCTAGTAGCTACCTGCTGTGAAGGTCACTTCCCTTCCCAAAGAGGAAGACAGGCTAGTCTGGAACAATCCAGATCAGGCAGGAACACCCTGGAGCACACCCAGCAAGCAGGCGGCACTCAGCACAAGCCTCCAAATACCAGAAAGTTCGGCTGAAGCCCAGAGGTGGCTCTCCCAGGTGCTCAAGCCCACCCAGCTGCAGGGGNGGAGCAGGGCCGAGCTCCCCCACTCCCTCCCTGGGGCTCACTCACTAGCGTGCCCCCAGAACCCCAGGATTAGAACAGGGCAGACCCATCTTCTCT
The DNA here is from genome assembly GCF_008692635.1 of Crocuta crocuta. NCBI lineage: Eukaryota > Metazoa > Chordata > Mammalia > Carnivora > Hyaenidae > Crocuta > Crocuta crocuta. Next base: position 14,970,308 of record NW_027528362.1, read on the forward strand.
GCCAGCAGGAGCGAGCAGTGTGATAAACTCCCCCAAAGGCAGAGCCAGGGCCAGGCAGGTGTGTGTGGCTGCCACTAAGCTGGACACTGAGGACAGGCTGGTCCCTTTTGGAGTGCCCCCAGGGCGGTGTGGGTGAGCACCCTGGAGGAGCTGGTGAGCCTGGCCCGAACCCCTATCCTAGCCTGGCTCCTCCCAGCATCCCACTAGCCAATGGCCAAACACAGTAAACAGTCTTCACTATGATCTACAAAGACTCAAGGTTCAAGTTCAGGTAGAGGACCTGCAACCCAGCTGACCTTGAGGGAAGACCCCGAAGGGAGCTGGTGTAACCAGAAAACCAGTGAACAAAGGGAAGGATGTGGTTACTACAGCAGCCAGGGACTGCGAGGACAGTCCTGGAACACTGCGGACGGCTCTGCCATGAAGGAGGTTTGCGGGTCTCTGCTGGGCCAGCCATAGGGGAGGCCGTGACCTCTGGGGCAGGAACGCGCCCAGAGCACTGGCTGCGTTAAAATCACGGATCCCGAGCGCACTCTCCTTTTCTTGCCTTTGTGTGAGACGTTTGTAAATAAAGTTATAATTAAAGCATAAAAGCAGTTACGGTCAGAGAGGGGATTGATGCTCTGGGAAGAAGGACAGTGTGGCTAATGCACAGTGTGTCCAGGAAGCAGCCAGGTGGGGCCGAGGGGTGAGTGGGAGCCTTGCTGTCTCAACTCTTGTCCCTTGTGAGCCCCATCCCGGGGCCTCCGTGCAAGGTCACTGCACCTGTCACACCATCCTGCAGCCGGGCGGGGACCTGCTGGTCAGGCACATGGCCCCGTTGGTAGGCCCTCAGACATCCTCTGCAGGGGATGACTCACGGGCCACCAGAACTCATCATTAAAGAAGCAGAAAACAGCCAGAAAAGACCAGCAACGCTGCCCCTTACAGGAAGATTGAAGCGGTGCCGCTATTGACGTGGAAGGCAATGGCCCTGGAGCAAAGGAGCTTCTCAGAGCCCACCCAGGGCAGGGACTCGCCCAGGAACTGCTGGGGGCTGGCCATCTCCGTAAAGCTTGCTTCACAACCGCCTGAAAAGAGCTGTCACATCAAATGATGAGAAACACCAGCAAAGAGAAAAGCCTATATGGGCCACACAGAGCCCTCCACTTACTGCATGCAGTGTTTATTTTATCCCAGAATTCTTTAAAAGAAAAATTCCAGTAGAAACCAAACACGTCTGTGAAATCGCCCTGACCTCATGGTATAAAGCCCATCCAATTTCCACACTCGCACTTTCCAAGGGCATTTGCCCCAGGGCAGATCCACACGCACGGTCCTGCGGGTCGCCTCCTGGAGGCCAGAGCTGCTGCGAGCTGCTGAGTCCACACTGGCGCAGTCNCCAAGGACATTTTTAATAGAAATGTGTCCTGAGCCTGCACAGCCAGGCTCCCGAAGTCACCAGCTGCTTGTAAAGAGCACCTTGCTGCAAGGGGCCGCACGCTGGCGCCCACCCTGGCGGGTGCCCGGGCCCCGCCCCCTGCCCACCCCTCCCACACGTGTTCTGGTCCTGTTCCTGTGGTATTTTGGGACCTGCTGTGGCAAGCAATTCCAGAGGCCGCGTCTTTCAGTTCCTCCTCCAGGCACAGTCCATGCCCCTTGATGGGGGATGATCAAGGGGCTGGGCAGCCCACCCTCCCTTCCAGTCCATCTAAGTGGGGAGGCGCAGGAAGCCCTTTAGACTTTTAGCCATTGTATTTCTTTTACATGTTAAACGTGGTGTATTTCCCTGAAAGCGGCTGCCTTCAGAGGCCCTGCCGATGGAGAGAACAGGGTCCCAGGCGCACCCGTTCGCACACCTGCTTACAGCTGGGGGAGCACCTGCGGTCACCTGGAGAAAAGGGGCCGAACGGTGTGGAGGGGGCGTGAGGGCGGGACCCAGGGCCGCCCCTCTGGCCTTGTGCTCCGGCACGTCCGGCCCTGAGGCCCGACTGCAGCCCAGGCGCGCTGTGCGCGGCCGGGAAGGGGGTCCGCGCGGGGCTGCCCAGCAGCGCGCACGAGGGCGTCCGCGGTCGCGCGCACTCACCGTCTCGGGGTCGTTCTCGAACACCTCCCGGGCCTCCTCCTGGCTGCACAGCTCCTCGATGCACTCCCTCTCCAGGTGGCCCTGCTTGGCCTCCTCGAAGACCTGGTAGGCGCGTCGCTGCCGGGGCCGCAGGAGCTGCGCCGCCTCGCGCGCCCGCAGCATCACGGCTGCCCGGACGCGGCCGGGAGGACGCCGGCANCAGCTGCTGACACCCTGCGACCCAGAGAGGGAGCTTCCCCCAAGTCAGAGACCCAGCCTGACCTGAACACGTAAAGGAACGAGCAGATAACAGTCAGGTCCCCCAGGGACCAGATGACCCGGTGCAACCTGAGGGCTCACGGGGCTGAAACCCGGTCCCGCCCCACCACCGCCACCCGCACCCCAAATCCACCGCATCCTTTTCGGATTCTTCATTCTCCAGCACATTTTCTCAAGACTTAAAACCACGGAAGGAAATATAAATTGAGGTCAATCCGAATCCCAGCGAGGTCCAGGGAGCGAGATGAAATTATTTCCTTTTGTAATCTCTGTTTTCCATAATGATGACATTGAGAACCTTGAGGTTTCCCAGTAAATACTCAGGCTGAAAGCAACATTGTGCTTGTTCTCAGAGACCAAGACTTTCTGTCTCTCTCCCGAGTATTTCGCAAATTCACGGGCAAAAAACACACAAACAAATAAAACCAAAGCACAGCCAACTGCTCCCCAGGGGGACAGAAGCGCAGCCAGCCAGCAGGGGCCTGAACACAGCAGCACTTCCCCGCCCGCCGTTGTGGGTCACGTGGTCATTGTGCTGCGCTCCAGGCCTCAGTTTCCCCTGGCCCAGCTGTAGTGGGAGAATGAAATGTCCTCGATGGTGGATTCACTGAGGTCAAGGTTTGAAAGTGGGGTTAATGAGCATTAGCATGTTAAAGTCGGGGAAGAGAACACTGGTGAGAAAGCTCTTCGAAAGGAATTAACAATTTAGTAGGTAAGTCCTCTGCGCCTGCAATCTGCAGCTGACACGCTCCCCCACCACCCAGCAAGGGATGAAAACACCCTGGACGCCTTGAGCTTAGAAAGAGTATTTACTACACTAATTTTCCTGCTTGTTCTTAAGGAGAAGAACTTGTTTCAAAAGTCTGGGTGGGGCGATAAATCCTTCAGTGTGTGTTTACACAGATCCTTAATTAATTAATCACTCTTCTCCTACTTCCTAGGACTCTAAACCAGGCGACCCACGGATACATTTCATGAAGTATGTGAACTCCTACACATTGTTTGGAATTATTTTCTTATTTGTGTGTGTTTGGCCAAGAGAGTTTATAGAGTTCATGCGATTCTCAGAGTTGGATCCCAGTAAGAGTGAGTGTCACGGCCTCTCCATGTCCCTCTGGGAGGGTCTGCGCTGAGTGTGGACTCGGTGCTTCAGGTGACCAGGCATTAGCGTGATCCCAACTGGAAGGAGGCTTTTGGGCCCCCAGACCTGTCAGCCGGGACCCCAGGCCCCTCGCCGCTAACCCCCTTTATCCTTTCTGCTGACTTGGTATCATGATAACCCCAACAGCTCCCATTATGTAGACTCGGCTTAATACAATGCATTCACACACACTTGTTCATCCTAATCACTGCAGAATGCAGGAAGCAAATATGAGGAGCAAGGGACGGTGTCTGACGCAAGCTAACCCCACGACCACTGCAGAAAATTTGCTCTAAGGCAGAAAAAGAAAATAGATAAGAAACAATGTGGATAATGCACTCAAACTGGAAAGAGTTGTCAGGTGCTAGATTATACACCTCCAAGTCACCATGATGAAGTAGGAACTCATTTTCACAAGGGGCAGGTTAGACCGAGCGCAATGGACACTTTGTACGCGCTGTCCTCCAGTCTGCGGTCAGGAAGGGAAGAGCCAGCGGCTCCTCTTGCCGAGGGCAAAGCGGGATGACAGTGTGGAGGTGGGGTTAAAGTGTGGGCGTAGGAAACGAGGTGTTGGTCGGGAAATGAGAGCTCTGCCTTCCCTTCCACCATCAGGTGTGTGAGTGAGGAGTTCCAGGCACTAAAACCATTCACTTATGAATCCACTCAATAAAACGAAGTTGAGTACTTGCTACTTTGTCTTAAAAGACAGTGTGCCGGGTGCTGACCAAATCAATCATGTTGGGTTTTCTTTGTTTTTAAAGCAGCTTTATTGAGGCATAATGGAAAGAAAATAAACTACATAGTAAGTTTCATCATATCTATGATGAACGTATACACTTGTAAAGCCACCACCACAGTCAAGCGAAGAGCCTGCCCATCATTCGCTGGGCAATCCCTCCTCCTGAGCACCCCTGCCCCACCCACGCTCCATCCCCAGGCAAAATCACTGCCCCCTTTGTCACTAGAGAAGAGTTTACATTTTTTAGAGTTTTACATAAAAGGAATCCCCTTTCAGATTCATCTGCATTGTTGCATGTATCAATAGTTTATTCTTTTTTTATTCCCTTTTTTCTTTTTTTTTTGCTCAGCAGTTTTCTGCCATGTGGACGTGCACACCTGTTTAGCATTCCCCCGTTGATGGACATTGGCTTGTTTCCGGTTATTGGTTATTACCAGCAAAGTGGCTATGAGCATCCGTGCATAAGTCGTTGTGCGCGCACCAGCTTTTATTTCTCTTGAGGAAATAACACTGGACCGTATGGTAGTTGTAAGAAACTCACAAACTTTTTCAAAGTGAATTTCCATTTTATGTTTCCACCAGCAGTATATGAAAGTTTCAAGTTGCTGCATCCACCCACCCTTGCTAAGTTTCGTCTGTTTTGTTGTTGTGTTTTGCTTTTTTTTTTTTTTTTTTTTGAGAGAGAGAAAGGGAGAGAGAGAGAGAGAGAAAAGAACATGCATGTGCACACAGGTGTGAGCTGGGGAGGAATAGAGAGCAAGGGAGAAAAAGACAAGCAGGCTCCCAGCTGTCAGTGCAGAGCCAGACACAGGGCTCGATCTCACGGCCCTGAAATCATGACCCGAGCCAAAATCAAATGGGGCACTCAACCGACGGAGCCACCCAGGGGCCCTCATCTTTTTAATTTTAGCCATTCTAGTAGATATGTGGTGGTATTTCCTTGTGACTTGAATTTGCGTTTTTCTAGTAATATGATGCTGAGCATATTTCAATGTACTTATTGCCATCCAAAAATATATTCTTTGGTGAAATGTCTGTTTTAATTTTATCATATTTTTTTTCCTTTTACTTGGGCTCTGTGCTTTTCCAATTATTGAATTATTTGTGGAGTATTAACAGTTCTTTAAACCTTCCAGACACAAGACCTGTGATTTGCAAATATTTAGTGCAGTCTGTAACTTGGTTTTACATTATATTAAACAATGAAACTCTGCTCTTTCTCTTCTTAATTTTGAAGTACAATTTATTATTTATTATTTATTTTTTAAATGAATTCTGCTTTTGGAATTATATTTGCCTAATCCAAGGTCACAAATATTTTCTTCCAGAAGTTTTATAGATTTAGATTTTACAGCTAGAACTATGAGCCACTTTGAATTCATTCCCACATACTTTCCATTTTTCCATCTTATTGTAAATGTTTTTAATTTCAATTTCTGATTATTTAAATATTTGGGGTTTTGTACACTTATCTTTTATTCTGCAACTATGCTTAACTAAACTATTAGTTTCAGTGTTTTTTTGGGAGGGTAGATTCAATAGAATTTTTTACATAGATGGTCATGTTGTCTGTAAATATAGCAAATCCCCTTTCAGATCTGTGTGCTTTTTACTTTTTTTCTTGGCTGTTAACTGTCTAGCACCCTCCACTACAATGTTGACTGGAAATGGTGACGGTGGGTCCTATGTGTTATTCCTTTCTTTAAAAAAATTTTTTTCCAGTATAAAATTTTTTTTTTAACATTTATTTATTATTGAGAGACAGAGACAGAGCATGAACGGGGGAGAGGCAGAGAGAGAGGGAGACACAGAATCCGAAGCAGCTCCAGGCTCTGAGCTGTCAGCATAGAGCCCAACACAGGGCTGGAACCCACAAACCATGAGATTATGACCTGAGCCGAAGTCAGACACTCAACCGACTGAGCCACCCAGGCGCCCCCCCATGTGGTATTCCTGATCCTCGGTGGAAACAACTGAGTCTTTTACCACTAAGTTAATGGTGGATATAGGCCTTTCGTAGATGCTTTTTATCAAGATGAGGTCCTAGTTTTAATTTTCTGTGAGTTTTTGTCATTAGAAATGGATGTTGGATTTTGTCAAATGCTTTTTCTGTATCTGTTGAGACAATCTTTTTTTTTTATTTTCCTTTTTCCATTCATTAATATGTGATTTATCTTGACTGATTTTCAAATGTGGGAAGAACTCACCTGGTCATGAGGTAGCATTTGGTTAAGAATCTTTGCAAGCATAGGGCGCCTGGGTGGCTCAGTGGGTTGAGCATCCAACTTTGGCTCAGGTCATGATCTCATGGTTTGAGTTCAAGCCCCACGTCGGGCTCTGTGCTGACAGCTAGGAGCCTGGAGCCTGCTTCGGATTCTGTGTCTCCCTCTCTCTCTGCCCCTTCCCTACTCACACTCTGTCTCTCACTGTCTCAAAAATAAGTAAACGTTAAAAAAAATCTTTTTTAAAAGAATCTTTGCAACCATGTTTATGAGGGTATTTTCTTGTATTATCTTTTAAAAAGATTTTTTTAACATTTATGTATTTTTGAGAGAGAGAGAGAAAGCTCGTGAGCACGGGAGGGGCAGAGAGAGAGGGAGACACAGAATCTGAAGCAGCTCCAGGCCCTGAGCTGTCAGCACAGAGCCCGACGTGGGGCTTGAACTCAAACCATGAGATCATGACCTGAGCCGACATCGGAAGCCCAACTGGCTGAGCCCCCGGGCGCCCCTTTTGCATTGTCTTTATCTGGTTTGGCACCGAAGACACATTGGCCTTAGAGAACGAGCTGTTACAAGCTTCCTCCCTTCCTCCTATTCAGTTCAATGGAAGAGTTTGTGTGGAATTTGTGTTATTTTTCCCTTAAATGGCTGACAGAATTTCTCAGTGATGCCGTGCATACCTGGGATTGTCTTTGTGGGAAGGTTCTTACCTATAAATTAGTTTCTGTCATAGATATAAGGTTGTTTGGGTTGTTTCTTCACAAGTGAGCTTTCATAGCCTGTGCCTTTGAAGATATTTGCCATTTCATCTAAGTTATTGAACATGTTGGCATGAAGTTGTTTATAATATTCCTTTATATTTGTAGATCTGCAGTGATGACGCCTCTCGTTCTCAATATTGATCATTTGTGTCTTTTCTCTTTTTGTCTGGATCCTTCTGGCTAGAGATTCAACAGTTGTCTTGATCTCAAATAACCAGCTTTTGGTTTAATGTTGTTTCTCTATTATTTTTTTGTTTTCTGTTTTATTGGTATCCAATCTAATTTTCATAATTTTCTTTCATCTGTTTACACTGCATTTCATTTTCTCTTCTTTATCTAGTTTCTTAGGATAGAAGCTGAGGTCATTAACCAGCAGGTCTTATATCTTTTTAATATAAATATTCCTTAACTTATGATGCAGTTACATGCTGATAAGTCCAGCAAAAATTGAGAATATAGTAAGTTAAAAATGCATTTGATACACCCAAGCTATCGAAAATCATAGCTTGGTCTTGCCCATCTTTGTCTCCTTGTGATGATCAGTTGACCTGAGGGGGTCTCTGCAGGTCTCTGAAGTTCTTTGTCTGCATTGCCCTCGCCTTCTTGGGCAGTTGGCTCTGCGTGTGTCCTTCTCCCTGCACGGCAGCCTCACCTCTCCCTCTAGGCAGACCTTGGCAATCCTAGGCCACCTCACTTATTCCCTGGCCCCCAGGGTTCACTCCTTTGTTGCCTAATGTCCAGTGTGTTGAAAACTGTTATTTTATACATTTGTCTGGTTGTTCAGTTGTTCTAGGCAGGAAGGTAAATCTGGTCTCTGTTACTCTATCTTGTCCAGAAGCGGAAGTCCTGGTCATACTTTTTTTTAAAATTTTTTTTAATTTTTTTAATTTCTAGGAGAGAGAGAGAGACAGCGTGAGCAAGGGAGGGTCAGAGAGAGAGGGAGTCACAGACTGAAACAGGCTCCAGGCTCTGAGCTGGCAGTCAGCACAGAGCCCGACGCGGGGCTCGAACCCACGAACCGTGAGGTCACGACCTAAGCGAAAGTCAGACGTTTAACCGACTAAGCCACCGAGGCGCCCCATTCCTGGTCATACTTTAATGAAGCTTTTGTTCTGTTTTTAAGAGCATTTTTTGCAACCCACTGGTTTAGTGGGGTTTTTAATTTAACAAAATTTAGTGTTTTGTTAACCAGTGGTTTTAAAGACGTGGAATAAAATAGAGGAGGACATCAGAGTTTTATTGGACGTGAGTTCCTTCTTTCTCCAATATCTATTTTGTGATCCGGGTTGTGATGTAAAATATATTTATTACTGTGGGTCGTGCTCAAAAAGCTTGAAAAACACTACTTACTGTCATGAATGAAGGTGACCAGACCTCATTAAGATGAAAATCCTTCCATGGATAAGTCCTCTGGGGTCTTCCCCAGGTTTGCAGGGGAAAGTTCTCAGCTTTAAAATCAAAAGTCCTAGATCCCAGCCCCCTCGGCTGGGGACGTACCGATGGTTACCTCCCCTACCCTGCCCCCGTGGGGACACTGTCGCAGTGACTTACGAGGGGTGTTGTGCTGAACGTCCCCACATAAGTGCTTTTATGGGAGGCTGTGGGGATCGACACACAGAATCAGCATCTGTTTCCCATCAAGGGTGCTTGTCCTCACCTGGTTAACTCTTCCTTCATCTGAAACATACAGCCTCAGACTGGCCTGAGTCCAAGGCGCTGGTCTTCTTGAGTTTGCAGCACAGACGGCCAGGAGGTTGGAAGAGGGACCTTGAGCCGGACAGGTACATTTACCTCCTCCGCTTAGAGGGGCTTTTGGCAAGCTGCTTTTCTTCTCCACCACAAACGTCCTTCTCTGTGGCATGCCTGGCCGGCTCAGTCTGTAGAGCCGGTGACTCTTAATCTCAGGGTTGTGAGTTCAAGCCCCATGCTGGGTGTAGAGGTGACTTTACAGGTATTTTCCTTATCTGCGAGCAGCATATACTTCCTTGGGGCTTAATGTGATGGTGAAATGGGATGGTGGGTGGGGGCTCCTGGGCAGGTATGAACAGAAGGGCCGCCTGTGCGCCCTGGCCCTGCTCTAGCCACGCAGCTTCCGCTCCAGACTCCCTCCCAGCCTCGGGAGAGAAGAGAGGAGCCTGTCTCTTTGTGGGCCTGTCTGCTGTCGCAGGGGCTACTGCTGTCCAGTCAAGAGACATCCCTACCTCCGGGCCCAGCACATGAGAACTGCTATAATGCGCCTTGATGGGGGAGCCTCCGAGCTCCCACGGGGAGGACCACAGGAAGGGTGTGGGTGCCCGGGACAGACAAGGGGGCCGTGCCCAGGACAGCCAGCTGGGATCTCCTCCGTGACTCGCGGGCCTGGGGAGGCCCTGAAAGCAAGCACGACTGGAGGAGCACTATTTTGCCAGTCATCCCCGTGCACCTGCGTCTGGGCCGAAACACCAGCCCCGTAATGTCATTGCCCCGGGGTGACTGCCCCAAGGCTGCATGCTCCAGTGACGTGCTCATCAGAGCCCCGCAGATGGGAGTGTGCTGGTTTCAGTCGCTGGTCGGCACAGGCCTGCGCTGACCTCAGGGTTCTGGCCACACCACGGCCCGGCCTCTGGCTCTCTGGCAGTAAACGTTTCCGGTGTGAGCGGCCCAGACAGAGCACTGCTCTGGGCTGGCGACACCCTCGCCCCAGAGGCTCGGCAGGCAGGCGTGGCCCTGCTCCTGGCTACGTGTGTGCCCAGATCCAGCGGGAACGTGCCGGGTGATTCACAGCCCTTCGGGGCAGGGGAGAGTAGAGCAGAGCTCTGGGAGGGAAAAGCGCCAGGCAGAATGCAACAGATGCCCCTTTTCTAGAAGAAATTTTTGTACTGGATGCGGGTGAGTGCACCGTAACATGAGTTTACGTCTCCTGAAACAGGTGCCGGGAAAGTGCATGTGTCAGCTCACACACGTGCTGTAACGGCCGGAAGTGCTGGCATCACTTCATGGGGTTTGCTCTGCCCTTCGTGGCAGTGGCTGTCGGTGGGATGACCGATCACACAAGCTTCCTCGCCCGGCCAGCTCCTGATTCCTGTCCGTTGCCCCACATGACTGCATGTCCAAGAGGCGTTTGCAAAGCCTACAAGAAAACGTTCTTATTTTTATCCATTTAGCATCTCACATAACCTCTGTTAGCTGAGGAACTGAACACACTGCAGGGATTTTAGATTAAAGAAAAGTAACCACGAATAACAACTGGAGGCTTCCTTCTGCCATGGGTCCTTCCTCAGTGTGGCTGCAGGGAGGCTCCAGGAAGGGCCGGCTCTGTCTCCTGGGCACCCGAGGTGGGGTGGGGACAGACTGGGGAGGTGGCGGTGGGTGCGGGACTCAGGGAGGCAGGAAGGAGGCGCCGGCGGCTCCGAACTTCTCTCCGCTGTGTGCAGGTGCCGCACCGGGCACCCGTGGACACTGGCATGCAGGGCAGAGCCTGGACACGCACCTGCGTGTCTGCGGTTTGCTTCACTCCTGCCTCCCACCTTCCCTTTTTGTGGCTCCTGATGTTTGAGTGTGACACTGACAATCTGCTCAGTTGCCATTTGCTGAAATGTTGAAATTTCCAGGACTTTCCATGTGCCAGGTGACATTTGCAGATGGTACTGTCCTGGAATGTCAGCCGCGGCTGCTGACCGTCTCTGCTTCCTGCACCGCCTCTGGGCTCCGCCTGGGACAGGCACAGGCCGCAGGGCGGGCGGCGGCCCTCCCGTCAGCCCCGGGAGTGGCTGCTTACTCAGCACAGGAGCGATCTTTCACGTTCGCTCAGATCTACACATTCCCCAAGATTTTTCTTGTTCACCTTGACACGGGAGGAGGCAGGAAGATGTGAGTTCTCCCCAGCTCACAGATGAGAGACCCCCGTGGCCCAGATCCACACCCCCAGGAGGGCTAGACGCGCACACTTCCCTGTGTCACTAGCAACCCGCCGTCTCGGCCACAAGCTGGACTCTTCACCTCGGACGACCCCATTCTTTGGGTGGTGACCCTGACAGCTTTCTCGACTTTGCTGCCATATCCTATGGTGCAGTCAGACTCCTCCCGCCTCAGCGAAGGCCCGAGTGCTGGTGGGCGGCGCGAGCAGGGGCCCGTGTCTGGGGGCACCATCTCCATCTATAAAGGAGCAGATAGCGCTGTTGCGAGAGCGGAGGCCGTGAGTGCAGACGGGGCCCTTGGTCGCGGCCTGGGCACGGTCAGCCCCGCCACCTGTTTCAGCGACCACTCGTCTTACGGCTCTCCCCACGCTGCCCTGCTGGGCCCACTTGCAAGTAGCGGTAGCTTTCGGAATTTGGTTGCTGTGACAATAAAGGTGAATAGTGGTGGGGGTGACGGGACGCCCCGTTTCCAGAGGAAACCTCAGGCTCCGGCTCTGAAGGAAACCCCTTCTGAAACATAATGTGTGTACGTCGGGGCTGGAGCGTACTCCCCACCGCGGCCTGTTTGTGCTCAGCATGGGGTTCTCAACGGGGCCACCCCAGGGGCCACGCTGCCATGTCTGGGGGTGGTCCTGTCATGCCTGGCGGGGTGGGTGGGGCCGGGTGCAGCTCCACCCACTCCACGGCCCAGGACGGCCCAGCCCTGAGGACGCCCTGGGCCTGAGGGCCGCGCGGGGGTGGGGGCAAGTGGCCTGGGCCCCAGCTTCTAGAAAAGGCCCCAGAAACCTCTCCGCGCAGGTCCAGGGGCAGCGTCCGCTGTGGCCCACAGGGGACACTGAGGCAGGCATTCCCGCGGGAGCCTCTGTTGTGTCCTGAGAGGCCGGGGCTGGGTGGGCAGGTGTCGTGTTCCTCACGTTAGAGAGGAGTGACCTTGGGGTCAGGGCTCAGACCCTGCTGTCTGTCAGCAGCCCTGGGTTGGAATCCTGCCCTCGCCACTTGGAGGTGACGGGCTGCAGGTAGTGCCACCCGGCCCTTCCGTCGTCTCTGCATCGAGCAGCACGATCATCCGCCCTGGTATGTCCTGCTTCCCGCAGGGTGTCCTGGAAGGTCGCTCACCTCCGTCTGTGCGACACCCTCGGCAGCAGGCTCCTCCGGCCGCCTCTCTCGTCTCCACAGCTGCACCTCTTCCCACACGGGCCTGCTGGCTGGTGGAAGCAGCTGGGAGCTCCGGATGCCAGGAGGACCCTGTGAGGTGGGGCGCACAGTGTGGCCGCACACCTGCCTGCCTTCTCCCTCGCCAGCAGCCCTCCAGGGCCACGCTGAGGGCAGAGACGCTTCCCAGCTCGGCTCACAGCTGGCACTCGTGGGTCGTGGAACGTCAGGACAGGAGGACCCAGCCTGCAGCCACGTGCCCAGCACCACCCCTCTGCCTTCTTCCAGGACGCGGGCACTGCCGGCGGGTGGGCTCAGTGCGCCCCTGCTGGGGTCCCCCTGGGCTGACGTGCAGGGCAGAGGACGGCCTCCGTCCCTGGGGGACGCAAAGTGCTGTCATTCTGAGTGTGGGGACAGCGCGAGAGGGCTTCTAGATGGTTCTCTGAAGACCAGATGCTCCGCCGCTATGGCTCTTGGACAACATGACCTCAGGATGCTCCCCAGGAGAGTCCAGCCACGGCTGCCCCGTGTCGGCGGCCCCAGGGACGTGCTCTGTGTCCCCACAGGCTCCCGCCCACCCACTGGGGTGGCTCAACTGTCCGTGTGGGGCGCATGGCCTGTGACCTGGGGCTCCCAGACTGGGCACATGGGACTGCCAGCACACACACACACACGCATGCACACAAACATATGCACACAGACACACATGTACACCCACACAGACATGCACACAGTCACACGTGCACCCAGCACACACATGCGCAGACACGTACACACAAACACATACAAGCACGCACACAGGCACACACATGCACACAGATGTACAGACACACAGACACGCACACTCACACACAGGCACACACACACCGTGAAATGTTCAACACTGAGGAGCCGGGGCTGCCTCACGCCCGGCGTCTTGCGGGACCCTCTGCTCATAACCCTGGAAGCCTCCTCCTTGCTGGCCCCTCCTGCCCCCTGCACTCCGTCCACACCCGGCCTCCCTCCTCTGGTGCCCCTGCCCACTTCACGTGCGCTTTCCTTCTGTGGCCCCGGGCAGGGGGAGGCTGGGGAGGGGGCAGAAGGAAGAGCACGTGTGTGCCGGCAGAGTCCGCACGGAGGCGCCCAGAGACGACCCCGGGGGCTGGAACGTGTGTGGAAGTCACTCCCGCATCGCTGTGACTGGGGACAGAGCCAGGGGTGCTGAACCCGCCGCCGGCACGGAGGGTCCCACGGAGAGTGTTGCACGTGCGTCTGGGATGAACTGTGCACCGGGAGGGGAAGCAGGGAGGGCAGGTGGAGGCGGCGTGTCCCAGCCGGGGCACCGGGTGCTGACGCTGGGACCCGTCGAGCGCTTTGGGAGCGGAGTCACCATGGGGACCAGTCGGTTTGGACGGGACAGTCCTTCCAGCCCCAAGCCACCCAGGGCAGAATTCTCCAGGCCCGTGTGCAAAACAGAGGTGTCGTCCCCCAGGAATTAACGCAGGGAAGGGGCAGAACGTCTGTTGGGGGGCCAGCCCTGGGACACTGAGGCCTGAGGGGACGCAGGGTATGAAGGGCGTGAAGCAGGGCACGTGCCGGGGCACCTGGGCTCTCGGGATACAGGACGCTGTGTCGCCGGCTCCCAGGCCACAGGCGGCCCGGGACACGCTGCACCTGCCACGTGTGTGTGATGAGCACACGTCCCCGTCACCACAATAGCACAGTGTGGCTTGCAGTTGTCGGCCGGCCCAGGAGGGGGCTGTGGCGTGAAGATGGACTTCTCCAGAAGTGGAAGGGCGCGGCAGTGTGACCGTCCGCTGCCCGCCGCGCACGCTCCGTGGGACGTCTCCCCAGGCTGTCCCTCAGGAGGTCCGGGGGAGGGGAGCTGTGCCCGGACCGCGCATGTGACATGTCAGCCGTCTTGGGCTGAAAAGGCCTCATTGCAAAGGTGACTCGGTTGTCTTGTTTGTTGGAGAGCATGACTGCACTGCTCTTCTGCCTGCTGCCGTCTCCCGTCTGTAACAGCCGTCAGGATCTTTGAAAGTCCCGTAACTTAGTGTGTTCATCTAGAAAACGGTGCTGGTGAGCACCTTCCTCGGTGAACTGCCTCTAAGGACAGACGGTTCATTCCCTTTCACACAAGGAATCAGGAGGTGGTTCAGATTTTTCTGCCGCAAGGACTGAAGTTAGTGCTGAGCCTCAGCACAAGGGCACCAGGTGGTTGGGGTGTTTCCCATCCTCCAGCTTCTCTGGGAGAGCAGGCTGGCAGGGAGGGCACCGCGGGCACCCCGGGGGCCCCAGGGACACCCAGCTGTCACTCACGGTTTACCTGATAGACCCACGATCACCAGAGACTACGGAGTCCCTGAAAGAAACTCTCAAAAGCCTCTTGTCTGACAAGGGAGGAGAGCCCAGTAGGTGGCCGGTGTTGGGAAGGGGTGAGGGCCCATCCGGGAAGGAGGTTGGGCACCCAGCCAGGTGAAACCAGGCCCCCGTTTCCAGAGGAAGGGCCTGGAGCAGCTGGGCACCCACAGCGTCTTTCACTCTGGCTTCAGACCCCGCATAGCAACGGGCAGGCCTTCTCCCAGGGTCAGCCTGGTGCTGGAGTCGTGCTGCAGGCCTTGGCTCGTAGGCGCACAACTTCACTCTTCAGTGTCTCTTCCCTTCCGTACGGACCCCTGTCATGGGGCCCCACCCCCAGGCTCCAGCTCCAGTCAGCACATCACACCTGCAACTGCAATTTTATCTGTGCCCCCAGCCCTGCGCCCCCCCCCCCGCCCCCNNNNCTCCATCTCCAGGCCTCTGGCTCTGGGCTGCCCTCGGGCCCTGCTTCCTCTGCACCTCACGGGGAGGACAGGGCAGTTTGTAAAATGCCAAAACCTCACTGTCACACAAATATATGCTGAAGAAGATTTATTAACTCATTAAAGAGGGACCAGAAACTTTATACAGCCGTTCCAAGAGTGTTTTACGGAAGTGGGTGCGCACAGACATTAAAGAATGTCGGCAAGGGGGCCAGGCCAGATGCAAAACTGGCTGATGTCCTTCACGCCATTACATATATTAAATACATATTTACTAGTTTATATTTTAATATATTTACACTAATGTTTAACCATTTCACTGTGAACTACTCAGCGGCATTCAGTGAATTTGCAGTGCCCCTCCGTTTACCTCTAGAACATTCCATCAGGAGCAGCCATTCCCTGTCCCCTGACCCTGGCAGCCACGGGTCTCATCTGCAGACTTGCCTCTCTTGGGCCTTTCATGTAACAGCGTCACACGGTGTGTGTCCATGGGTGGCTTCTTGCACTTAGCTGGTGTGCCCAGGTCCTGCAGCCCGGCTGCAGACTGCATTGAAGGTGTGCTTTTTCTCAGGACTAAATAGTACTCTGCCGTGTGGATTAACTGATTGACATTTGGGTTGTTTCCACTTTCTGGCTGTTGTGAATAGTGCTTCTGTATATTCTTGTCTTTCCACATTGCCCCCCCACACACACATTTTCATGTCTTTTTTTCAATCAATGATTAATTTCTTTCCCATGGGGTCCATTTTGAAAATATTATTGACGACTTTATTTCCATTCCATTCAATCAGATGAAGTCAGCAGCAAGGCGCATGAGGATGCTGCATGGACATGGGGACCCCTGGGTAGCCTCCAGGCCTCTCACAGGCGCCAGCCACACCGCCATCACGTCAATAGCCCATGTGGTGCCTGGCCACGCCCCAGGCAATCACAGCCCCTTTGTGGCCCCTCTGTGGGTCCCCTGTGCCCCAGGATGCCTCAGCCCCAGCTCCAGCCCCTCCCTGACACCACAGTCCAGGGGCCTTTCCGGGGAAGCTGCTGTGGGGTTTTCTGAGGTCATGCCGGCATGCCCTGGGGCCACAAAATCAGGGCCACGTCCTGATCAAGTCTGTCTGAGGCTTCCCGCGTCTGTTCCTGAGAGATGGGTGAGATGCAACCGAAGGAGAGTACATAAAGCGCCATCTGCCTTGCCTGCATTCCCAGGACGTGCCGTTTTAGTGCACGGCCTGCATGCTGTCTTCCGTCTGCTAAGAGTCCCAGGCTGGAAAACCCGAGGGCCCCCCCCCACCCCCCCGGCTCCCCTGCCAAGCGTCAAGTGTGGAATGCCAGCGAAGGAAACGCTTTTGTCCAACCTGGCTTATCTGATCTGACCAGCAGGCAGCCTGTCTTACGATAACAAATCGCTTCCTCTGGTGACCAAGGTGGCGTGTTGGTAAACAGGGTGGGCGCCAGGCTTAGCAGATTTAGCGGTGGCGCTTTCCCTCGGGGTCCGCGGCAGAGGACCCCCTCTGTTCTTGGTGGGGTGGGGGTGGGGACGAGTGGTTCGGGTTTGGATTGTGAAGCCGCCTCCCAAGGGGACGCCAGGAGTCGGGCGAGCACGGGTTCTCTCATTTCTGGGACTTGTGTTTGTGTCCGGGCTCTCCCTCAAGGCTGTTTGAAGTGCATGGTGTCCTCCGTCCTTCCCCCCCGAGCCCCCCGGGAAGGGCGAGGAAGGCCTGCGGAGCGAGTGGTGCCCGTGGCGCAGAGGAGGGACGATCCCACAGGCAGCTGTGGAGGAGGTCCGCGAGGAGTACATGTCCCGCCACGGATTGCAGTGAGGTCCCTTAGATGACCTCGTTCTCGGTGACCAGGGATGTGCGCCAAGCCCGCCGCTCACAGAAGCCCGCCCTCTTGGCTCGGCCAGGGGCCGCAGAGAGGTCTCTGCAGGGAAAGTCAGTTCACAGAGCGGTCTGCTACCCACACATCTGCGAGGCTCACGATGGAAACGCTGAAGCACACATGAGGCGGAGAGACCGGTGTCATGAGCCCCGTCATCCGTGAGCCCTCGCCGCGATGCCAGCCCGCGTTGGCCCGTGTGGTCGGCACCCCACCCACTTCCTTGCTGGGTTATTTTAAGCCAGTCCCAGACATCATATTGTTTCATCCCTAATATTTCAGAAAGTATTTATAAAAGCTAAGAGCTCGGCACAATTCCATATTTGCACCCCCAAAAATTGCCAGTGACCCCTTGAGGTCACCAGATGTCAGTGCTCACACTTGCCTGCTGTCTGGGTGACGTTTTTAAGTAGCTGTGTTTTCCAGTGAGGGCCTCCAAGTCCTTCTTAATCTTTCCGTCTCCCTCCCCTTCCCTTTCTTTGTGATTTACGCTTCCTGCGCTGGGTGTGCCAGCCTGCATGAGGCGTCGCTACCGTGTGTGGGGAAAGCCTGGCTGGGGTCTCTCTGGCTGGTTCTGGCGAGAGGGAGGCAGGCCGGTGTCCGCTCCCAAGGGCACCTGGCCTGCCAGCCTCTCCGTGCCGCCCTCCTCAGTCCATTAGGTCACTGTGATGTGAAGCGTCCCAATTTTATTCTTCCTTTTACCGTTATGAGTCGTAAGAGGAGAGATGCCCCCTCCCCAGCTGTTGGGCTACCCTGAGGCCAGTCTGTCTGGGAGGGAAGTGAAATGCTTCTTTCTTCCCCATCATTTACCAGCTTTCAAAACAGCGAGTTGGTTTTTTAGCATCTG
Source organism: Crocuta crocuta (assembly GCF_008692635.1). NCBI lineage: Eukaryota > Metazoa > Chordata > Mammalia > Carnivora > Hyaenidae > Crocuta > Crocuta crocuta. The sequence goes on from NW_027528362.1 coordinate 14,988,050, forward strand.
CAAAGGTGACTTTTGTTATTTTTAGCGTTGTTACAAACTCCTGGATTTTACATATTTGATGTGTTTCAGCCCATTGTAGAGACTCGAATTGCCACAACCGCGGCCGGTGGGTGATGTGCCCTCGGGAGTGTCCAGCACGCAGCTCTCGGTTCCTCGACGGCCCAGCCTCCCTCCACGTCTGTATTTCACGGTGTTGCTTTTATGGGCAGCGTGCGAGGCTTGGTGATTTTCCCGGGCTGGGATTTTTATGGAGAAATGGGACGAGCAGGGTTACCAAAAAAGGGAATAAGGTTTTTCCTTCTGCCTTAATAACATCCTTCAAAAATTTCACTCCAAGAGCAGAACGGAAAGCTTCCCTTCCCCACCGCCCCACCGTGGTTTCTTCTCACCTGCAAGTGTCATTTTCCAACTCAACACACTTGCCTCAAAATGGAACAGGGGCAGAGGCTGGAAAAAGTGGGGGGGGGGAGTCACAGAGGCAGCTGTGCTCTGGCCCCCTCTTCCTGTAAAGCCTCCAAAACTCACACCCTGGATGTGGCCCGTACCGGTCAGGGCCTGCCCTTCTCACGCACCCCTGCTGTAGCTGTGCCCTGGGGGCCCCCCGCGCCCCAGTGTGGGCCGTCAGCCCCATCCTCACCAAACAGGCTCAAGGCTGCAGCACAAGGGTGCTCAAGGGTGAGTGCTGGCGCCAGGAGAGACAGGCAGGGGCCTGGAGGGTGCAGGGGCCGTGGGCAGGGAGGCCTCGCCTCCGTCTGCCATCACAGACCTTCCTGACTCGCGGCAGGTGGCCCTCCGAGCACAGCTCCTAAGGCAGGGGCAGGCTGTCTCCACAGCTGGGCGCGGGCCCGGGGAGAACTCGCACTGGCCCATGCCAGGGCCCTGCCTGGGACCTCCTCCTCTTGCTCACAGAGGAGCAGGCACGGTGGAAGCGTGCTCAGCGGTGCTGCGGGAGGCACCAGGGTGTGCAGGAGCCCCCGGCACACGTGGCCACCCTCCACGCGAGGCGGCCCTCCACGGAGGGAAGGAGCACGGAAGGGAAAGGAAAGTTGCTCCGCCCCCGACAAGGGTCCGTGTGCAGGGGGGCCGGACAGCACCAGGCCCGAAACCCTCCTTGGTATCCCGAGAGCCACCGGCTGCTGCGGTGCTCCGGCGGGTACTTGCTACACGGAAGCTTTCTTCCAAGGTCTGTGTGTGTCTGCCTTTGGCCGCTGACACCTGCCCGCATCCCCCCCCGTGTGCCTCAGCCCCCTCTGCTGCCTCCATCCAGCCCCCCATGCAACCCGAGACCTGGTGGTTGCCGGGTCACTGCGTCCATGGTCAAGCATCCCGCCCCACAGAAGGCTGTCCTGTGACCCGCGTTCCGGGTGCAGGGACCTACCTGTGTGACTCTCGTCTCTGGCATCGGCTTGCACATAGCTGACATCCAGTGAGTGCTCATCAGTGAAAGTTAGCTTTTGGAGGCCTTAAGCCCACACGTTTATGATCTCCTGGTTCTGGAGGCCAGAGTCTAAAGGAAAGGAATCTTGGGGCTGCTTCCTTCCGGGAGCTCTGGGGAGACCACATCCCCGCCTTTCCCAGCTCAGGGGTACCCGTGTCCCTCCACCCATGCGCCTTCCTTGACTTCAAACCGGCAGCACCTCCCAGCCTATCTCTGAGCCCCCCTGGCTCCCACCTTCCAGCCTAAGGACCCACCCAGATAACCAGGATCACCTTCCACTTAAAATCCCCGACTCAATCTTGCCTGTGGGTAACACAGGTTCTGGGCGTTCGGTGCGGGTATCTTAGGGGCACGTGTCTGTCCACCACACGAACCGCATTGAAACCACCGCGTGTATTCCCGTTCTCCACACCACGCTCCCTCTTCAAACCGGAGTTCAGATAAACCATGAAGAGTCCAGCACAGAGGTTCTGGGTAACAAAACTGACAATTTTACGTGAGCACACAAACTTACTTCTGCTGTCCGTGGACTGTCCGCCCAGGGCTGCACCAGCCCGAAGTGGCCTTTGCTTCGGTTCCAAAGTTCTGAGGGGAAATCTGCTGTGCCTCTGGGATGGGGTGCAGTGGGCACCAGAATTTGGGGGCCCAGGGTCACGGGTAGGGCTGCCCTCCGCTCTCCCCAGGGCAGAGGGCGCCGTTCTCAGAGAGCTGGGGTTGGCAGGTGTGAGTGCAGCCAGCAGCCCTCATCTCCGGGGGATGGGATGGCGTCACCACCCCCTGCAGTGGAGGACGCCCTTGGGCTCCTGAGAGCCTCCCACCTCCCTCCGCCCAGGACACCGGCCCCCAGCCCTCAGCCTCGGGTCCCTCCGGAATCTCTCGTTCCTTCATCCATTCAGTGATTGTTTGTCATGTTCGCATTACCTTCCAGGAGCCAAGGAAGATGAGGGCAAAAGTTAAGTAAGAAACATGCCTTTCTCACTGAGTTTACCTTTCTTCTAATGGGGGAGATTTTAACTAAGAAATTGTACAAATGACAAAAATACAACTGGAAGGTGGGGCCGATGGATGAAGAAGGTTGGAATCTGCTCATCACAGTTGGAGGCGGCCTTTCTTCCCACTTTCCCGGGGTGGACGGAGAAACTCCTCTAGGAAGGATTGCCCCCCCCCAACCCCGAGGCAGCCAGGAAGGTGCTCCCTTGGGAGCAGGGCGGTGGGGGGCAGCGGGGGGCCACGTCAGTCCGGCTGCGTTTTCAGAAGCTACTCCAACAGGTGGGGTCGGGGCTCGAGCAGGGGCTCTGGCTGTCCTGGTGAGCGGTGGCCCCTGGTAGTGGTCAGAGAAGAGAGGACCAGGGCTCATTTTGGATACGTCACTTTGAAAAGCCTGTGACCCACTGTCTCCATCATAACAAGACACCAGACAATGAGGTCTGGAGGCTGGAGCCTGAGACCAGGGGCCAGGTGGCTGCTCTGAGGGACACCTCTTCCTCTCCAACCCCAGAGTTTTGTCTCCTGGAGAGCCTTGTCACCTGTTCACCCTCCGAAGGACATCCTGGTTGCTTCCAGGATATAAGGTTGCTATCAACATCCTTGCACACTTTTGTGTGGACACGTTTTCAACTCCTTTGGGTCAACACCAAAGAGCGTGATTGCTGGGCCGGGTGCTAAGAGCATGTCTGGCTTTGCGAGAAGCCCCCGGACAGCCTGGGGAGGAGGCTGCACGGTTCTGCACTCCCGGCGGCACAGAGCCGGGCTCCTGCTGCACATGCTTGCTGGCTCTGGGCGCTGTGCGTGCTCCGGGGTCCTCGCAGGTGAACGCCGGGGTCTCAGGGCCGTGTCCGTGTGCAGTCCCTGCCGCCGGACGGCGAGGAGCACTTTTCATGAGCTCAGCTGCCGGCTGTGTACCTCCTTGAGTGAGTCTATTAAGGTCTTTTGCTTCTTATTTGGGGTTGTTTGTATTTTGATTGTTGAGTTTGAAGAGTTCTTCATATTTTTTAGATCCCAGTCCTTTGTCAGACGTGTGCTTTGCAAGTTCTTTCTCCCCGCCTACGGCTTGTCGTCTTCTTTTCACAGTGTCTCTATCAGAACAGAGGCCTTTAACTCCCTACCTTAGGACCAGGGTCTGGTTCTTTTTATTTATTGTGTTGTTTTCCACGTGGACTTCTAGCTATCCCAGCTGCATCTGTTGAAGAGACTGTCCTTTCTCCTTTGTGACACGAAGGAAACACAGGAAAAATTCAATTGCCTGTGTTTGCGTGGGCCTGCTTCTGGGCCTTCTCTCCTGTCCCACTGACGCACCATCTGTTCCCCCACGGACACCACACTGTCCCGAGTAACGGTGCTTCCCACGAGCCTTGGAGTCAGACAGCACCTATTCTCCGACTTTGCTCTTCAGTGTTTGCGTTGGCCATGCTAGGTCCTCTGTCTCTTCAGATAAACTTCTGAATTACCTAACAGCCTACTGGGGTTTTGACGGGATCACACTGAATCTTCAGAGCAAGATGTAGTTTTGTGGTCTTCCTCACACAGATGTCATCATCTATGTGTTTTGCTAGGTTGTACCTAAGGATGGGGACACCTTGGAGATTCTGAAGGTCTGGCTCCAGATTCCCAGGAAAGCAAATACCTCAATAAAGAGAGCCAAACGAATGTTTCAGCTTCCCAGGGCACATAAAAGTTATGTTTACACTACACTGTAGTCTGTTAGATGTGTAATAGCATTGTATCTAAAAAACAACGTACAAACCTTAAGTAAAAAGTACTTTATTGCTAAAAAAAATGCTCACTATCATCTGAGCTTTCAGGGAGTCATAATCACTGAGCGCAGATCACTGTAAGAGATATAATAATAATGAAAAAGTTTGAAATATTGCAAGAACTATCAAAATGTGACCCAGAGACACAAAGTGAGCAAATGCTGTTGGAAAAATGGCCCCAGTAGATCTGCTCATCGCACGGTGGCCACAAACCTCCCATTTGTACAAAAAACACAGTATCTGCAAAGCACAATGAAACAAGATGTGTCTGCATGTCTCTCTCTCGCTTTTGTTGTTGTTGGGTTTTTTTGGGGTTTTTTGGTGCTAATGTAATATTTTTAATTCCAAATCTCAGCCATTCATTGCTGGACAGTGCATTAATATACCTCGGGTTCTGCAGCCTGGATGTCGTCACTTGATTCATTGTTGTTGCCACTGTGGGGGGTTGGGATTCTCCACCTGGACGATCATGTCATCTGCAAAAAAGATAGTTTTCCTTCCTCCTTCCCAATCGGTATAATTTGTACATACTTTCCTTGTCCTATTGCATCAGCGAGGACCTCCATACGATGTTAACTAGGAGTGGTGACAGGGACATCCTTGCCTTGTTCCTGGCCTGAGGAGGGAAGCTCTAGGTTCTCCCCATGAAGTGTGATGCTGGCTGAAGGCTCTCATAGATCCTCTTCATCAAGTTGAAAAGGTTCTCTTCTCTTCTTCGTTTGCTGAGGCTTTTTCTCATGAATGAGAGTCGGGTTTTTATCAAATGCTTTTTCTCTATCTATGGATATGATCGAATGATTTTTCCTCTCTGGCACACCTGGCATAAATCCCACTTGGTCATGATGCATGTTCCTTTTATACATTGTTGAGTTCAATTTGCTAATATTTTTGCTGGGGACTTTTGCATCTGTGTCCATGAGAGATAGTGGTGTATGATTTTTCCTTTCTTATTTTTCTATTAGGGTAGGCCTTAAAAATGAGTTAGAAAGTACTCCCTCTGCTTATATATTCTGTAATAAATTGCAAAGAATTGGTATCATTTCTTCCTTAAATGTTTGGTACAATTTACCAGTGGGTTCATTTGGGTCTCCTGTAGATTTGGAAGATTAGTAATTATTGATTCAATGTCTTTAATATAGATATAGGCCTATTGAAGTCATCTATTTCTCCTTGTCTGCATTTTGGTGGACAGTGTCTTCCATAGAACTGGTCCATTTCATTGAGGTTATCAAAGATACGGGCTTAGATGTGTTCATTATATTCCTTTATATTCTTCAATGGCCATGGGATCTATAATCTGTAATAATGGCCCCTCTTTCATTTTTGATGTTAGCAATTTGTGTCTTTTTTTTTTCTCCCTTGGTTAGTCTGGCTACGGATTTATCAATATTATTGATCTTCCCCAAGAACGAGCTTTTGGTTTTGTTGATTTTCTCTATTGCTTTTCTGTTTTCAATTCCCTTGACTTATTATTATTATTTCTTACTTTGGGTTTAACTTGCTCATCTTTTTCCAGTGTCACAATGGATTATTGACTTCAGGCCTTTGTTCTCTAATGTCTGCGATCATTGCTACAAATACTCCCCAAGAACTGCTTCCACTGCACCCCACACACTGTGATAAGTTTTCATTTCATTAATAAAAATGCTTTAATTTCTCTGGAGGCTTCTACTTTGACCCACCATCCCAATATTCTGGGACATATTTTCAAACCCACAGACCCTTTCCTCATCACTGTGCTAATGAGTCTGTCTGGGTGTACTTGATTTTCATGATGTTTTTATTTTGTCATTTTTTAAAATTCTGTTCTAAAGTTTCTGTCTCTCTGATTACATTATTCATTTATTGTTAAATATTCTTCATTTTGTCCATGAGACCTTAGCTTATTAATTGCAGTTATTTTTAATTCCTGGGCTGATCATTCTAAAGTCCCCACTGTACTCTACCTGGCCCCAGTGCTTGTTCTGTCTGGTCATGCAGCCCGCTTTGCCTTTTAGCATGTCTTGTAATTTTTTGTTGAAAGCTGGACATGATATGGAAAAAAGAGCTAACCTTTTAGGCTTTGGTGTGAGGTTTTTGTTTATCGGATATTCTTTCTGGCCATATTTCTCTGGTCATTACCTCCAGCACATGTTGGAAAGAAATGGTTGGAACGGTAATTTTTAACTTGTTTCTTAACAGGAAACTGATATTTCACTTTTAAGCATTATATTAACTGTATTTTTTTTTTTTAAAAAAAATTTAGTGTTTATTTATTTTTGAGAGAGACAGAGATAGAGTGTGAGCAGGGAAGGATCAGAGAGAGAGGGAGACACAGAATCTGAAGCAGGCTTCAAGCTCTGAGCTGTCAGCACAGAGCCCAACGTGGGGCTCAAACCCACGGACTGCGAAATCATGACCTGAGCCCAAGGTGGATGCTTAACCAATTGAGCCACCCAGGCACCCCTAACTGTATATTTTTAAATACCCTTTATCATATTGAGGCAATTCCCCTCTGTTTTGTTGTGTTCTAGTTTGGTTCTTCTAGTTTGCTTTTGTTTTTAGAATTATGAATGTTTGTTGAATTTTATCAAATGATTTCCATTCAGCTGTTGAAATAATCATCATATGAATTAATCTTTTATTTTGTAATCCTGTAAATTAAAATGTTTGATTTTTATAATTAAATATTTCTATTATGAGATAATTGAAGATTAACACTCAAATCATAGGGATTTCATGGACCTTTTATCTAATGTCCCTCTGATAGTAACTATTTGCAAAACTGTGAAACGGTATCACAAGTCAGTTGCCGACATCAATATAATCAAAGCACAGATGCTCTGTCACACGAGGACCTTAGCTCTTCCCTATTACTATCACACTCCAAGGCCTTTATGTGGAAGATTTTTTACATTTTTTCCAAAACTTACAACTGTTATCTGTGAAAAGGTCAGTTCAGTGGGAGCTATTTGGCCAGAAATGAGGCCGTTCTTCTCTGTGTTCTTTTTATTTGATGGAAATCACCTCTTTGCCAAGTGTATGGAAAACTTCCCCCCAAGTTTTTCCTTTATGTATTGTATTTATTTCCAAGAAAGGTTTAAAAAGTGTACTACAGTTAATTTTATCAACTTTTTCTCAGTGCCTCTGGATTTTGTATCCACAAAGTGGTCCAGATCCTCCCTAGAGTTGCCTTCTTTGTTCTAAGATAACAAAAATATCTGCCTGCCTGCTTGCTTTCTTTGTTCCTGATTTTTTTCACATTTAAATCCTTGATTTCTCTGAATTGTATTTTAATACATAGAATAGGGGTGCCCAGATGCCTCAGTCGGTTAAGTATCCAAACTCTTGGTTTTGGCTCAGGTCATGATCTCACGGTTCATGATTTCAAGCCCTGCGTCTGTGCTGACAGTGCAGAACCTGCTTGGGCTTCTCTTGCTCTCCCTCTTTCTTCTCCCCTGCTTATGCTCTCTCTCTCTCACATGTGTGCTCTCTCAAAATAAATAAAATTTTTTTAATTGCTAAAATTTTTTTAAATATGTGGAATAAAGAGTAAAAAGTAGAAATATTCTTTTACCCAAATGGATAATTGGTTACCTTCATATCATTTATTGGATAATTTATCACTGAAATGTTTTATTTTGAATCCTCAGTGTTCACCCTTCTAAGTACTTCTATCTTCATTTCATAGATGAGATCACTGATATCAAGCTAAGTAAGTTATTCAAGGTCATGCAGCTAAAAACTCTGAAAAGTCAAAATGAAATCAGTTTTGCAGTGTCCATGACCCACCTTCTTCCTTCCCAGCCATAAAGCACCTGGCCTGACGCCGGGGCTCCCAGGGGCTGTGTGGCCCATCTCCGGGAAGACCGTGGTTTGGACCAGTTGCCCAGCAGCACAAGAGTCTTGGTCTTGGGCCTAGACGTTCTTCGTAGGAGATGCTCTTTTCACAGGGATGTCTCGGCGGCACTAAGACAGCTCAACTCCCCTGGATGACGCGCGGCACCTCGGAGCCTTCACTGTGCACCAACGAGGGTCTGCTGTTAGTGCGAGAATCGCTGTTGCTCCTTGAGGTGCACCGATTAGATTCAGACAGAAAAACTGGAAGAAATAGGAAGATTCCTGCTCCACAGAGAGCTGGCTGGTGGCTGGTACATTCCTTCCCCTTATCCCACACTTTTGTGGTGGGAAAAAGTATGCTTTGCTGCGAGGTGAGCTGGAGGCAAAGCACTTGGCTTGGCAGACGAACCAGGAGTGATTCTTCCCCACTGGGGCCCGTTGGGGGAGGGCTGGCTCGATTCGTTGCCCATGACATTCCACAGAGGGAAATCAGCAGGGAAATAATGACATCATGTTCGTGTCTCTGAGCAGCTCAACGATCCTGTGGCTCCTGACCCATGTGTAAAGCATGTGCAGGTTGTCATAACACAAGACCCTGGACACCGGGGGGTCATCATCACACCGCTTCTCCCTGGAGCTCTCCAAAGCAGTCCATACAAGCACATATGTGAAAACCTACCAAGTGCCAGACGGACCCTCGATCTCAGAGGTGGGATTGACGGGGAGCATGGTGCGGGATGACGACTGGCTCCAGTAGCGGGGGCAGCGGTGAGTCACGGCACCGGGCTGGCGGGGAGCAGAGCCGGGTGGGGCGGGGGGTGGAGCGCGACGGGGTTCCTGGGACGCGGGGTTAGGAGGCCAAGCACACCCGGAAGCAGAGCGACGTTCACTGCAGGTTCACTGCAGTTCGGGGAATCGCCGAGCCAGGGTGGTCAGGGCCCAGCCTCACGGCCCGTGCGGAGGAGNCCCCGGGGGGCCCCTGCGCAGCGTCCTCCGTCCTCTGTGCTCCCGGATGTGCCCCCGCCCTTCGCCGACGCTTACTCTGTGCGCCCGCGTTTCAGACCTGGAATTGCCGGGTCTCTCGGTCTAGGTGCCTGGCCGCCCTGGTCCGCCCTCCGGCCCTACACAGCGCCCCGCCCGCTGCAACCCTTTCTGAGCCCGCGTAGGCCTGCCTCAGGGGTCCCTTCCGCATGCTGGGCTCCTTGGGTGGTCAGGGCACCGAGTCCTGGAAGCACATTCCCCGCACTCAGGGCCACGCAGGAGGTGGACGTCTGGAAGGGCTGCCTGTGGGCACTGGGCGCCTGGACTTAACAGATCAAGGCTGAGGCCCGCGGGCCTGGGAGAAGCCTCGTGACCCAAAGAGCTAGGATTAAAACTTGTATTCGGTTGAAGATACACTTAAGAAGATAAAAACAAGCTATAGACGGAGAGAAAATATTTGTAAGTCACAGTTCTAACAAAGGACTTGTGTCTACCCTGGGGGCACCAGGGGGTCGCAGTCGGTTAAGTCCGACTCTTGCAGGACTCTTGATTTCCGCGCCGGTGGTGATCTCACGGTTGGTGGGATTGAGACCCGGCACCAGCTCTGCGCTGACAGCACAGAGCCGGCTTGGGAGTCTCTCTGCCCCTGCCCCACGCTCTCGCTCTCAAAATAAATAAATGAACAAAACAATTTAAGTTCAGCAGCAAGAAACAAATTGGAAAATAAGCAAAAGATTTGAACAGATGCTTCGCGACCATTGTTAGCAGTGAGGGAAATGCACATTAAACCCACAATGAGGTATCACCACACCTGCCAAGACAGTGACAAGGCCGCGGGCTGCTGGGGGCGACGGGAAGAGGGTCTCCCGTCAGCTGTGGGTAGGAGGGCAAGAGGGCACGGACACCCTGGGGTCCCTCCGAAAGTGGGGCCCACACTCACCTTGCAACTCAGCAGTCACACCCCTTGGTGTTTACGCCAGAAAATGAAAACGTGTCCCCACAAAAGCTAATAGCAGCTTTACTCGTGATACATGGTGGCATGACTGTGGGCGTGGAGAAGGGTCAATGGTGGCCAGGAGTCAGTGTGGGGGAGCCTGTTCTCGGGTGGCGTGCGGGGCCAACTGACGGGAATTCTGTATGACCTTGTCGGGTGGCAGGCCCGGGCCCCGGGTGCTCGTGGGAGCCGGGCGCTGCGGCGCCAGCCTGTGTGGCTCCAAGCCCGGGGCAGGGCTGGCAGAGGCCCCGGGCCTGTGCTTTCAGGAGGCAGCGGGGGCTGTGACGTCGGGAAGGGGGGCTCTGTCCGCCGCCGGAGGGTCTACCGGCCGCAGCCCTGCACAAACCAGTCAGGGCCTGGACTCTCTCTCTGCCACACAGCCGTGCGCTTCAGGGGTGGCTTGCTTTCCATCAAACGAAAGTGGCTGAAGGCTCATAGGTTTACTTGGCTGGAAAAGTAATTTTAGAAGTTATATATTTCAGTTATTAAAAGCTTGGGCCGAAGCAAAGCAAGCGTGAGGAAGAGAGGTGTTTGGAGGGAAATCGATTCCGAAGAAGAATCCTGGCAATTGAGAGCTTTAAGCAGAATTCAGTTTCAGTTGGGAGAAGACATCCGAGGGGAAAGAATCCCAGAAATTCTCAACAGGGTCTGAGTCCGGGCGCGTCGCTCGAGCGCCATCACGGTTCCTGGTTCCAGGCCGTGGGTCCTGGCGGACGCAGGGCTTGGAAGGCAGAATGCACACGTGGTGCGGTTGTGATACACTGACCGTCAGAGCTGTGCAGCCCCCACCCCAGGAGGACACAGGGAGCCCCATCCCGCCAGAGGCCGCCTCGCTCCCCTTCCTGGTGACCCGCCTCCCGCCAGGGTCAGCCAGGTGCTCCTGCCTCCATCCCTGGTAAGGCCGGCCTGTCAGGACTTTGTGGAGATGGACACACAGCTTGCTGTCTGTGTGTCTGGCTTGTCTCCCTCGACGTGCTCAGAGGTTCATCCGTGCTGTTCTGCCCAACAGCCTGGGCCTCAGGAGGCGGGGTGGCCGCGCCTGGTCCCGGACTCTTTCCTCTCCTTGCACACTGTCTGGAAAGAGATGCTGACAGTAGCTGTTTGAAGGCCAACCCCCTCTTTCCTGGGACAGGGGCTCATGTCAGGGGTGCGGGGCCCCAGCTTCCCGGCCACTTGTGGACGGAGAGTGTCTGCGGCCCCAGGGATGCCCGCGCAGGAGCCCCACCGGGTGGTTTGCAGTTACTGACAGAGTGAGGAGAAGTGCGGGACCCTGAGCTCTGAGGCTTCTCTGGGCGGGTTGGTGCTAACCACACGGTCAGATTCGGTGAGCTTTGCCTCAGCCGGAAGGCCGGGGCCTCAGATGCAGGGCTGGCAGGCGGCATCCGTGCCGGGGCACCTCCATCAGCGAACAGCAGGCGTGCAGAGGCCTCCGTGCAGACCTAGACCCTGGGAGCTGACGCTTCAGCGTTCCTTCCAGCGAAGGGGAATGTAGATGCTCTGAACTGTCAACAAACCCAAGGTTGTTGGGGGGGAGGGGGGCAGAGGGACGGGGTTCTTATTGCAAACATGAAAGGCCTGGAATAAGAAGAGATCATCACTGATTGGACCTCGGGCTCCAAGAGGCGAACCTCCGCTCCATCACGACCACCCACAGGCTGGAGGGAGATGAAAGCCGCTGCAATTCGGGCCCACAGGCCACGCTGCCCCAGAGGCCCCGCCAGCTGGAAGCCGCCCGAAGATCACAGGATCCCAGATCTGAGGGGGGCAAAAAGGTCTCACCCGGCTCCGCGGGCCATGCCAGAGCTGCCCTCGCCCTCCCGCCCTCCTCTGCAGCCTGCACACCCCCCCCCCGCCCCCCCCCCCCNGGAACAGAGTCGTGTTTTCTCTGCAGCCTGAAAAGGGGCGGAGAGTACGCGCCAGCAGTGCTGGGGTTTCCTCTGTTGCTCACTGCGGCAGGGTGGACACGCTTTGGGCCTTTCCTGCCGCGGGACTTCAGGTTCACACGCCCCCCACCTGCCCACCCGCCGGCTTGTCCCACCCGGGCACCCACCTCGCCATCGCGGGCCCGGGACTTCCGGAGGCCACGCTACACTCACGGAAGACTCGGCCCCTCATTTCCTTACGTCATCTGCAGCACCGGTACCTGGGGTGCAAGTAAGAGATGCCGCGTGAGCCTGGGGCCCAGCGGCCCTCCGGGGAGACCCTCTCAAACCCTGGGCTGTGCAGTATCACTGTTCGCACAGCCCTTCAAAGCAGAAACACAAACTCTTCCCTGCAACTCTCCAACAGAATAGAAAGGTCTCAGCATTTGAATGTATTTTATTTAACTAAAAGCACTTGGTGAGGGTGCCCCAGGGGCTCAGTCAGTCTGACTCTTGGTTTGGGCTCAGGATCTCATGATGCATAGGTAACTGACTCAGGCTCTGTGCTGACAGTGCGGAGCCTGCTTGGGATTCCCTCTCCCTCTCTCTCTCTCTCTCCCTCTGCCTCTCCCCAGCTTGTGTGCTGTCTCTTTCTCTCAAAAATGAATAAATAAGCTTAAAAAATAATAAAAATAAATAAAAGCACTTGGCGTAAGTTCAGCCAGGTAATATGCGTCAAGAGTCTTAAAGACATCCATACCCCGTGTTCCAATATCGTACTTCTGGGGAAGGAATTCAAAGGAAAAAATGCAAACTATGGGGGAAATCACTATACCCCAAAATATGTATTTTGAATCGCTTTATTTGTAATAGTGAAAAATAGAAACAACCCAAATGTCCGACAGGGAGATTATTAGGTGGACTGTGGTAAATTCTCATAGTAGATGATGTTAAAACAATAAACACTAATGCTTATCCAGAGTTAGTAATATCCACTCCTACACCCATGTGTGGAAAGTGTTCTGTGTAGTAATTCTGTTCCAAAGCAAATAAAATCGTTTACGTAACATATGATAACATTTTTTCTTGAGCTACAATATAAAAGCCCTCAAAGAAAACATGGCAAAAATGTTCACCATGGATTTCTCTGGGTGATGGGAATTTAAGTGATTTCTTCTTTTTTTTTTCCCATTTGTTTTTTCATTTTCCAAATTTTCTATAATGAGCATTTTAGACCCGAGAACTGCCCGGAGGATGTTGGCCTCACTACGCACACAGCGTTTGCCGGTGTGCACGCTGGCCCCGCTCGCCGTGTGCACACCTCCTCCACCACACGGCGAGTTCCCGCATGAGGGGGTGACGACTTGGAGTCCCCAGCAGGGCTGCGCGCAGTCAGTACCTATTCCTGTCTTCGAGCAGGATGGAGGCTTTACCTGTGTTCTTCCTCTCTGTACAGGCGAGGAGACAGAAAAAGAGCACAACCTGCCAAAGTACGCAGTGCTGATGGAGCCAGATCGTTGCTACAACCCAGATAAACTTCAGTGGGGGGATTAATATTTTTGGTCTATTAATATAATTCCTGGATGCAATGCAAACCATTTCCAACACCTCCATTGTTTCAGTGCATACTTTCCTTATGAGGTTGCTTTTGGTGGCCAAGGGATTTGCACGCTACAGCAAAGTCCTCATAGCTTTCCAAACAATAGTCTCTGGTGTCTGGCTCTCTGGCAGGACAGACAGCGCAGCTTTGGACTCACTTCCTTCCAAATATGCACATTGTCAAAGACAGAAGACCTGTCAGTCCTTAAAAATCAGGACCTTTCTTATTGGAGTGTGTCACTTTTGTGACAGACTTCTAGGAAGATGGCCAGAAGGATAGCTTTCCTTGGGCTACTCAGACGAAGCGAGAGTCCTACCCAAATAACCGACAGCCAATAAGGTCCAGCAAGGAGCTCTCCGAAATTAATAAGGAAACGTAGAGGAAGGGACCGTCCTCGACCCAGGCTCCATGGGGAGGCGGGGAAGGGTAGAGGAGTAAGACCGCTGTGCTGGGCTGGAGACCAATTAAACACTGTTGCTCCAGTTCATCTGGGTTTACAGTACTTTAAAAGAAAAATGTGAATGTGTGTAAAGGCAAGACAGGTTACTGATATTCAAATACTAAGCTTGTAATTATAATAGGTATTTTAAAAGATCAAGAAAAGATGTGCTGTGGATCATAGTCCAAAAGCAAGGCAGAAGCACACGATGGTGATACCACCAAAGGAGCCGGCCGGCTTGGGGCAAATGACGCACAGAGGATCCCTTGTGAGCCCGAGGGGCGGGAGCCGCGGTGGGAGCAGCAGTAAGAAAATGATCATGGTAATAAGAACCCACTTCAGGTGCATGTGCAAACGTCTCGTTTACCCTCGCGGGACCAGCGGGGCAGGCACTGGCATCAGGTGTACAAATACGGAGAGAACGAGCGATGCACGGTTCACACCGTACGCAAGCTGGGCCACGTTGCAGCCCAGAGAGAACTTTCAAGCCCTTACAGCAACGTGGAAATGAATAATTCAAAAGTGAATTCCAGAAACTTTCCTGACCGAAAGTGACTCTTGGCATTGATATTATAGGCAGCGAGCTTTGCCCAAAAGCAATTTTAAAAGAAAGGTTCCACCCCCTCTCCTCCCCCTGCCCCAACGCCAGGCACCTACTTGTCAAGTTTTTAGAATGAAAAAAGAGAGAAAGGATCATATAAACACCGTGAAGAAATGAGGGTTGAGATCTGAATATTTGGGAATTCATCCCTTAGACTTCTGGAATGAGAATACTTTGGAAAATGTTAAATAAATAGAGTTTGGAATCTCACCTCTTGGCTACATTTACCCAGTAGGTGCTTCAAACATAACACACCTCAGCCCTCACACTCCTCTCCTCCATTTCTGTTAACCGGAGCTCCATCGACCCAGGCCTGGCGTCCTGCCTTCTCTGCTCTTTCTACACGGGAGTGGACCCAGGGGACCAGTTTCTTCTGGTCCCGTCTCTCTGAAACAGGTAATGAAATGGGCACCAGCGCAGCAGGAATTCCTAGACCCGCTGCGGATGCAGTCGCCCCGTTGCTACGAAGCCGGCGTGAAGCATTGCCTGCACGTGTGCGTCAGGTTGCCCAAGCTGGCCCTGGCCACTCAGCCTCGCCAGACCGCAATCCCCACCTACCTGTTTGGATATTTTGGACCCCATGTGTATTGCTGAGGTGGAGTTTATTCTATTTCAAGATTGTATTAATTAGAGGAAGGTGATTATAATTGAATCTAGGAAGTAACAATGTATTTCATAAATTCTACAAAACCTCAGTGTATCATACTACAGTAATAATGAAACCAACTAAGAAAAACGATAAAAACATACCTGAGCAGAGGGAAATTGACTAGCCTTTTACATAAAACAGAAAAAGTGCATATATAGAAAGCACTGTGAAAAGCATTTAAGAGCAATGAAAACGCAGATATAAAACACTACATTTATAACATGAAGCCTACACGTTACTTCATGTGGCAGTGTCTCCCAGATTTTAGTCGTCTGCATGCAAATTTCAGTTTTTGCCATATCTGTATCATCTAAATCATTATTATTTACTTAATGCATCTTTGATAGATTCAATTTTTGGTCCACCTGGAGCCGTGTCTGTCAAGTCAGATTCATTGTACTGGCTCTGACTTTTCCTACAGTGCACTGAAATGAATTAGCAACTTTTAAACAGTATCTATCTATATGGCACCTAAAATCATTTGCATAACAATTCCTGGGGACAGGATAATGGCACCTTCCCCTGTGAAGATGTTAGTAGCACAACAGATGAAGGACGTAAGCAGAGGGACAGAGGCTCCTGTCCTTCCCACACTCCCCAGACCGCCCTGACCACCGTACAACAGCCGTCCTGAAACGTCACCAAGTCGGAGTGTTCTGCTTCTCAGTTTATTAGGGAAATATTCTCTCCATATATATATTTCTCCTCATCATTGCTGCCAACTGCTTATTGCTAGCATCTGGAAGCATCTCTGGCTTCCTGTATTAATTTTATTATCTGTCATTGTAATCTCTCCTCTTAATTTTATAGAGTCCATTCATTTGGGTGTTTTGAGGAAGTGTTGTGGCTTCAGGTTCTGATTCTGAAATCAACCAGACCTGTGCTTGCATTCTAGATGCACCGTCTGCTAGATCTGGGTCCTGGGCAAGTCATCAAATTCTCTTTTCCTCAGTTTTATTGCAATATAATTGACAACACTGTTTAAGTTTAGGGCATATGACTTGATGATTGTGTATATATTGTGAAATAACTACCACATTAAAGTCAGTGCATGGATCACTTCACATAGTTACCATGTGTGTGTGGTAAGCACATTTAAGATCTACTCTCTTAGCAAATTTCAAGCACGTAATACAGCGTCGTTAACCATAGTCACCATGATGTATGTCAGACCCCTAGGACTTATTCACCTTGTAATTAGAAATTTGTATTGTTTGATCAACATCTCCCCATTACCCCCTCTCCCCACCTCCTGGCAACCACCAATCCACAATCTGTCCCAGTGAGTTGGACTTTTTTAGATTCCACATGTAAGTGAGACCATGCAATACCTCTCTTTCTATGTCTGGCTTATGTCACTTCATATAAGTGGAGGTTTATCCTCTGGATTCATCCTGTGGTTGCAAATGTAGACTTTCCTTCTTTTTTATGGCTGGATAATCATCTATGTATCTATGTATCTATCTATGTATCTATCTATGTATTTATCTTTGTATCTATGTATCTATCTACCTACCTACATATATATATTTATCCATACACATACAGATAAAGAAAATATACATCTGTTAATGTGATATTTATCTGTTGTGGACACTTACGTTTTTTCCACATCTTGGTTATTGTGAATAATGCTACAGTGAACATGAGGGTGCTAGTTCTCTTTAAGACAGTGACTTCACTTTCTATGATATATACTCAGCAGTGTGATTGTTGTATCATATGGTAATTCTATTTTAATTTTCTGAGGAAGACTCCATACTGTTTTCCAGAGTGGCTGCACCAGTTGATGTCCCCACCAATAGTGCACGAGGGTTCCTTTTCTCAAAAACTTTTTAAATGTTTATTTATTTAAAGAGACAGAGCATGAGCAGGGGAAGAGCAGAGAGAGAGAGTGACACAGAATCAAAAGCAGGCTCCAGCCTCTGAGCTGTCAGCACAGAGCCTGATGTTGGGCTCGAACTCATGAACCATGAGATCATGACCTGAGCCAAAGTTGGATGCTTAACCGACTGAGCCCCCCCAGGCACTCCTCCTTTTCTTCATGTCTTCTAGAATACTTGTATCTTGTCTTTTTAGCTATTCTGATAGGTATGAGGTGATATCTTCTTTTTTTTTTTTTAGTTTTAAAGTTTATTTATCCATTTTGAGACAGAGAGAGAGCACAAGCAGGGGCAGTGCAGAGAGGAGAGACAGAGTCCAAAGCAGGCTCCTTGCCATCAGTGCAGCACCTGATGCGGGGCTCAAACTCACGAACTGTGAGGTTATGATCTGAGCCAAGATCAAGAGTAGGATGTTTAACTGACTGTGCCACCAGGCACCCCTTCTCCTTACGGTTTTGATTTGCATTTCCCTGATGGGTAGTGGTGTTAAACATCTTTTCGTGTACCTGTTGGCCATTTGGATGTCTTCTTTAGAAAAATGTCTACTTAGGTCCTTTGCCCATTTTTAATTCGATTATTTGTTTTGCCATTGAGATGTAGGAGTTCCTTATATATTTGGGTATCAATCCCTTCACAGATATATGGTTGGCAAATATTTTCTCCCATTTCATAGGCTGCCTTTCCATTTTCTTGATGGGTTTCCTTTGCTGAGGAGAAGCTTTTTAGTTTGATATGGTCCCACTTGTTTATTTTTGCTTCTGTTGCTTATCCTTTTGGTGTCGTTTCCCAAAGATCTCTGCCAAGACCAATGTCAAGGGGGTTTTCCCATATGTTTTCTTGTAGGAGTTTCACAGTTTCAACTTTTACATTTAAGTCTTTAATCCATTTGGGGTTGATTTTGGTGACTGGTATAAGACAGTTCCACATTCATTCTTTTGAATGGATATTCAGTTTTTCCAACACCAATCATTATCTTCTAAAGGCCTCGGGTTTTGTTTTTGTAAAATGTGCCTGGCAATATCTACCTCACTGAAATGGTGTGACAGTGAAATGAGATGATGTATTTAAAAATGTATCATATATGCATATATATGTATTTTCAGACATGTCATGTGCAAATAGTAATGGTTTCTTTTCTTTTTGTTTTTAGATGTTGTAGCTCTTGTTTCTGTTTCTGGTCTTACTACACTGGGTAGAACTTCTGGAATGCTGAGTGACAGCAGAGAGAGAGGGTCTAGCTGTGGTCCTGAGGATAGTGGGGAAGCCCAGTGCATCACCGCCAAGGCTGCTGGAACCTGCCGCTAGTTCACGCTCCTCATCAGTTCTTCCAAGTACAGAATTTGTGGCTGCCTCCTCCCCAGATTTGGGAAGCTCTTTCTTTCTTTCTTTCTTTCTTTCTTTCTTTCTTTCTTTCTTTCTTTCTTTCTTTCTTTCTTTCTTTCTTTCTTTCTAAATGTGTGTTTATGTTTGAGAGAGAGACAGAGCATGAGCAGGGAGTGGCAGAGAGACAATGGGAGAAACAGACTCTGAAGCAGGCTCCAGGCTCTGAGCTGTCAGCACAGGGTCCGATGTAGGACTTGAACTCCTGAACTGCAAGATCATGACCCAGGCTGAAGTCAGATGCTTAACCGGCTGAGCCCCCGGGAAGCTGTTTCATGACTGGCGTGGTCTAGGAACACTATTAAGGGAAAGTCAGGGAGTCTTTCAGTGTTACACGGTTCAGATGTTCAATTTCAAGCACCTTACAATGAACTCACTTGGCAGAAGTACAGGGTAGTTTCCAGAGCGGTGGGGCTCAGGGTCCGGGACCTCCGTCTGGTCCCATCAGTGCAAGCTGCCCCTGCCAGTGCTCTCTGCCTGAGGGTGTCCGCCCTCCCCCCCATCCTCCTGCAGAAGGACCTGCTCTGGACAGCTGGTCCCAGCACGCAGTAGGAGTTACCTCCTCCTCCTCCTCCCTCCCCCTTGCTTATCTCAGAGTCTAACGAGATGTTGAAATATGTTGAGCAAAAACATCTGGGAAGCTTCCAGGTAGAAGCAGGCTTTTCTTCATGGAGAGGATTTATGACTTTAGATGTACAGCCAGGAAAGGAGAATAAAAGCTGGCATGGAGAACATATTCAAGAGAGGTTCCCACCAACTTAAAAAAGCAAAAACATGTTAAGGACGTTTCCTTCTATTTCTACTTACCAATATTTTTATTAGATAAGTTTGCCAAATTATATCAATGCATTTTCAGCAGAGGTGAAAAAAGAAACAAAGAATTTTATTGTTTTATCTACCTCTTTTTTGTTTCCTTTATGGTGTCCTTCAAAAACAAAGGCTTTAAATTTTTATAAAGCATAATTCATCAAATTTTTCTCTTATGGGTCATGCCTTTTGTATCCTATCTAAGAGATATTTGCCTGCTCTAAGGCTGCAAAGGTTTTGCTCCTACAAGTCCTATAGTTTCTAGTTTTACATTTAGGGCTATAATCCATTTTGAGTTAATTTTTGTGTATAGTGTGACTTGAAGGTCAATGTTGGTTTTTCCCCTCCATAAGAATATCTAGTTGTCTGAGTACCATTTGTTGAAAAGACATTCCTTTCTTCATTACCTTGGCACCTTTGTTGGAAATGAACTGACTATATAGATGTGGGTGTGTTTCTATTGAGAAGTAAAGATGCAATTAGTTTTTTATTTTATGCTTGAATCCTGCAACACTGCCAAATTCATGTATTACTTCCGGTAGTTGTCTGATCAAGCATGAATAGGTGTTCACTTCAAATGTTTTTATCTACTCAGTTGATATGACGTGTGATTTTTCTTCTTTGGTCCATAAGATGATGGATTACAGCAGGTGATTTTCAAATATTGAACCAGCCTCACATCCCTGGAATAAACCCCATTTGTTCATGGCATATCATTATTGTTATATATTGCTCAATTCTATGTAGTAATGTTTTGTTAAGTATTTTGCATCTATATTCATGAGAAATAATGGTCTGTAGTTTTTTTCATATTGTCGTTGCCTGGTGTTGATATAGGGTTAATATGAGCTTCATAAAATGAATTGGCAAGTGCTTCCTTCTCTTCTATTTTCCAGAAGAGACTGTAAACCTGGTGTTAATTCTTTAAACATTTGCTGCAGTTCTCCAGTGAAACCATCTGAGTCTGGAGATTTATTTTGGGGCAGTTTTTACAGTACAAATTCAGTTTCCTTAATAGTTATAAAACTATTCAAATTATCTAATTTCATATTGGGTGAGTTGTGGTAATTTGTGTTTTTTAATGAATTGGTCCATTTCATCCAAGTGGTCATATTTATGTAGAATTATATGTATTCCTTTAGTATTCTTTTGATGTCTGTAGGGTCTTTGATGACAGCCCCTGTTCATTTTTGATCTTGCTAATTTGTGTCTTCTCTCTTTTTTTTGTCAGTCTTGCTAGAGATTTGTCTATTTTCTTGATCTTTCAAAGAACTAGCTGTTTCATTGCTTTTCTCTTGTTTTTCTGTTTTAATTTCATTAATGTCTGTTCTTACCTTTATCATTTCTTTCCTTCTGCTTGCTTTGGGTTTATTTTGTTCCTCCTTTTCTGATTCCTTGAGGTAGGAGCTTAGATTATTGATTTGAGACACTTCCTATTTGCTAGTGTATGTATTTATGACTAACTTTTCTCTCAACACTGCTTTAACTGTATTACTCAAATTTTGACATATTGTGGGTCATCTGGGTGGCTCAGTTAGGTAAGTGTCTGATTCTCGATTTCAGGTCAGGTCATGATCTCATGGTTTGTGACCAAGCCCCGCATCAGGCTCTACACTGACCATGTGGAGCCTGCTTGGGATTCTCTCTCTGTCCCTCCCCTGTTCATGCACACATCTTCTCTCTCAAAATAAATAAATAACATGAAAAAAATTTTTTGACTTGCTGTATTTTCATTTTTGTTTAATTTGATGTATTTTTAAAATTTCTCTTGAGACTTTATGACCCAGGGATTATGTAGAAGTTCAATGTTTAGTTTTCAAGCGTTTGGAGGTTTTCCTGTTACCTTTTTGTTATTTATTTCTTTAATCATTCCATTTGGTCAGAGAACACATTCTGTGTAATCTCAATTTTAAAAAATTTGTTGGGATTTGTTTTATTAATTTTCTTTTAAAAAAGGATAATTTTTTAAAAAACTTATTTATTTGCTTTTGAGAGAGAGACAGAGAGATTACAAGCATGAGCAGGAGAAGAGCAGAAAGAGAGGGAGAGACAGAATCCAAAGCAGATTCTGCACTGTCAGTGCAGAGCCCGATGTGGGGCTTGATCCCAAAAACCATGAGATCATGACCTGAGCCGAAATCAAGAGTCAGACGCTTAACTGACTGAGCCACCCGGTGCCCCGTTGGGATTTGTTTTATGGCCCTGGATGTGGCTTATCTTGATGTATGTCCCAAGGGCACTTGGAAAGAAAGTGCATGTGTTGTTGTTGGCCAGATGTTTGATAAATGTTGATAAGATTCTGTTTGTTGATGACATTGTTGAGTTCTGTGATTTTTCTGTCCAGCTGTTTCATCAGTTGCTGAGAGAGGTATGCTGAAGTCTCCAACTGGAATTATGGATTTTGCTTTTTTCCCTCTTTAGTTCCATCAGTTTTTGTTTCACTTATTTTATAGTTCTGTTGTTTGGTGCGCACACACTTAGGATTCCTATGTCTTTGTGGTGGATTGACCTTTTTGTCATTATATAAAGTCCCTTTCTCTCTGCCAGTTTCCTTTGCCTTGAAGTCTATTTTATCTAATACAATCACTTCTTTCTTTTGGACAATGTTTGCATGATACATCTTATTCCACTTTCAACCTGTCAACATTTTATATTTGAAGTGACATTCTTGTTGGATGGCATATAGGTCACAGTTCTTACTCCATTCTTCCAATCTTTCAGTGTATTTCATGCCTTGGGCCATTTACATTTAGTGTAATTATTGATATGTTAGGGCTCACATCTGACATGTTTATTTGTTTTCTGTTTGTTTTTCACTTGTTTTCCTTTTCCTGCCTGTGGATTACTTGAACAATTTTTAGAATTCTATTCTGATTTATCTGTAATGGTTTTGAGCATATTTTTTGGCATGGCTTTTTTAGTAGCTCCTCTAGAACACTACTTCATACATAATCTGTTAGTATTGCCATTTTACCAGTTCAGGTGAAGTCTAGAAACCTTACCTCCCTCTATATCTTTTTACCCTCTTCTGTCTATGATGTAATTGTTTTATTTCCTCCACATCAGACAGTGGTATAGTATTTGCTTCACTTGTCAAACACAATTTGGAAAACACAAGAGGAGAAGGAAGGCCTATTGTATTTACATATATTTTTGTTTGCCATGTTCTTTCTGTATCCTTGATGTTCAGTTTCCTCCCTTGATCATTTCCTTTTGGTCTAGGGAAACTGAACATTCTTTCAGGGTAAGCATGCTGATGACAAATTTTCTTAGTTTTCCTTCAAATGAGAATGATTTGATTTTTCCCTTCAATCCTGAAGGTTATTTTTGCTGGACACAGGCTTCTAGGTTGACAGTTCTTTGGTGCTTGAAAAAATGTCGGGGTACTTTCTTCTGTCTTCTATACTTTCTGATGAGAGATCTGCTGTAATTCAAACTGTTTATCCCCTTTGGGTAAAACATTGTTTCATTTTATCTTTAGTTTTCAGAAGTTTGAAAATGCTTGTTTTGTGTGTGTGTGGATTTCTTAGTGTTTGTTCTGTTTGGGAATTTTTTCAGCTTAAGTTTGTAGGTTTGTGTTTTTGCAAATTTCAGGAGTTTTAATCATTACATACTTATTTACTTGTAATTTTTTCAGCCCCATCCTATCTGTCCTCTTCTTCCAGGACTCTGATGTCATGAATGTTAGATCTTTTGTGCGAGTCCCACAGGTCTCCAACTTTATTTTTTTTTTTTAAGATTGTTTTCTCTGTTGCTCAGATTAGATTTTATTGTTTTATCTTTTAGTTCACTGATTCTTTCCTCTGTCCCCTCCTTTTTTCTGTTGAGCCAATCCATTAAGGCTTTTTATTTCAGTTCCTTTTGTCAGGAATATCACCTGTCTGGCTGGCCACATGGCCTGCTGAGTGTCACCTGTCTGGGCAAAACCTGGAGCTCAACTTGTTCAGCTGGAGCAGGTCCAGGAACCAGAGTTGTGTTGTTAGATGTCAGAAGGGCAGGACCAGAGTCTGGCGGAGTCAGTGCAGGATGGAGTCTGGATGGCCACCTTCAGCTCTACAATCAAGTGGGTGTTCAGACAGAACTGGAGAAATGCAAACTTGAAGAACATTCACTTCTTTTTTCTGGTTCTTGGTTACCATTAGTGACTGCAGCTTCCCACACAGATTTTAGGCATGGTATGCTGCCTTAGGAACCCACCCAGTTGCCCCACCCTGCCCATTTGGGCCACTTCCCAAAATGTGGACAAGCCACCTGGGCCAGGGGTACGTGCTGTGGTTAGGCTGTCTGTTCTTCTTTAAAAAAAAATTTTTTTTTAATCTTTTTATTTTTTGAGAGACAGAGAGAGAGCAGGGGAGGGGAAGAGAGAGAAGGAGACACAGAATCTGAAGCAGCTTCCAGGCTCTGAGTTGTCAGCACAGAGCCCAATGTGGGGCCCAAACCCATGAACATGAGATCATGACCTGGGCCAAAGTCGGAGGCTCAACCAACTGAGCCACCCAGGTGTCCCTCTAAGTGTCTGCTTTTAAATATCTCATAGGTTCACAGGACCAGTTTCTCTCTATGTCCCATTTATGGATCTTTGTGTAACGATCATAACACACACAACAGCAGTGGCTACAACTTTGTGTTCTGTTGACATAGTCCCCAATGTTCTGCTCAAGTGCCCTGTGAAGTTCTTTCCTTCTTTGTGGATAAGGAAATCCATCCATGGGCATGGCGATATTAGGTGCCTCACCTCAGGTGACATCTTGATACGAGCCCATCTAACTCTGGGCCCAGACTTGCAGCCTCTGTGCCCTGCACTGACCAGTCAAAAGCCCTGAAGACCCTCCAGTGTGGGACATGCACATGGCACCTGCCTCGGCAGAACAGCCACGCCAGGAGAGAGGCCTTCCGGCTGCTGTTTACCTGCCGGCAGCTTGTGAGCAGCATGACTTACCCTTCTTTTCCTGCCAAGCATCTGGAATCTTGGCATATCAAAGGGTTAAAGGTGTCTGCTCTTGGATCCACAAAGTAAACATAGCATATTTTCTTAATCCCTTTCACCATGTCTGTACATGGCATTTATGTGCTAATTGTGTTTAATGGAAGGAGAACTCATGCTTGGTTCAAACAAATCCTTAAGTTGGAAAGAATGTTCTTTCCTGTGGTGGGTAAGAATGCAGAGCGAGTGCTGAGGGAGTCGGGCGGCCCGAGTGGGAGGGTGAGCGACTGGCACACCACCAGGCCGACCGGCACAGACTTGCTGCTCTGCTGCTGCACAGCCCTGGCACCACCTGCTCTGCCCTATGCAGACATACCATCCAGGGCATTTACTTCCTGGCTGATCATACCAGTTCCTTATTGTGTTTGCACTTAAAGAGCCGCCAGAGTTTCCCTCCTTGGTCATGGTCTCTGGTGCCTTGAGAGCGCAATCCAGAGCATTTCCAGCTTGCAGGCCATCCCGAAAGCCCTGATCATGCTTCCAGTCAAGAGCCTCTTTCCTGGCATCAGAGCACCCAATGCTGGTGGCTCAGAATAACAACTCATGAAGCCCTTGCTGACGTTATCTTTCCCAGACTGCCTGGATGGCTGCGGACTTTTTGGCCCATGACTTGGTTGTAGAAAACTACAAGAGGATTTTGGAAGACCAACATGTCCTTGACAAACAAGTTGGATAATCCTGCCGTGTTTCTGTGACTTTCTTCTTTGCAGTTGTGGTTCCAAACTGTAGAGTGGTTGCCTAGGCAGCAAACAGCAAGGAGGAGAAAGACCATGGGGGCCCACTGGCAGGTTGATATGGGGCGGACAGCCACCACTGGGGGGGTTCACAATACATTTTGAAGTCCACACTGACGTGAAGCCGTCCTCACTGATGTGAAGTTGCTGGAGTGGCTACAAAAACAACGGGCCTCCAGAGAATGCCAACTCTTTCAACATCTTATTTACCATACAGAGAAAGTGCTTGTAAAATCTGGAAACTTCACAGTAGAGCTTACAAAAGTTTTGGTAATACTCAGAAGTCTCTGGTGAGCGAAGCCTAGACTCACAGCAGGATTCAATTACCCAGTGGTGGATTTAAGGACAGTTACACCAGAGGGACAGCTGAGCTTGGTGAATTACATCCTGTCTCTGCTTTTCTCTTCCTTCTGGATCCAGTAGTTGAAAATTGTTTCAACTAGCACTTAATGTTTACACAATGGCTTGAGGAACCTGTCATTTCTGAGAGGGGTCACAAAAATGGCTACTGTCCTCCACTTGAGGAAAAGGGAGAAAACTTAATTTTGCTGTTTCTGGACACATCATGGATCTGGGGGTTGGTATTTATTCAGTTTCTTCTCCCCATGATAAAAACAAACCTCACACTGTAAGTGAAGTCAACCACAAGTGGGGAATGAAGAAAAAGGAAAGGAAAGCAGGCACCATGGAGCCCAGAAGCAGGAGGGACACAGACCCCGAGCCCAGGGCTCCCGTGTGGCTGGGCTGTGTCCTGTCACCTGGAGGAGAGCTGGGTGTGTAGGTCACACCTGCCAGGGAGAAGGGAGATTCTCAAGAAGCTCGTGCCTGACCCCACTGCCGCTGCTGCCAACCTTCTCATCAGAACCCACCTCGGAAGGCACTCTTGAATTTAATGACCTGCAATGACCCGAGGCCTGGGCGGGGCTGGGGTGAGGGCCCTTTGCAGGAATCCGAGCAGAGAGCAGGCTCTGTGGAGGCAGAGTGTCCGAAGCCACAGCGATAACACGCCTGGGGTCTAGCCATCGGCTCAGGAGACAATGCACCTGCGGTGACGCTGCCGGAGAGGACACGCTGGGCGAGCCTCCAGGCGGTTCTCCAGTAAACGCGGCTTAGGGTCCCCAACAACCTCCAACCCCGAGGGGCAGATACCCACAGGGCTACACATCCAGGAGGCTGTCTGGTCTGTCCTTCAAAGGACTCATCGCCTCTCCCTGCGGCCACACTCAGGTCGGTTGACTGGTTGAGTTGTGGACACCGTGTGCCCCGTCACATGCCCTTCCGCTCCACCCAGGGGTCTCCATTTCCCTGCAGCTGCAGGCCTGAGGCTCAGAATGGAGTCGGTGGGGACAGACCCCAGGCTGACCCAAGCGCACCGTTGGGGCACAACCCAGCTCAGGCCGCCAGACTCCAAGGCCAGGGTCCAAGTTCACCACATGGTCTCCAGAGCCCCGCCCAAGACCCCACAACGTGTGGGCGGAAGTGTGGCTTCAGGCCTCTGACTGAAGGAAGCTATGTGTTGGGGCACCAACCTCTAGCTCCGGCCTCCCTAAGTCCAGGCTGCCCCGGGGAGCCCGCCCGGGACCCTACTCCGCTCAGACCGCGACTCGGGCACACGCCCTCCGGATTTCCGGCGGCAAAGTATTTAGGCGCCAAGCTACTCTTACTCCTTCCTTTCTTCTGCTTCCGGAAACCCCTCCCCCGGGGCCCATGACGCAGGCCTGGCCAATCAGAGGGCCCCTCTCGCATGCCCACAGTGATTGGTGGGCGGGCGTGCACGTGGGCGGAAGTGCACGTGGGCTGGGCCAATCGGCGTGTCAGGGGCCTGCACGACAGCGCTGTGGGCTCCCGGGTGGAGGAGGCGCGAGGGGCCGGAGGGATGGCCTAGGTCTGGTTGCGCCCACCACGTAGGCACGCCGTTAGCGGTGGGCAAGTCTGCCCCTGGTCGGTGGGGGCGGAGACGGCGGGGCCAGGGGAAGCGGGGCGCTGGGGTCGCAGCCGCCGAGCGGAGAAGGAGCCCTCGGGAGCAGTCCTGCCCGGCGGAGGCGCGGGGGTCGTCCTGGGGAGGAGTGCGGGCGCCCGCGCGGTGCGGACGGGCCCCGGGGGCGGTAGGCTCCTGCTGGCAGCCCTGCCCTTGCGCCGAGTCAAGGGGCCAGCGCCCCGAGGGCCCCCGTGCCTGTGCCCGGGCTGACCCCTTGGCCTCTCCCGGTGGACGGCCTGAGTCACCGATCCCTCCACACACACACACACACACACACACCCCACCCCGGGCGGCTGGGCAGGGCTCTAAGGGGTGGGCCCAGCCAGAGGCTCTTGAGCCCTTATCTCTAATTAACACCACGCTGGTGGGCTGGAGGAGGGGACAACTTCCTGAGCTTCGCAGGGCCAGCTTGGCAGGGCTATGGAGGGGCCTCAGGAGAGCTTATGGGAAGTGCTTGTTCAGTTCCTGGCGCTTGGCAAATGCTCAGTAAATTCCAAAGATCAACCCAAACCTTTCTGTCCCTGTTGAGGCTGCGCATTTAAAGATGTGTCTGTTACCTTCGAGCCCCTCCAGCCAATCACACCCTCATCTCGGTTTTAAACTCGGGGCTGGGAGCTGGCCCACTGAGGGCTCTCCTGCGGGACACAGCGAGGCCTTCCTAAGGGTTGGGGGGGTCTTCTGATTGGTTCCTGGGGCCCTGCTGGAGCCGAGAGGTGGGTGGGTGCCCAGACAGAAGCCGCAGACCTAGTGAACGTGGACATCCAAGACTCGGGATTAAGGGCGATCCTGGTGCCAAAAAGCAGGCATGACTGTTCTCATGCCAGGAAAATCCATTTTAAATACAGCGTGTTGCAATATGCCTCAGTTCTTCTAACCCCCCCACCCCCCCCAGCTTCAAGTAAATAGTCATATGCTCCAGAACAGAGGCTTCTGTTTTTGTTCATTGTGAAACTCAACTCTCCTAGCAGAGCCCTACACCCTGTATTCCTTCCTCATCAAAACCCTCAATTCTCCAGGGCCTGCCCAGCACCACTGCCCTGCCCCAGGCTGTGAGAGGGCAAGGCAGCTTAGGAAAAGGCTATATCTAATTAAACTTTAAAATGCAGACATGAGGGGCGCCTAGGTGGCTCAGTCAGTTAAGCATCCGACTCTTGATCTCGGCTCAGGGCATGATCTCACAGTTGGTAAGTTTGAGTGTGGAAGCTGCTTGGGATTCTCTCTCCTTCTCTCTCTGCCTCTCTCCTGCTCATGCTCTCTCTGTTCTCAAAATGAATAAACTTTAAAAGCTAAATAAATAAAATGCAGCCATCAGAGATTTCATCCTTTAGTTTTTACTGCTCAGTAAAAAACATGCATCATTTCCTAAATGGAATGTGCACCGCTCTTCCACACCTCCTTTGGGAAGCCCACCGATCCCTCCTCTGTGGCCCTGTCCTGGACAGCCTGTTGCTAGGCCAGCAGTGTTAAGGTCCCTGTGTGGCTACCTTTATGTGCCTCTCACAGGGCCCGGCCATCAGCCAGCCTCCAGGTAGAGCCCAGCAAGCGAGGACGGGCTTAGGGCAGAAAATTTACCTGAAATTTTGCTGTTGTGTTCATTCCTAGTTGGATGTGGAATTTAACCCAGTTAGTTACTAACTGGCTAGTAGTTACATGAAGGTGTGAGGGCCATCCCTACTATAAGGGAGATGTGGGGACATGTGGGCGTGGGGCTCCAGGGGACAGAGGAAGGAACAGCCACCCTGTTCACCCCTGCCCACCTAACTGTCCATCCCGTCCATCCCTGGTGACCCCCCCCCACATAGGGTGGGCAGGGGAAGGGACACCAGTGGTTAGGGTCCCCAAACACGGGACAGATGTGTGGGGCCTCACTGCCGCCCCTCTTGTTCTTGCCTGCTCCCTCCCCAGAGGCTGGCTCAGCTAAAAGCACCTGCTTTGGGAGGTGACAGTGACAATTGGGAGAATGAGGCTTGAATGGAGGCATAAAACTCCAGAGGCTGAGACCTTGTCTTTGGAAAGAATGACATCTCGCTATTTGTGACAATGCAGATGGACAGATGGACACAAGGATCATGCTCAGTGAAGTCAGTCAGACAGACGCTGCATGACCTCTCTCACATGCAGTGTGTATAGAATCTAAACATATCTAGATGCAAAACCCAAGCTCATAGACAGTCAACAGCTGGGGTGCCAGAGGCTGGTGTCGGGGTAGGAGAAGTGGCTGAACTGTTTCTGCTTAAACTGAATAAAACACAGGGCATCTGGAGATGGTTGTAATTTTCTGTGCTTGGTGAGTTGGGCAGGAGTTGAATTACAACTTTCAACTTTTACTCCAGCTAATTCATTTGTGGTCACATTTCCTCTTCTAAAGAATAGAGTTACTGACTACTTGACAGGCCAGCTTTAACATTTATAGCTCAGTGAACAGGATAATTTCATTTTACTGTGAAAATATTGCAGACATAAAAGGTGCTAACTTTTTTTTAATGTTTTATTTATTTCTGAGATAGAGACAGCATGAGTGGGGGAGGGGCAGAGAGCGAGGGAGACCCAGAATCGGAAGCAGCTCTAGGCTCTGAGCTGTCAGCACAGAGCCTGACGTGGGGCTCGAACCCACGAACCATGAGATCATGACCTGAGCCCAAGTCGGATGCTTAACCAATTGAGCCACCCAGGTGCCCTTAACTTTTCTTTTTTTTTTTTAACATAATTTATTGTCAAGTTGCTTGACATACAGTGTGTCCAGTGCACTCTTGGGTCTGAGGGTAGATTCCTGTGGTTCACTGCTTACATACAACACCCAGTGCTCACCCCACAAGTGCCCTCCTCAGTGCCCATCACCCACACCAGCCTCATGTATACATTGAATCGCATGTATACATATACTTACACACCTTCAATATTGTTCATACACTACTAAGTGTTCTGGGTTTTTTTTTTCTGATAAGAAGTGTTTATTTGTATCTCTACAAATTTACACATTACCACTTACCAATGACAATAAGCCATAAAATAGGTATGCCTTGATTTACTGAATTGCCTCATTGCCGGATATTTTGAATTGTTTTCTATGTTGTGTTTGCGGAGATATAGCTTTTTTCTTTGTTTTTGTTTTCTTTTTTTTTTACATTAGTTCTCTATGGGCTTAGTGGGTTAAGAGGCATGAGGTTTTTTCATCCTCTGTACATTTTGTCAAACTGGGTCCCTGGGTTCCACCTTTTGCCGACACCCGCACCAGCCTTCCCCGTGGCCTCCCTCCCTGAGCCACATGTACACGTGGAAAGGAAAGGGAGCCGTACCTGCTGTATTTGCATTTCCTTGGCTATTAGTGATGATCTCCTTTGGCTCCCACTTAGTTAGCCCCCATTTGATTGAGTAAATCTCTGTGCTCCAAACCCTCACACAGTGATTTTGCTCTCGAGAACCTGGACGGACCCAGGCCTCAGCTCTCATCTCTGCACTTCCTGCCACAGTTCTTCTGAGCTGGATCCACTGTTCTTGGATCCCCAGTCTTCCTCTTTCTTTATTTTCTCCTTCATTTTTTCTGGAGCACATCCTCCTGTAAGTTTCTTTAAAAAGTGTGTGTGTCAAAAACCATCTTTTTTCTATCTTCACATTTGGCCCATAATTTTTTTGGAATCAATTTCAAAGTTGAAAGCAATTCTTTAAGAGCTAGGAGCTGAACCCAGTCTGCCTGATGGAGAAGCAGAGTTCTTTTTACTTGATATACTCTCTGACTGAGAAAGCAAGCCCAAGATCATTACTATCACCAACAAGTGACATGAAAGAAATTCTTTGAAACGTAGTCTTTGATTCATAGTCAAAATAGTATTTTCTTTCTTTCTTTCTTTCTTTCTTTCTTTCTTTCTTTCTTTCTTTCTTTCTTTCTTTCTAACCAACGCCTTCCTCTTGCAACAACCCAAATGTACCTTTTGTGGAATGGACCCCACCTTTCAACTGTTTGTTTTATCTTCTCTGTGGACTTTGTGGGGAGCTGCAAGTATGGTGTGGCTGAGAGCCTGTGGAACGTGTGCGACAGGTGGCTTTGCACCCGGGGCCTCTGGCCAGGGATGACCACTGTCCCCTGAGAGCAAGGACGACCCCACAAGTCCTGACTCAGCGACAGTAACAGCATATCACACTCTGGGCCTTAAGCAGCAGGAGTTCCTTTTCAGGGTGCCAGAAGCTGGAAGTCTGAAATCAAGGTCATGTGAAGGACAAAGGCAAAAGAAATATAGGAAAAACTTAAACCTCCTTATAACTTACAGCCCACTGACAAGCCCCTGAGATGGGCAGTGACCTTCCCCGGGAGCTCAGCTGCCTCGATGAGGACACTTTGCCGAAGGCCAAAGGCATCCTTTGCTTGATCTTGTCTCGGCCCCCTAGGACCTGTGAGTCTTCTTTACATCTAAAAGTCGCTCTGGAAACCTCCTTTATCTCCAACCCCCAAGTATACGCTGGCAACCATCCTCCAAGCACGTGGCCCCCTGATATGCCTCTGAAGGGTCTCATGACAGAAGTTTTACGGGGCAGCAGTAAAAGACTGCAGCCTCCCAGCAGCCAACTCCTCAAGGTCCCGGAAACCTTGCTTCCAAATTCCGTAGGGACTTACTCTATCCCTGACCAACCCCATCTTAAAAGTATATAATCAGTCACTCCTTACACCCAATGCAGCTCCCAAAAGCAGGGCTTGTGTTTCTCTCATTCACGCCTCGTGAAGATTCTGAGTCAGATTTCACTGTCCTGCTTCTGCCGTGGGCCGGCACAGCTTCAGTCCAGGGACAGAAAGTGACAAGAACTCGCAGGGCTCGCTCTGAGCCTTGTACCCCCGGCCCTGTGCAGATGTGGCTGCACTGGCTGGTGGGTCACGTGTCACCACCTGGCCTTCTGTTCAAACATGTGGTGCAGCAACTCTTCTGACAGTAGAAGTCTTCAAATGGGCTCTTCACAGCATGAGTATGTAACTTCAGCCTACATTCTCCAGCCAAGTTCAGAACATGCTCTCAAGATCAGTGGCTGAGTTCTCCAGGATAAGGTTATTACTTGTTTAGAAACAGATGCACCCTCTCCTGGCCACATAGCATCCACTCCTTCCTATAGTGAAAGGACTAATCTCCTAGTGGATTAACTCACTTGGTTCCTTGTGGACACTGGGTCCTTTGTTAACACGGCTCCATCCTGTGTTGTTATAAAGCCACTGACTCTAAGTAGCCCTGTGGTGAGAACCTGCCATTTGTCAAAGAGTGTAGATATTGGGGCCAGGGCTCAGAGATGCATGGATGCCTGCCCCCTCCCTTGCCTACGGGGTTGCTAAAGAGCTCACCAATGGCATCGGTGCTGCCCAAAGACTCCTCAAGGAAGCAGAGAGAGCCCAGGGGCAAAGGAAATGGAGAGGAGGTAGTGCGTTCAAGTCAGGAAGGGCCTGCGGGCCGGCGGGGGATTTCTCAGCGCACACTCATGCCAGGTGCACTTCTGCGGACAGAGGCCACTCGCTGTCTGACCAACCCCACCCATCAGGGCGCCCCAGTTGCCTGGAGTCCATGGCAGACCGCCATGCTGCAGGCCAAGCTGCTGTCACCTGGCAGCTCGGTCATCAGAAAATGGTTCCAGGCTTTTCTTTTCCTTTCGCCCCAGGAAAGATCTAGTGTACCACCCCTTGACTAATCACTGTGGGCAAATGGGGGCAGTAAAGGGCTTCAGCAAAGCTTCTGTCCTGATACCTGCTTTCCTTCTCCTTTGTAGCTAGCAGGGAGGACCCCATGTCACATCTCACATATTGGCCTCCCCAGCACCTGCATCAACACCGTCCTCAGACGTGTAGTACGGACCTGTCATCCTCAACCTGGGGGCTCTTCTCAGCCTGATGCTGTTCCCTACAGGATCAGTGATCTTGTCCAGTCTGAAACATTTTGTTCCCTGGTTCATGGATAGCCCGCCGTGCCTGGCCTCCTCCTGTCTCCCTGAAGTCTCCTCTTCCCCCCCGCACCCTGGCTGGGATATGCTTAGGCTCTGCCCCTGGTTCTGCTCTCTTCCCCAACACCCTTCCATGCAATCTCATTTACTTGACAAGTTCACCTGCCTCTTGGTTGACTGATCTCACATCTCTGGGCTTTCTCGAGTGATTCCATATAGACAGATGTTCTCTTCAGAAGACCTCCTCATACTCTACCTGCCCATCAAAGAGGACTTAACACCATCCTTCTCAAACTCTTCTAAAAACTGGAAGAGAGGACACTTCTGAACACATTTCAGGAGACCAGCATTATCCTGAAAACAAGGCCAGACAAAGATACCACAAGAAAACTACAGTCCAACATTCCTTATGAATATAGAGGTAAACACCCTCAACAAAATACTAGCAAACCAAATCCAACTGTACGTAAAAAGGATTAAACTCCATCACTAAATGGAATTTATCAGGAACATAAGGTTGGTTCAACATATGGAAGCCAATCAATGTAATACACCATATTAGTAGAATAAAGGAAAAAAAACCCACAGGCATC
This sequence comes from Crocuta crocuta, assembly GCF_008692635.1. Lineage (NCBI taxonomy): Eukaryota > Metazoa > Chordata > Mammalia > Carnivora > Hyaenidae > Crocuta > Crocuta crocuta. The sequence continues at coordinate 15,021,455 of NW_027528362.1, forward strand.
TCCATACAGAGAAGGCATTTGAAAAATTCAACACACTTTCATGATTTAAAGAAAAAAACCACACACACACAGGTTAAAAAAAGAAGGCATGATAAAGGGCATTTACCAAAAACTCCGCTGCTAACATTATACTCAATGGTAAAAGACTGAAAGCTTCCCGCCAAAGATCAGAAATGAGACAGGGATACCTATTCCCACCATTGCTATTCAACGCTGTACTGGAAGTCCTAGCCACAGCAATTAAGCAAGAAAAAGAAATAAGCATATCAAAATCGGAAGAAGAAGCAAAACTATTTCTATTTTCAGATGACATGATTCCATATATAGAAAGCCCCAAATAATCTACAAAAAGCTATGAGAATAAACAGATTCAACATAATTTTAAGGGTTCACTGAAAAAGAATGACTTGTGTTTCTGTATGCCATCAACGAATAACCCAAAATGAAAATTCAGAAAACAATGCCACTTGTAGTAGCACCTGAAAGAATAAAATACTTGGGAATAAATTCAACCAAGAGAATGAAAGATATGAATGCTGAAAGCCACAATGTATTGCTGAAAGAATTAAAGAAGAAATCCATTTTAATGGATTGGAAGAAAGTATTGTAAAGATGGAATACTTCTCAAAGTGATTTACAAACTCAGTACAACCCCTATCACACACACACACACACACACACACACACACACACACAAATTACAAAAATTTCAATGTCCTTTTTGGCAGAAATGGAAAAGCCAATGTTCAAATTCATATGGAATAGTAAGGGATCTCGAATATCCAAAATAGTATTGAAAAAGAAGAACAGGTTCAAAAATTCACACTTTCCAATATCAAAACTGATTACAAAGCTATAGTAATTAAAACAGTGCACACCTAGACCTGTAGACCAATGGAATTGAACCGAGAGCCCAGAAATAAGCCCAAACACCTAGGACCAACTTATTTACAATGAGGGTGTCAAGACCATTCACATGGGTTAAATACTGTCTTCAACTAACGGTGCCGGGGCAGCTGGGTAATCGCAAGTGAAAGAGTGAATTTGGACCCCCAGCTCACTCTATATTAAAAAATTAACTCAAAATGATTCAATGACTTAAAAATAACAGCTAAAACTTACAGAAGTATTAGGAAGAAGCTGAAGGAGATCTTCAAAACCTCAAATTTGTCAGTGGATTCTTGGGTTTGACACTAAAGCCCTGGCAACAGAGGAGATGCTGATATACAGACGTGTGTATAAAGACCTCTGATGACTCACAAGCATAAAGACAAACCGTTCAGTTTTAAAATGGGCCTAGGACTTGACCAGACATTTCTCCAAAGAAGATATATAAATGGCAACATGCACATAAAAAGAACTAGAACATCATTAGTCATTAAAGAAATACAAATCAAAACCACAATGAGCTACTTCACACCCCTGAGGCTGGCTACAATTGTTTTAGTGGGAAAAGGTAGACGTGTGCAGGAACCGGGACCCTCAGCCACTCCTTGTAGGGTGCAGCATAGAGCAGCTGCTGTTTGGTGGTTCCTCAAGTGACAGAATTATTCTATGACCTAGCAAGTCAGCTCCTGGGTATCCAACCAAGAAAAGCAAAATATCCACATGACATCCACCCGGAAACCTGCACACGAATGTTCCCAGCAGGACTATGCACAGCAGCCACAAGGTGGAAGCCACCTAAACGTCCATCAACAGTTCAATAACCTCTTGGTTTAACCAACAGAATGTTATTCATCTGTAAGAAGGAACAAAGCACTGACCCCTGATACATCTTGGATAAGCCTTGAAAACATTACACTCAGTGAAAGAAGCCAGACATAAGTTTGCATATTCTATATTATATGCTGCCTTTTATATGAAATACCCAGAAGCAGTAAATCCACAAAGACAGAATGCAGACTGGTGGTTAGCCAGGGATGGAGGGGTGGGTGGGAGAGAATGAGGACTGATTACTTGGTGGTTACAAGGTGTTTTTCTGGGCTAAGTGTTGTGAAAATGTTTTAAAACTAGAGAGAGTGGGTGTTTGCACAAGACAGTGAATGCATTCAATGCCACTGAATTGTGCACTTTAACAATAGTTGTTACGTGAATTTTATATCAATAAAATATACATAAGGGGCGCTTGGGTGGCTCAGTCGGTTAGGGTCAGTCAGACTTCAGCTCAGATCACATGTCAAGGTTCGTGGGTTCGAGCCCCACTTTGGCTCCGTGCTGTCAGCACAGAGCCAGCTTCAGATCCTCTGCCTCCTCTCTCTCTGCCCCTCCCTCCCCACTCACTCTCTTTCAAAAATAAATAAACATTAAATAATACATACACGTAAAATGGGAAGAGTTATATTTATGAGTGAACCTGTCTTTACATTTGCAAAGGTAAGTAACTGAGAACATTTCAGCTTCCTGACCAAACGGCTCACTCCGNCCTTCCCCCCCCCCCCCCCCCCATGGCTTCCTGTTCTTGTCCTGCTTTGGGTCAGGATCTCCAGGGACCCGCTGGGCCCTAAGGCCGAGGTTTGTTGACGGCTCCCGCCTTCTGAATCTGTCGCAGGAACCCTGAGCGGCGCCTGACCACCACACCCGTGCCTTCTCTGCGTCTTCACAAGCTTGGGGCCAAGGTTAGGGCTGCGGGAGGCTTGCGAGTCCTGTCTGACAAAACACCACCTGTGACCTGTAGAGACGAACGTCACGCCCGCAGGACATCGTGTCCTTGACCAGGGCCCAGGATACAGCTCCAGGTCGCCTGCCGGTGAGGCTGGAGGCTTGGAGGGTTCTGGCCACGAGCGGGGTCAGCTGCTGGCTGGCGTGGCTGCAGCGGAGAGGACAGTGCTCCAGCGCAGGCTCCGGGCACCGTGGGCCCCAGCCCACCCCTCTCCGCCCTGGCCCAGTGGGACCAAAGTAAGGGGCAGCGATGACTCAGTTCGCAGATCTGGGCGAGCCTGGGTTTGCCGGTTCCCAAGGCAGGAACAGTGTCACACAGGCCCTTGTTTCGCGGCTCTGACACTTTCCCGCCGGCACTGCGAGCATCCCAGGAGAGTCCTTCCACGGACCCCCGGGAGGTGTGTGCATGTGGCCCATGAGACAGTGGCCCGGCACTGCCCCCCTGAGGCCCGTTCCCTGAGCCTGTGCAGCAACCCACAAAAACTGTGAGGCACTTGGAAGAAGAACGGCCACGTTCCTCCACACGTTTCGAAACGTTAGCTCTAATTGTGGCCCCGAGTAGTTAAAGCGGAACTTTTGTTTACTCTTTTCAGAGGTGACGACTTGTCACGTCTTCCCAGCCAGGAGTGCGCCCAGCGCTGCTCCCTGGCCTCTGCATGGTAGACACCGAGACTCTAACCTTGGAGAAGGCGGCCACGTTCCTTGCCCGTGAGGCTGGGGAGTTTTGTTTTCATGGCTCGTCAAGGGGGCTGAGCCAGGGAAGAAGGTTTGTGGTGGATGCTGCGACCAGCCAGGCCATGTGTCTGCAGAGGGGGAGGGGGGCGGGCCAGCCCTGCAGAGAGGCTCTGATTCCTCCCCTCACAGACGGGGCCTGGAAGCTGATTCCGTGAGTCCCGGAGAAGCCATGCCTGGCTCTCTGCAGCCACTCGGAGACCATGCAGGCCCCGGAATGCCTCTCAGCTCCGGGTCCTCACCGGCCAAGTGGACCCAGGACGCCCAGCCGCCCCCAGGGAGTGGTCGGCACGAGTGAGCTCTCCTTCCCGGATGGGAAGGCACCCTGGGAGAGCGAGAGTGGCCTCTAACGCTGACACCGAGTGTCACATTTCCTGGGTCACCGTGCCCCGGTGCTCTGTCCAAGACGGGAAACGGCCTGCTGCCAGAGAGAAAGCTAGCATTTGGTTAGGGAGAAGTCCAGGGCCGTACCTAGGCCAAGGTCAGAGGAAGCTAAGCCCTGCATACATTGGCCAGAATCGCCAGGCTCCATCAAGTCACACCATAGCCCTGGAGGGCACGCATGCTGACAGCTGTCCATCTTCCCCTCACCGATCCGGCTCGTGTCCCTCCAAAGGGGAGCCAAGGCTCCTGCTCCTGGGGGGACCCCCACCCCGAGCCCGGCTGGGGCAGCATCAGCAGAGTGGAATTACACGGAGGAATATCCAGCCAGGGATCCCGATCCCAGAGAGGGTTTCTGGGCATTTTCTATCACGTAGCTGCATGGGGAACCCTAGCGGCCTCATGTTGGGCTGTGTGGCCCCCGCCTCCCAGCAAGGTAGGCAGCTGCCTCCCTTCTCTGGGAGCCACCAGAAAACTCCCCAGAAAGCTGGCCTTACCTGGGAAGAACCTCGCTGCATGTGTCCCAGGGCCATCAGGTTAAGTGACTCGTACCAGGAGCAACATCGCAGGCTTACAAATGCACAGTCCCTCAAATTAGGCGGGCAGGAAACCGGGACCCAGAGATCAGTGGTTCTCTCCCAAACGCCAGCAAGGTGGGCCCTAGTGCGGTGTGCCATGTGGGGCTCTCTTCCTCTGAGTCGGGGCTCCCACACTGTACAGAGTTTCTGAATCGTTGGACTCTCCGATTCAGGAGCCCGGGAAGGGCCTGAGAACCTGCATTTGTAACAGCGCCCCCAGGAGGCACTGCTGGCTCAGGAACTCCACTTTGAGAAAGTTGCTCATCTAGAGCAATACACAACAATATCTGTTGTGTATTGATCGACTATCAATTGTTTCTGTTGAAATGTGCCACATGCAAGGCTGCTGGATGCCGCAGACGCCCAGCTGGGGACCCCGCGGATGCCCAGCCGCCCAGGCCCCTCTTGGCCCGCAAGTTGCCTTTCACCTGAGCCTCTGTGCAGACAGAACCAAACCGTGCACTTTCAGGTGTGGTGTCTTCCCTTCACCGCCCCGTCCATGAGATGCCCTGAGTTCGTCATCCGTCGTCGCCGGGCAGATTCTGCTGTGCAGGCGGGACGCTGTCGTGTCTCCTTTCTGCAGCATGGGAAGGTTTGGGATGGTCCACGTAGGACGGTGAGGCCTTAGCTGTGTGAGAGGCAGTGGAGACGAGGACACACAGCCACCCCCGAGGGAGACGTCCGCCCCTGTTGTGGGGAATCCTTACCGGTGGGCGGGAGCGCTCCCTGTGAACCGCTTAACTGTTGGTCCCCACCAGTCTTTTACTCTTTCCACATCACCTCCCCAAAATGACACAAAGTGACACATGGGTCACTGGCACTGTGTCCACTCAGCTTTCGTTCAGTCACTCAAAACAGAGCTAAACTTGGGAGCTGACATCCTTTCCCCAGAGGGGGCATCTTCCTTAAGGAATTTGTTCTCTTGCCCTCAATACCTCTCAATACAATCGGGTGTGATTTGTTGTTTTTAAACATTTGCAGCTTTATTGAGATATATTTGCAGGACAAGAAAACTCATCGTTAAGATGTAAAGTTGGCATAATGTGACATAGAGACACGCCCACAAAATCATTACTATAATCGTGTGATCATGAACCTGTCCCCCCTCCCATGCTCTGTCCACCCCTCCATGCCCAGGCATCACTGACGTTTCTGTCACTATAGGAGAATTCGCATGTTGTGGAATTTTTCACACGTGGAATGATACATGGCACACGCTCCCATTGCCTGACCTTGTTCAAGCTGCGTGATCATTTTCAGGTGAACCTAACGATTCACCCCTTTGTAGTCCTGAGCAGAGCTCTGCTGTGTGAATACGTCATAATTTGTTCACCTGCTGGTGGACGTTTGGGCTGTTTCCGGATTTGGGCTGTTAGAAGTAAAGCAGTCATGAACATTCATGATCCAGGAATGTCTGGATCATATGATCCTAAGTTTAATTTTTTAAGAAGCTACCCAAGTATTTTCCAAAGTGGTTTTATGATTTCACAGCGTCTCGGAGTTCCAGGTGCTCTGCCCATCGGCCAAGTCCGGGCGGCCGGGAAGCCTCGTTTTAGCTGCTTTGGTTGGTATGTGGGGTTCTCGTTATGGTGACAACTTGCATTTTCCCGGTGACCTAATGGCGTGCATCTTTCTGTGTGCTTCTTGGCCATCCACATATCATCTTTGATGAAGTATCCATTCAAATCTTCTGCCTGTTTTTTAAATGAATTGTCTTCTTCTTATTGAGTTGAAAGAATTATTTACAAATTCTGGGTAAAACTCTTGTGTCGCATACATGTCTTGCAAATATTTTCTCCTGCGCTGTTGCTTGCCATTTCATTTTCTCTAGTGTCTTCTGAACGTCAATACTTTCAGATTGATGAAATTTAATTTATTGATGGTGATCACATAGCTTGAACTTCTGTGTTATGTTTTGGAAATCTTTCCCAAACTAAAGGTAACCATGATTTTATCTTATATTTCTACTCTAAGTTTTATTGTTATGGTTCACACACTTAGATTTATGATCTCTTTCAAGTTAATGTTTCTATGCAATGTGAGGCAAGAGTTTAGGGGATTTTTCTTTGTTTTGTTTTGTTTCGTTGCACATGCATATCCAAGTGACACGGCATCACTTATTAAGAGAGTGTCCTTTCCCACTGAATTGCCTTGGCACCTTTCTGAAAACCCAGCTGACCATGTCTGAGTGGGGCCATTCCCGGGACCCGTGGTCTGTGCCTCTGACCCATTAGCCCCTGTTGCTGGTTTCTGTCACCTCATTAATAAGCCTTGAGATCAAGTTACGTAAATTCTCTGACTTCCTTCTTTTTTCATGTTCACTTAGGTTACTTTAAATGCTTTGCATTTAAAATCATTTACTTTAGGGGCGCCTGGGTGGCTTAGTTGGTTAAGCGTCCGACTTTCGCTTAGGTCATGATCTCGCGGTTCGTGGGTTCGAGCCCCGCGTCGGGCTCTGTGCTGACTGCCAGCTCAGAGCCTGGATCCTGTTTCAGTCTGTGACTCCCTCTCTCTCTGACCCTCCCCTGCTCACACTGTCTCTCTCTCTCCTAGAAATAAATAAAAAACATTAAAAAAATAAAAATAAAAAAATAAAATCATTTAAATGATTTGCAAATCGCGGGATTTATCCTTATTCTAAGGATAAACCTTAGAATTAGCTTGTCAATTTCTCCTTTAAAAAACCCTGCAAGGATCCTGATAGGAACTGTGTTGATTCCAGAGATTAATCTGGGGAAATTGGCATTTTAACAATTTTAACAATATTGAGTCTTCCCTGCCATGAATACCATATTTCTTCATGTATGTAGGTCTTCCTCAATTTCTCTCAGCAGTGTTTTTAAATTTCACTATAATATCTCTTGTTAAATTCATTTCTAAGTATTTGTATTTTTAACTTTGAATGTGAACTAATTATAACTTCACAACAAGCTACAAAATAGTACAGAAAGACTCCACATACCCCTCAATGGTGGAAATTTGCATAATGACGATAAGTTGTCAAAACCAATAACTCGATGTTGGCACAACACAATTGACTAGCCAGTGGCATTTGGGTGACTTTAGACGGACAGTTATTCGGGTATGTCACTGTGCAGTGATCCTGTGATGCAGAGATTCCTGAAGCCACAGCCACATTCAAGGCACAAAACTGTCTGGTCACACAGAGGACTCCTGTGCCCTGTGCCTAACCCCTGGGAACCCCGCTTCTTCTCCATCTCCTGCCTCTCCCCTAACCGCTGGGACCTCAGTTTCTTCTCCATCTCCATGCCTCATCATTTCAGGAACATTATGTAAACGGAATATCGTACAACCTTTGAGGCCGACCCTTCGAGCCAGCACGAGACCCTTGAAGGTCCGTCCCACTGTGTGCCTTCAGTATTTACTTCCTGTTTATTACCGAGTGGCCTCACTTCTGAGGCTGCCAATAGTTTGCGTAGCTACTGCAGGACATCACGGATGCTTCCAGAATTTTTTTAGCACGAATGAAGCTGCTATGACCACTTGTGTATAGTTTCGTGTGGATATAGAGTTTCATTGCTCTAAGATAAACGGCCAGGAGTGCATCGCGGGATTGGCTTGTGGACGCACGTTTCATATTTTAGGGTACCTGGAGAAGACAGCATGGAGCCCTGGACCTGCTCAATATCTTTATGGGACAAAACCAGGGCTGTCTCCCTGGATGCATGCACACAAATAATTGAACAGAGAGCATCATCTATGTAAATTCATTTGTTTGGGGCAGGCAAAGATTTCTTAGAACACAAAAAGCATGAAAAAAAATTTTAATGGATAAATTTGCCTTCACAGAAGTTAAAAACTTGTGCTCTTCAAAGGACATTACTAAGAAAAAGAAGAGGCAAATCACATAAAGATACACGACTATGCAATCCATCCATCTCACTGACAGATGTTTACCCAAGCCAGAGTCAGCAGCAAGATGTGTGCACAAAGCCGTACTTGTGACAGATGCCACCACAACAGCCCCCCTACTTGGCGAACACACGTGCACCCTGCAGCGAGCCACACGAGGGAGTACATTCAACAATAAAAAGAAAGCAAATGTGTGCAATCGCGTGGATGATCTCAAAATGAGTCCATACTGTACGATCCCAATCATACAGAATTCACATCGCATGAACTGCTCTCTGGTGACGAGGGCCGATGACTGGTTCCTGGGGTCGGCGGAGGTGGGTGGGTTGCAGCCCTTGGGAGGGTGGAAATGCTCATTACCTCACGACGATGGCTTCCTAAGCGTATGCCCGTGTCCAAATCTAATCAAATTACTTTACTTTTAATTCAATAAAGAAACAAATACTTTAAAAGCCCACATCCCCGGGCCCTCTGTGGTCAGTGCGGGCAGGCCAACGTCCCTCCTAGAGCTGCTTGGGGTGAGGTGTCCTCGAGGAGCCATGGGCCCTTCCTTCAGGGCACCACCTGCCCNCCCTCCCCCCCCACCCCCCCCCCCCCCCCGGCTGCTGCTTTGGGATAGGGCACCTCCTTCTTGCCTGGCATTCAAGACCCTTGCAGCCTGGTGCTAACCTGACATTTCAGCCTAATCTCCATCTGCTCCCTGGCTGACCGCGGCACATCCAGTGCAACATCCTGGGGCCCCACAGACCTGCCCCCTCTGGCTGCGGTGCACCTGTCTGCACCCTACCTTCCCTCACACCCCTTGGGGTCCGCACCACACCCCACCTCAGGTGACCCAGGGAAGTTCACAGGTCCCGAGGGGCTCACATGTGAACTAACTGAGAACTAAGTAATTGGCAATATGGGAGCACTGGCCAGGTACCCTGGTTGAAGGTCTCCAGAAACCAGCTGGGGGGCGGGGGGCTGGAGGAGGAGGAGCCCACATCCTAGGATGGGCCTGGGTCTCAGGGCCCTCCAAGTAAGGACAGGGCATGGTCCCCGCGGGGAGACATCTTTGAAGAAAATCGGCTGCAGCTCTTCCTTCCAAGCAAGTCCGAGGAACCAGGGCCTGCTTCGCCTATAGGGCCGGCTCCTTGGAGTCGGACCTCACAAGAGACCTTACAACCCTCCTCCGGCCACGCCCGAGATCCTGGCCACGGACAGCCGGCCTCCCTGGGGTCCGGCCTGGCCCTCAACACCTCAGCCCCCAGCGTCATCAGCTGGCCTGGAAGCCTTCCTCAGCCCCAGGCTGACTTGGCCGGCGTGTGTGTTTAAGCAGCAAACGTTTGGCCGAGGCCTGTCTGCCGTGACATGCGGCCTGGCCGGGCCAGAACAAACAGTGTGCTGGGCCGGCCTCTGGTCCACGCCGCCCCTCTGATCTCCCAGCCTTAGCTTTTGTTGGATTTCAAATCGTCCCCTACACACCTCTCAGAGTACGAAGGCCCTCCTCTTCGGTGAGGAAGAAACTGGTGGCGTGGGTCCCCTGACATCTGTCTCTCGGCAGCAACCCACCTTCCAGCTTTCTCGTTCCCATGGTAACCACTGTTTGGGGGTAAACTGTGCCGTGCCCTCCAGGTTCCTGGGCAGGCGACAGCGGCCGGTGGCGAGGAATGCGTGTTCGCTTTCACGTCTTCCTCTTCTCTGCTCTGGACCACCAGACCCTGGCGGGACGCCGGGCACAGAACGGGGGCTGCACCGACTCCGCGGTGAACACCGTGCCGGCTTCCTGCCGGGCTCTGAGCCACGAGTCTGCTAAAGGCAGTGACTCCGTAAACTGTGCTACAGCCCGAAAGTCTTGTGAGAAATACACAGGCCACATTCTGTCATAGGGCCCGGAGTTGTGCGGGCCCCAGCTGACAGCAGACGCAGGGTCCATCGCGTGTGATCCCTGTGAGGGAAAGGCAGACATACCCTTAGGAGCCAAGAAATGCGAGTCCTGCAGGGGCCAGCCCGGTGCGCAAGCCTGGTTCCTAAGTGGGAAGTCACCAAGGTGCACGCACTGGGCCTGGTCCAGAGGGGGTGAGCAGCGACACAGGGTGTGGGCAGCCCCTGTGGGCACCCCAAGACCAGAGCTGGAATCAGGCCCACATCACGGCCACGGTGCCTGCCCACCACGCAGTCTCAGGTAAGCTCTGCCCTCTTGTTTTTGTGACAGTGCCCGTGCCTGAGGCCTGTCTGCTGCAGGAGCCCCAGACTCACGACCGGGGGGTAACCTGACGGCTTCTGCTGCGCAGAGATGGCCTGTGGCCTGCTGTGACATAGTATGTGGACCTACCAGCTGAACACAACACCCACTGTCGTCCTACAAATCTGGAGTCTCCTAACCCTAACCCTAACCCTAACCCTAACCCTAACCCTAACCCTAACCCTAAGCCCCAGGCAGCGTCTTCTGTGTCCCTCTGTCTCTCGCCAGCCTGCCCCTCTCACAAGGCCCCCGGGGTCACCACCCGGGACAATCTCTCACCTAAGACTCCTACCTTCACCCCACCCTCCAAGCCCTTCTACCAGTGATGGGGACACGCCCACAGGTCCGTGGACAGGATATGGATGTCTGGAGGGAGGTGAGCTCTCTGCGGGCATCACTGAGGTCGGGGCCCTCCGCACTCCCATCTGGACCTGCACACGCCTCTACGTCTTGGCTCAAACATCCCTGCTGGCAGCACCTCTTCCAAGTAGCCTTTGCCTGGCTGGCCCCGCTCCCCTCACAGCGGGAAGCCTTCCTGAACTTGCCCTGTGCCCCCGGAGCCATGATGGGTCACCTTTCAGGACAGGGGTGCCCAGGTTCGCTACCCAGAACAAGGGTGGAGACGTGCCAGAGGGAATCCTGGGCCTGAAGCCTTGAGGCTGCCTTGGTTGTTTGTTTACCTGTGAAATGGACGTAAATACCAGTCTTAGCCCCCAGAGTGAGGGAGGGGTCAGGCCCTGAGTGACCCCATGGCCTGGGGTCCCAGGTTCCTTTTGATGTGCTGTGTGTCTTGGGCCAGTGTACTGACCTCTCTGTGGCCAGCCTGTCATCTGCAAAACAGAGCTAACGACAATACCTGAATCTGGAGCTTTACACAAGGACCAGGTAGGTCACAGGTCTGAAGTCTTGAAAGTGTTCAAGGCAGCTCATGGTAAAAGGGATCAGCTGGGCTCATAGAGAAACCAGGCGCCGGGCAGAGAGGGGTGGGGGGGGCGGGTGCTGCAGACCTCGTGAGCCAGCCCCAGACGGCCAGTGAGAACCGGGCGGAGCCGGTGGCCCCAGAGCCGCCTGGAGCCCTCGCGCAGCAGGGGCCGCAGCCCAGACGCACAGCTACTTTCTGCCAGCCGGCGCCTCCTGGTTCCCGCCTGGCCTGTGAAGGGCTCGCGGTGTGTGAGGCCGAGGGGTCTGGGCCCAACCCACAGACCCTGGAGACCTGGGAGGTGCTGGCCGTCCAGGGCAGGGACAGCTGCTCCTGGGCACAGAACGAGGCCGGCTCCAGGTGCCCCCAACCCCCAGATAAGCTGCCCGAAGCAGAAGACCCTCCTCTTTCCAACTTTCTCTCAGAAAACGTGGGCTGGGACTCCGCCAGTCAGGCACGTCCTTAGAGAAGAAGGGTGTCCCGGCGCCAGGCCCGCGCTGCCTCCGCCGGGCACACGCTCCTCCCCCGCAGGAGTGATGTGCGTCCTGGTCTGAACGCGCAGGTGACGCGCCGCCGTTCCCAGGAAACTGGAGACGGCAGCTTGCCCCTCGCAGTGGCCTGAGAACACGCTGGGCCCAGCACTGTCTGCACTTGAGAACTTTGCCCCGTTCCTCCCTTCCCTTCCTGCTGTGGGCACCCTGTGTGCCCCCCGGCCGGCCTGGAGAGAGAGGTTTGCCGCCGCCCCTCACCAAGTCCCCAGTCAGGATGTTTTCTCCTACGATCAATTTTTATTTAATTTTTTAATGTTTATTTATTTTTGAGAGAAAGTGAGAGAGAAAGAGAGAGGGAGAGTGAGAGGGCGCACACGAGCAAGCAGGGGTGGGGCAGAGAGAGAGACACGGAATCTGAAGCAGCTCCAGGCTCTGGGCTGTCAGCACAGAGCCCGATGCGGGGCTTGAACCACGAACTATGAGATCATGACCTGAGCCAAAGCCGGACGCTTAACGGACGGAGACCCCCAGACTCCCTCTCCTACGATCTTATCTCCTCCTTGAACTTTCACTTTTGAGTGGGACCCAGGTCCTTGGAGAGGCGGCTGGCTCAGCACTTGCTGGGGCAGGGAAATTCAAGGTGAGCCTGGACTGTCCTGCGGGGCTGGAAAACCAAGAAATGCTCCCGAATTTAATTCATTAGAAAAGTGAGAGCTTGTTGAAGGACACAGGGCACAGCATGGGGGCGCTTCCGTGGCCACGAAGGGACCCGGCAGCAGCCACACACGTGAAGCCAGCCTGGGGACAGACGCCTGTGCCTGAGCCCATGCGGAGGGGTGAGCACGTGGATGCCCCTTCGTTCCGTCAGCGGGAGCCGGTGGGAGGTAGAAGCAGGGAAGCCCCAGCGCTGCCCGCACAGCCGCCACCAGGCGCTACAACCAGAGTGGAGAGTTTGCCAGGACTCGGAATTTGTGCCCCAAGAAGACGCGTGGCTTCAGCACGAGACTTTGCATGCAGACAGCCACCTTGACCGGCGCTCGCAGCCGACCTCACAGCGAAGNGTCAGGTTTCAGGCTCTGGTGTAGGGAAGCTCCTTCCACCGAGCTGGGCTCAGCTGCCACCCTGGCAGTGCAGAGCGAAGCAGCCCGAAACAGCAGATGCTTCCGCGGCACCAGCATCCCGCTGCGCCTGCCTGAGGAGGCCCGGGTCCTCGGGTGTGTCTCACATGGCAGGTTGCAGCTGCTTCGACACCCACCACCTCCCTCCACGCGCCCTCCGGATGGCCAGCACTGGCCGAGGGTTTAAGTTTTCACTGTGCTAATAGTGTATGTGCTTGAGCTGGGTGTGACCCTTCAGCACGGGACTGGGCCCTCCAGTGTGCGATAGGGCCCTGTGGGGACCGCAGGCAGGTGGCCCTCGCCTAGATACTACCTGGCTCATGTGACTTGTGGTCCACTAAAGCCATAGGATTTTCTTTCTATGAACTCCTGCCAAGTCAAGGTCCCCAGGCTGGTTTCACATAAAGCAAAATATAGATGATTCATCTGTGTGATGTTTAGTTGTGGGCTCACCCACTTATCTATTGAGAGATCTAGAATCTTGAGTCTGCTTTGACCCTCTCTTCCATACTTCGGAAAATTTATGTAGCTTGTCAGCCCCGTGCCGTCCATGGACAGGCCAAGAGCTAGTGCAGAACGCAGGGGACAGCCACGGGCACCATCCCAAGCCCAACATTTGCTGACTAGTCCATACTCAGAGGACAATTCATCCCTAGGGTCCAGTTCCCTGCACAGTGGCCCAGAGTGCAGGGGGCAAGCCCACTGCTACCTGCTTATTACGGGCACATGCTCACAAGGTTGAAGATGCTCCCAGAACTTGACACTCATCGCCAAGACATTTCCACTTTACCTTACAAAAGCCGTGGTGCCGCACAGGCCAGCTCCTCCCCGGGAGTCTGCCTGGCGCTCTGGCAGAGACCCCGCAGGTGCTCAGTGAACACACAAGAGAATGAGCATCTCAGGAGTGTGGAGCGTGGAAGGAAGGCACGCACATCCCTCTGGGATCACAGGATCCGTGTGGCTCCCACAGTTTAGACAGGATCAGGCAGTCCTCATGTCCACAGTGTGGCGGGCCCATTCTGAGATGGGCGTCCTGAACACCGGGTGCTGAGCCGCACTCCACCCCGTATGATAGACAGAGCCCTCTCCCAGGGGGCCGCCGGTTCCAAGGGGTGGTCTGAGCAGGGTGGTCAGCTGGCTATTGGGATCAGCTGGGTTACATGGTCACTGCTGGGTGCTCAGCTGGGTCGGGTGCTCAGCTGGGTCAGGTCGCCGGGCTCGCTGGCTCCGTGCTGAATGAACACCCAGCGTGGCCAGTATGTGTCTGAGGCTGCTGTGCTGCACGCTGTCTGGGAAGAAGTTTAATCCAGAGTGTGATTCCCACAGAAATTCCCAGATCTGTGGGCCCTTCAGTAGGAAGTCCACTGGGAGGGGTGGCACGTGCTGAGAAATCATCCAGCAGCCGGGCTGTCTGGGAGCTAATCAGCCATAATACCCAGTGCCCTTTCCCCAGCGGGCTGCTGGGTGGCCTCAGTGACACCAGGGCTGCAACACCCTGAGCTATTCTGGTGAAAACAGGGGGCCTGCTTTGTGGCTGTGCGCCCCAGGCCAGGGCAGAGGCAGGACGAGGGGCAGAGACCTCAAGGCCAGGCAGACACTGATGGGGTCTGTGTGTGCACATCTATGTGTGCACTCGTGTGCGTGCACCTCCATGCGTGCACTCACTCAGTGTGTGCACATCCACGAGTGCACTCGCTTAGAGTGTGCATATCCATGTGTGCACTCGCTCAGTGTGTGCATATCCACACGTGCACTCGCTCAGTGTGTGCACATCTGCGCGCATCTATACGTGCACTTGCCTGTGTGCACATCCATGCATACACTAGAGTGTGTGTGCACACCCACGCGTGCACTTGCTCAGTGTGTGCACATCCACGTGTGCACTTGCGTGGGTGCGGGGGTGGGTTCTCTGGAGAAGGACAAGGGCATTGCTGATTGACTGAGTCATAAGAACAGGTGAGGAAACCGCTGGACGCGAGGGGCAGGGCTCTGTGCTCAGAGCAGGGTGCATGGGAAGCCCTGTCCCTTAATGCTCCGGACACTCCTCCCTCCACAGCCCTGGGCAAGCAGAAAGCAGGGGTGCTTGCTGGGCGGGGACCCGTGAGCCTAGAGCACCAACCAGGGTGGGTCCGTGGTGCAGCCCCAAGGGGCCCTGAGAACCCCGAATCCCCAGCCAGATGGGGTGGGGCTCCGACACTGTCTGCCCCCAGCAGGAGTAGGGCAGATGGTGGCCGAGGTTTTATCCCTGCCTCATGTGGTCACCAAGGTTTGGCAGATGGCTCCTTGGGTAGCAGGGAGCTCAGAGTCCGATAGACCTGTTTGTTCACCCAAGGTGATGGGACCCAGGATGAGTGAGGGCTTGCACAGATTCTAGAAGGAGCCAAGAGGGCCCGGGAAAGGCACGTGCATGCGGACTGGGAGCCAGGACTCTGAGAGACGTGCTGAAAGGCCCTGGGCTCCCGCATGTGGGTCTCACGCTGCCACTGCACAGGCCTGTGAGGGAGGCGCTCTGGGGCTGGAGCAGGTCCCCGGACAAGAAGCAGGCAGTGGGGGTGTCTGACACCCAGACGTAAGGCCACCTTGGGTACCGCCAGCCAGCAGTCACCTTTGGGAGGGTCCTGGCTCCCTCCCCTCCCCCAGGGGACTGTCTCTGGGAGTCAGCTCTCCACGCCATCTGCACCATCTGCCTGGGACCCGGGACGTGTTGTGCAGGGCCCAGGAGTCGGCGGCATGATTTGTGCCTTCCTGGCTCCTTATCCCATAATTCCGGACTGTGAGCCCTGATTGCTCGCCCTGCCTTTTCCAGGAACCCACGTCAAGCCCTGGCACGCTGGAAGCTCTCTAGGGCAGGGCTCAGGCTGTCTTCACGTCCCGCTGGGGGACCTGAGGGCACTTCTTATCATTCCGAAGAGCCGGTGTGGGAAACCCAGTGCTGGACAGATGGCATAGGCACCACGTTGCCAAAGGGGCTCCCCTGATTTCCTCAAGAACAAGCAAACCCTGCAGACGACGGCCAGGCACCTGCTGTGGGGGAGGGGCTGGTGATGGGAGGGGCAAGAAAGAACCTGGAACTTAATGTTTCTGGCATTGACCTTACGGATGAACTTGACAGAAGCGTGAGAGCTGAAGCGCGTTCCCACGGGAAACGGAAGAAGCTGGCTTAGGTGGTGCCCTCCGTCCTGACTCCAGCACTGAGTTCCCCAAACCCCTGCAGCCTTCTGAGCAAGCAGAGTGTCACTTGCTCTCCACAAGCACCCCTTTCTCCCACCCGAACTCCTGGCTCCTGGCCAGGGGAACGTGGCCTCGTTCCCCAGGCTACTGCTGGACCCGATCCCCAGTGGCTGGCAATTGGATCCATCGTGCCTACACCATGAAGATACAAACTGTTGGATGGTGCGGTTCACCAGGCTCTGCCTCGCCGAGTGCGGGAGCCCCGGGGGCTCGCAGCTGCCGCTCTGCAACAAGGGAGCCTCGCGGGACAGAGCCTGTAGCCTGCAGGGTCCGTGTGAGTCCACGCAGCTAGAGCCAGAGTGGGATCGCAGGACAGCCAATGCGTCAGCGTCAGATCAGGAAGTGCTTTGGGACTGCGCGCTCTTGGCTGCCACACGGTGACAGTGTGTGGGAAGGGGAGGTCTCAGCAGAGAGAGGGGGCGCTCTGTCCTGACCTCTGGAGACCCGCTGGAGCTCAGTCCTTTGTGCAGAGAACAGATGTGAGCCACGCTGGGCACGAGCCTTCCCCTCCGTCCTCCAGCGAGGCTTGCGCTGGGTGCGGCGATGACTCCTTGTGCTTTGGGACCGGTGCCAGCAGGCTTTGGACCTGGGGAGGCCGTCATAGTCGTGGGCCGGCCAGTGACCCTGCTCGCCCTGCACCCCACCTGCTCGGCCAGCACCCGCCGTGTCTGAGGGCTTCACTTCAGCCCCTCCATTCCCAGCCCTCGTTGCTCACTAACCCTCGGCCAGGGAGCTTCAGTGGCCCCCACGCCATCATGTCTCAAAGTTGGACTTTGGCTTGCATTTTGCAAACAAAACCAGCGGCTGAAACAGACACGTGTGTGTCTGAGGAACCAGGGAAATCACATTTCCCAATAATTTATGTAGAAAACCATGCCAAACAGAGACTGGAGCCCAGATTGTAATGGAGGGGTGCCGAGCGGAGCCTGTCCTTCAGCCCAGAGCTGAAACCTCAGGCTGAGGGAAACAGTGGGGCGGGGGGGTGGGGGTCCAAGCCCCTCCTTCAGACCTGTTTCCTGGGGTCGGCGGCCCCGTCCCACATCAGGAAGGAAACGGCACCAGGACAGCATGTACACGTCTCCATGTCAGCAGTCAGAGGCCAGATGGAGGCGGCCAGGCAGGCAAGAGGGGCAGGCAGCGCTGACCGGCTGCTGGCTTTGCAGCCCGGCCTGGGGAACTTCCAGAAGGCTCCTTCCCATGTACTGTGTGTGGTCGGCCTGAGCAATCCCCCACGATGGAGATTTGCAGCGTGGGGGTCCTCCTGGCGGCAACTGTGCCCCGGCCTGCCCAGACTCTGGGGGTGGGGACTGGGAAATGCGCTCCTCAGGGTCACACAGGAAAGATAAGTGTTTGGAGTGTGACTCAAGGCACGAGTGCACAGGCCCCCATCCCTCCTGAGACTCCACACCTGGCGGCCAGCAGCGGCCCCGGGGCGGCACTGAGGGCCCGTCTGCCAGGCTCAGGTCCAGGAAGACAGACCGCAGTGAGGTTGCTCCGGAGCAACTGAGATACGACGTGATGGTGCCCAGAGCCGCTTCGCGTGGGGGTGTTTAGACAGACGAGGAGGCACAGGGAGCAGCTTCCCGGGGGACGAATCCAGGGGGTACACACCCGGCAGGGAGGGACGAGGCTGTCTCCCTGGGGGTTCCACCGGCTGTGGGATCAGAGGGAGCGCCCGGTTGTCGCCCTTGTGAGAGGGGCGTGAGGAGCCTGCCTGCGCCGGGTCCCCAGTGACTGACATGGAGGACTGGAGGCCAGCGGGGTGTCTGGACCGGCTTGGTGACATGGCGGGGGCAGAACCAGGACGGGGACTTGGCACCTTTGGAACCTGTGTTCCCTGCCACTGTGGCCTTAGTTTTCTTATCTGTATAATGGGCTTGCCCACTCCCTCTGGGTCTCAAGGCCTTGTGGGAACACTATCCATCTAACCCTGCATCCCAGAGGGCACACTCTCCCACTCCCAGCAGATGTCACGTTGGTCACAGACCGTCACACTGTGGCCAGGTCCTGGGCCCAGCTGAGCCCAGTGTGACCCAAAAGGAGTTGACAGGCTGCAAACCTGCTGCTTTCTGCACACTGCACCTCCCTGAAAACCTGTCCCTCAACACAAATGGAGGGGAGGCCTTGGGGAAGCCTAAGCCTAATTAGAGCCATGCCCCCTCTTCTGCCTTCAAGGCTGCCCTCTGCCTCCCCCTCCTCCCAGGGCACCTCGGTTGGAGTCTCAGGCGCCTGCGTTTTGGGGCCGCAGGCCGCAGGGGGCAGGCGGGAGCTCCAGGCACCAGCACCTTCGCTTCTGCCAGGCTGGGGCCTGCCCTGGGTGCTCGTGGTCTGCTCTCCCTGGAAGCTCCTCACCTCCCAAGGCCGCAGCAGCCCCTGACTCTCGTGCAAGCTCCTGTCCTCCAAAGCAGGCCCTCCACGTCCCCACGCTGCAGGGGACTGGGGCACCTGGTGGCACCAGGCCTCACAAAGGGCCTCAGGATGACCGCACTGTGAGGGAGCTTCACCTGTTGTTTTGTGGAATGAGATATTCCAGGTCATCGCGGGAAGGATCCGTTCGGGATGCGTTTCCACGTGAACCAAGGATTGTCCTGCCCCGGGAGGCACCCAGGGTGCTCTAAACAGAGGTGCCAGGGACGGGGCTGGGAGGGTCCTGCATCATGAGGTGGGAGGGCAGGGAAGGCCTGCGAGGGGAACTTGACCCCAGAGCACACAGTGTCGGGGTCACGCCTCCAGTCCTGTCCCCGAACACATGATGGCCAACAATGCATTTGCATTGCAACCTCCCCTTTAGTGAATAATGAGAGTTAAAGTTCTCTAATAGTGACGAAGCGACTCGCCATCGCCGCCTCTTGGGCGGTGGCGGTGACCTGCCCGCCGAAGGGCAGAGCTGGTGAGGCGCCACCAGGGGGCGCACTGCGCAAGCGCCTGTCGCGTTCCGGGAGCGGCGGGGGGAGAAGTGCCCGTCGCGCCGGGAGGGGGGCGCGCGGCGCTGCGACCCCGCTGTGACCGGCGTCCCCGGGGTCCTTCACGCCCCACCCTCAATTACAAATGGGGCCGAGGATAGATCCCAGCTTGTGGGTCGTTCTGGAATTAAGGACTTAAAAACGGGCTTCCGGGGCCTGGTGCGGAGCAGACGCCCGCGCTCTGCTGCTGCGGGACCGCGCGCCGCTTCCACGTCGCGGTGGCCCTTGCTGCGCCCCGGGCCCTGGGGCGCCGACCCCCCGCGGGTCGCTTCTCCAAGTGACCAGTTCGCTTCTGCGGAGCGACGTGTAGATGAGCGGAGATGCCTGGTCGGCCGCGGGCTGTCCGCCGCCCTGGGACGGAAGCTCCTGGAGGTGGGGGGCTCATAGTAGGTGTTCAGCAAACAGTCAGGGTCGGGGCTCAGCAATAAGCATTCAGGGCTGCGCTGGGAAAGGAGCCTGTGACGTGAAACCTTGTAAACAGAGGCGGGTGCAGGGTGACGCCAGACTTGTGAACATCTGGCTGCCCATCTGTCTCCATGCTGAGCTCTCTCTAGAGACAGAGGGCACCCTTGCTTGAGAGACAGACACTGAGGGTCTGCAAGTAACGAGAAGAAAAGCTAAATGCTTTCTGTTAACTCCCACGTTGCCCACAAGGAGGAGGCGTGTTGGATCTGGGGGTGACACTGTGGGCTGGGGAATGCGGGGGGCGTGGGGCGCAGGAAGGGCCTGTGCAGCTAGTGTGGCCCCATCAGAGGTGTGGGGGCGGATGCGGCCCAGCGCTGCCCCCCCCCCCCCGGGTCTGTAAGCCTCTCTCGCTTACAGGGGTCTGAGTAGGTGGGCGCCGGTGGCCGAGGGAGGAACCAGGTCAGGCCTGCGGCCAGGGATGACAGGGGCCACCGCCTGGGGCCACTGGCCAAGCCTGTTTGTGGCAGAAAATGCCACCAGTGAGCCTGCATCAGGCCCCCCCCGCCCCCCGGGCAGGCTGAGGCGGGGCACCTGGGGACCCGGAGGCCCAGGGGGCCTCTGAGCAGGGGGAGGCCAGGAGAGGCTTCGCAGGCAGCTCAGAAGACTTGTTCATCCACCCCGTGTTTCCAGGGCCATCTCACTGTGCACACAGGGGGCGTCCTGTCCCGCCCTCACCACCGGCCGGGCCTCCCAGAGCGGGGACAGGGTGGATGCAGCTCCCCGCTGCCCGCAGATGGCGGCCCAGGGCGCAGCCGGGAGACTGTGGCCTCCCCCCTGCCATCCAGCAAGCTGTGTCGCCCGCAGTGAAAGGCCCCTACTGCTGCGGACAGATCCGCTCAACGGTCTGCTCTCTCTCAGGGTCCAGACCGCCTCACCCCTCCCACCCCCGTGACTGGCGCACTTCTCTGCAGGGACCTGAGGCTCTTACCCCACGGGCCACACCTCCTCCGTGGAAGCCTCTGTGGGGGCAGGGGTGCGGCTGGGCCAGCTGGCGTGCTTGGAGCTCTGTCCCCTCCTATGAGGGCCACCCCTGGCCTCAGCTCAGGGCCTTTCTGTGGGAGCAGGACGCCGGAGCCAAAACCACCACACCTGCAAGCCATGCCCCTGGGGTCCCCCCAGGCCTGCCCTGGACTGGCCCCCCTCAGATACCCACCCCCAGATGATGTGGAACAGAAGTACCTCCAACTATGGGGTTCAAAGGCCCCATGAAAAGTTAAACGTGCATCTGATTTGGGAGAATTTATAGCCTAAAACAGGGAAAGGCCACAACCAAGCACAGGTGGGGTGTCCCTGCTCTCCAGGCCCCGAGAGGCCAGCAGCCACATGCAATGACAAGGGACAGACAACAGACAGATAGCGGGGTACACGGCCAGGAGCCCCCAGGGCCTGTGGCCGAGAACTTCTGTGGTGGGTGCTGCTCTGTCGCACGGCCCTGGCGCTGAGGCCTGCTCCTCCCATCCTGGCCAATGGGCAGACCAGCTGTCTCTCCAGAAGCTTCCTAGGTACCCTTCTAGCTGCTGGCAGCAGTGAGGGCTGGGCAGGGACAGGGGCCGTCTGTTTGGGGGCTAAGGCGCAGAGTACTTGTTCCACATATTGTCCGGCGGCAGGGGCCCCAGGCTCCGAGGTGTGTGAGGTCCTCTGTGTATCGCACGTCTGAACACCTGGCACATCAGGACCACTCAGCAGGGCAGCCTTTCTGTGATCCGGTCAGGTGACAGCCCTGCATGCCTGGCCAGGGAAACGGTTTCCGTGACCAGATCTCAGCCGCCCCTGAGCCTCCCTGTCGGTGGAGATGCGGCCGGAGGATGAGGCCCCAACCCACCTGCGCCCACAGCAGGCATTTGAGGCTCTCGCCATATGACTCCTCTGACCCCTGGGCCCAGATGTTCCCCCCCTCAGAGAGGCTGCTTGTCACCGGCACACACCCTCCTGCACGCTCATGGTTGTGTTATGTGTGTGTGTGTGCACATGGGTATGACTGCCCACGTGGGTACTATGCATGCCCGTGTAAATGTGCACACATGTGTCTGCACATGTGCATGCGTGGTGTGTATGCGTACATGCCCAATGTGCACTTGTGTGTGTACATGTGTGTGCGAGTGTGCATGCGTGTGAGTGAGCAAGTGCATGTGCAGGGTTCTCAGTCATGGGTCGACCACATGAAATTGAAATTCTTTGCCCACTTGGCCTGTGGCAGTTTGCTGAGACCTGGGTGACTGAGCGTGGGAACGCAAGCCCCTTGTCCAGCCTCCCTCTGCGCCCGCCCTCCCCTCCCCCTGTAAACACCTGCTCCTGGAGCCGGAGCCACGGTGAGGCAGCAGGGCCCGAGTCAGGCTTCCGGCTGCAGAGATGGTCTCCCTCTGGCAAAGCTCACCTCCAGGCCCTCAGGGAATGCCTACCCCACCTCGGGCCCCTCATGTTGGGGCTTGGACCCCTCAGATGCATCTGGAGCCAAGTCTAGGGCTGCATGGTCACGGCCACCGTCATGTACATGTGACTGGGGGGGGGGGTCAGCCATCTGTCACTGAGCTCACCCCCCCAGTTACATTTCAGGGAACGAGATGCATGGAAGGAAGACACAGGGATCCCCCAGCAGGCGCCAGAGAGAGAGAACCCCTTCCGTTCACGCTTTATTGTGTCTTTTTAAAAGATGGTGTCATTGCTCACCCAGCAAGTCAGTGGCTCACACCTGGGTGGTCATCAGCGCCCTGAAATGGTTCAAGTGATGTTTCTTAGAGCTTCTCGTTGGCGCCCCCGTCCTTCCCTCCCAGGTCTTTGCAGGACCGAGGAGGTTGAGAGATCAGGGGAGCAGCCCAGTCCCCTCTCTTCTGCTTCCTGTCCCCTCTGGATGCCCCCTCGGCCGCCAGCCCCATCCTGGTGAGAACTACCTTGTCCAGGGCTGTTACACACTGTCCTTGGCCTTCCTTCTGGTGGGGTAGGGGATGCAGCACACCCAGCTGGTCCTGGTCCTAGGGGCCGAGCGGGGAGAGACAGGCACCCCCACCAAGCTCAGAGCCCGGGGCCACAGGCAGCGCCCCTGCGCCCCAGTTGCATGCCCCCCCATCAAGTCCAGGGGGCCCAGGGTTTCCCAGGGCACACACAGCCAGACTCCTGGCCAGAACTGGGCTTGCCACCAGCTGCCTCCAGCCCACCCGGTGCCTTTGTCCTCTGCGCTGGGAGGCCCGAGCCAGAAGGGGCCCCTTGAACGTGAAAGACCTCAAAGACCAGCCGAGCCAAAGCGCTCTCTCTCGGCCCCAAAGCCAGGCTGTGTCCAGGAGTTGCCACGCCTACCCCTGCCCATTCACTGTGGGGTGGTCTCTGGGTCTCCTCTTCCAACCGAGGCTGCCTCTGGGACGAGTCAGCCGCACCCCTTCCCTTTGCAGAGACCCCAGTTCGGGGCCAAAGCGTCCCAGCGGGCAGCAAGCAGCGGCTCACCCGCGGGCTCCNCGGAGGGCCCCCCACAGACCCCCCTGCCACCCGCCAGCGGTCCCCTCCCCCCACACCCAAGGCTTGGTTCTTATGTGCTGGCCGGGGCTTGCTGGGCAGCTGAGTCCGCCGGCGGGGAGCGGAGACGCGAGGCGGACTTGGGATTGTCCGGCCTGCGGGCGGGGGGAGGGCAGCAAGTAAAGCCACCGCGCTGCACCCAGTGCGGCTGAATCTGTCGCCAAGTCCTTTAAGAGACTACGAGGAACACAACGGCCTGCTTCGAGGGACTCTTCTCTTTCCAGCCTAGATTTGGAAGTGTGACAGGGCCACTCCGACAGCAAACGCAGGGACCTCCACGTGAGTGGAGCCGGGCAGGGACCTGGGGCCGTCTGACCCTTCCTCACAGAACACCCACGGCAGGGGGAAAGGTCATGTAAAAACGACTCCCCAAGTGAGCAAAGGCTTCGGGGCTATGCACGCTCAAAGCTGTTGACGCCAAGGAGGGCGCCGGTGCAGGGGTGCTGCCCTCCCTGCTCCCAGGGGGGGCCCGCGTGCCCTGTGCTGCCCTCCCTGCCCCTGCTCCCAGGGGGTGCCGCGTGTCCCTGTGCTGCCCTCCCTGCCCCTGCTCCCAGGGGGGGCCCCGCGTGCCCCTGTGCTGCCCTCCCCTCCCTGCCCCTGCTCCCGGGGGGGGCCCCGCGTGCCCTGTGCTGCCCTCCCTGCCCCTGCTCCCGGGGGGGGCCCCGCGTGCCCCTGTGCTGCCCTCCCCTCCCTGCCCCTGCTCCCGGAGGGGGGCCGCGTGCCCCTGTGCTGCCCTCCCTGCCCCTGCTCCCGGGGGGGTCTGGGGGCCTCAGAGCCTGTCCTTTAGCAGAGCTGTTCTTCACGGGGCCAGTTGCTGAGAAGGACCGAGTACCAGTTTTACAACAGAATTTGCTTTGTATCTAAATATCTGTATCAGAGATTTTTTTAAAAAAATGTTTGAGCAAATAAGCCAAGATATATAGGTGTTAATTCCAAGAAGTAGGAAGTTGGATAAGTTGCTATTTTCTCCTTAGCGTTTCTCTGTATTGTTTAAAATAAAATAGGGGCACCTGGGGGCTCAGTCGGCTGAACGTCTGTCTATTGATTTTGGGTCAGGCCATGATCTCACTGTTCGTGGGTTCCAGCCCCACGTCGGGCTCTGTGCTGACAGGGCAGAGCTTGCTTGGGATTCTCCATCCCTCCCTCTCTCTGCCCTTCCCCTCTGCCCTCAACAATAAACATTAAAACATTTTTTAAATAAAAAAATAATAGATCCATGGGCCCTTGGGTGAGAGAGCAGCCGACCCAGCACCCGTTACGGCCTCAGGACCTCATGGGGGTTGGCTGGCCCCATCCGTCTCTACCCTAAGAGGGTGTCAGTGGTCAAGACAAATGTGCCTTGAACCCCAGCCCTGGGGTTTGGCCTGCTTTGCGGGGACGCAGCCAGGTGTTGGGTCCTGCCTCCCAGCTACTCCTGCAGCCAAAGCCCCAAATGAGGAGCTGGAAGGACCCACCCAGCAGCACTTCCCGCTCACCTCCGCTTACCCCCACCTCTCCCACCTCACAGTCCGGCCAAGCTGTTGGCTGATGGGATGGGGAGAGTGGGTATGGCTGTGGGGTGAGGGGGCACAGGGTAAGGGTCATCCCTGAGTCCCACTGCTCACCTCTGCTTGGGGCTCTACGCACACAGGAGAGGGGAAAGGCGGCAGCGGGCTCTGCCCAGGCTGATGGAGGTTCGGTGGGCCCGCCAGACACCGTGGTGGAGGGGAACCCCCCTTCCCCATGTGCAGACCCATAAGCATCACTCACTCGTCTTCTGATAAATCCCCCGTGTCCATCTGAGACCGCTTCTCTTCTTTCATGGTGCTTGTGACCACCTGTGGGAAGTGGCATCAGCAGTTTAGGGGACACGGGGAGGGAGTCACCACAGCCACCGGGGCCAGAGCTGTTGGGCCTGTCCGAGGGTCACATGGAGGCCTGGGGCCTCGCGGGCACTGAGCATCTTCCCATGAGTTTGGGCACCGTGAGGTCAAAATTGCCAGTTAGGGAACCCTGACCAAGGAACTGTGCCCTGGATGTGGACCACTGTGACTTCTGGACTGCAATCCCAACCCTGCCACTGGATGACTTTCTTTGAGTCTTTAAAACCTGCGGTGCCCCCAAGACACCTTGTGGGTAGTTACTAACCAGCATTCTTCACTGTGCTGTGTGTTCGGAGGGAAAGGGATGGAAGATGCAATAAAAAAAAAACAGTCCCCAGGTAGGAGTTTAATATGAAAGAGCTTCAAAAATCTTCCCAAGGCAGCTGCCTGCTACAGCTGGGGAACGGGGTCATCCCAGGACAGTTTTGTTGGCTGGGTCCAGACAAGCCGTCCGTCAACCCCTTCATCTTACAGAAAATGATACATGACAATGGGGATGATGGTGGTGGTGGAGGCGATGGGCGGTGGCGGAGGTGGTGATGGTGGCGGTGGCGGAGGTGGTGATGGTGGTGGTGGAGGTGGTGATGGCGGTGGTGGAGGTGGTGATCCCTGGTACTGAGGCTTTCTGGACACAGCTACTATGCTGAGAGCTTTATAGAACCATCCTGGGGTGTGGGTGCTACTAAGATCCTCATTTTACAAACGAGACACAGAAGAACTGAGAGGTTCGGTGACTTGAGTATTTACTGGCAGAGCCAGATGTGGAGACTAGGTCTCTGAGTCCTTTAGGCCACACCCCAGCATGGTCCCTGAGAGGTTCTTAGGGCCCGGGGGACCCTGAGGGTGCGCCTCGGCCCTCGAGTCTCTGGTGATGCCGGAATGCGTGCAGGTTGGAGGATAAGGAGGAGGCCAGGGAGGCTTTGGGGCCCCTGCCTCTGCCTCAGCCTCCAGCACATGCACGTGGGGCGCATTCCCTGGACGGGCCTCGGGGGCCCTGAGTGCAGTGTTCCCAGCAGGTGGCCGGGCTCTGTCGTCTGAGGGCCTTTACCTCCTCGGCACGGTCTCCCAGATCAATCTCCACAAACACAGATGGTTTCTGTGGATGGAAACCAAAGAGAAGTGGCTGGCGGGCTCAGGTGGCCGCAGAGGGGAGGCAGCCTCCCGGGAGGCGCAGGGGGCTCCGGGCCCTGGTGCAGCAGGGACCACCAGAGAGTGGCTGTGCTCCATGGGGGCTCCGAGTAGCTGGGCAGAGCGCGGTCGGCGGTGTGACTGGAAGGTGTGCGTGGCCAGCGCTGGCAGAGGGGAGGGGAGGGACTCCACCGCGCATCTCTCCCTACTCACCCCCTCAGGTCCCTGAGACCCCAGTTCTCCCCCGGCTTCACCATCTGAGAACCAGGGCTGTGGGTCACCAGGCTGCCCAGGGCTGGGGCAGCCCCTCCACACCCTCGCAGAAACGCACGCTGCCCCCTAACCCTCGGGGGGCCCTCTCTGCCCCGCACTGGTGAGGACTCACACTGAGGCGTGGGAGCAGCTCGGCCCAGAATGGGTTTCCAATGGTAGCACTTCAGTGAACCCCACACGTGTTTGTGGGTGAGCTCTGGGAACCCCAGGGGCCATCTGTCCTAGGTCCTGGTAAAATGGGTCTGGCTCCTTCTCCCTCCCACATGGATTGGGAAGGGGAATGAGCACCTTCTTCCCTCGGA
The DNA here is from genome assembly GCF_008692635.1 of Crocuta crocuta. Lineage (NCBI taxonomy): Eukaryota > Metazoa > Chordata > Mammalia > Carnivora > Hyaenidae > Crocuta > Crocuta crocuta. Next base: position 15,048,160 of record NW_027528362.1, read on the forward strand.
ACGTGGCCGGTGGGAATCCCTGCCCCAGCACAGATGGGTGTCTGGCCAGCGCATCACGGCAGGGCACGGGGGGCGGTTCAAGGCTAAGCTTTCCACGGCCACCTCCCGCCAGGCCCCCAGTGACTCAGGCAGATGCTTTGGGAAGAGGGGTGCCCAGCATCAGCCAGGAGCACAGAGCTTGACCCAAAGGCTCTTGGTTCAGCCTACAGCGTGGTCCCGCCAAGGTGACCCCGGGACCACGTGTCCACAGCCGGCTCGTGGTCCCACGGGGCCGCGCCTGACAGCCCTCCTGTCTGACAAAGTCAAGTGCTCTTGCCTCTCTTCCCAAAGGCTCATCCAGCTTTCCGGACTCCAGCTCCTCTTCCTGCAGAAGACAACAGACGAGTGAGCAACAGCAGGAGCGGAGGGCGCGGCACCGCGCGCACACCCCGGGCGTGCCCGGCCAGCCCTCCCGCTCCCGCCACCGGCCTCCGGGTGGCCCCTCGTCACCGCCGGCCCCGTCCTTCCGCCGTCAGGCTCCAGCTTTCCCGGGGCGCCCTCACGCTTGTCCTGTTTGTCCTCCTCTGGGTCCGCCTGACTGCAGAGGAGGCGGTGGGTCAGCCTGGGTGTGGGGCGGCTCTGGGCCGCGGAGGGACAGGGAGGGACGGGGCGCGCAGGGCCTGCCTCCTGCCTGGGGGTGGGCGGAGGCCAGGGCAGACGGGTCCGGCCCCGGGCACCCAGGAGCAGGCAGGGCTGCACCAGGCAGGTTCTAGGGCCGTGATGGTGGTGCAGGGGGGCGGGGGGCGGTCGGCCCACAGTGGGGCTGCACATCCAGACCTTCCCCAAACAGCGAGGCCTGTGGTGCGGCCAGCGGCCTGGAGAGTCGCCTGGGAACGTCTGCTAAGACAGGCATCAGCTCCGAGGCTCCCGGCCGTGGCCAGTTGGGGGCTGCCCGGGGAAGCGGGTGCAGCGGGCGTGCGGCTTGCGGCCTTGGCACCCCTCCCACCCGAGCCCTTGGGGTCTTCTCGGGACACTCAGGCCTCCTTTGGGTCCAAGCGTCGACCCCGGGGCCGCACCCCCCACCCCCGCTGTCTCCTGTGCCCTCAAGTCTCTGAAAACACCCCTGCTGGACAAAGACCCCTTACCAGCGGGCGTCCTCAGTGTCACTTCGTAGGTCTCTTCCCTGGTCCTCGGACTCTGGGGAGGAAGGGGCAGCGTCTGCCACCAGAACCCCTGGCCCGTGGCCGGCCCTACAGGGGCTGACAGGCCGTCCTCAGGCGCTGGCCCCAGAGGACGGTCCAGGTCCCGTTTCCGTGTGGCCACAGCTGGGCCCAGGGTGCTACGGGAGGCTGGCTGCCTGTGGCTGCTCCCCGCCCGCCAGCGCCTCGGGCCCCTGCCCCCCAACCCGACACACACACACACACACACACACACAGGGCCCCAGATCCCAACACAGCCCCCCCAGGTGGGCAGTTACAAAGCCTCACTCGTCCTTCTGATAGGGGGCCCGGCAGGTGCCTCGGAGCACCCCAGTCCTGCGGGGGGCTTCCTCCGGAAGCTGGTGGCGTCCTCTCCCTCTCAGGCCTCCAGGCTGGGGGTCTGATGGCCGGGCTGCGGGAGGCAGCCTGCAGGCCGAGAGCCTGGAGCTCTCCCGCGCCGTCCCTGCCCTGGACCCGGCCTCGTGGGGGTCCCCCTGCCCCATGTCAGCAGACCTGCCCTGGAGGGAGACGCGTCTCAGCCGGGCCTCCCGGTGCTCAGCGCGCTTGGCTGTGCTGTTCGGGCCCTTCTCTGTGGCTCACAAGTCCCCTGTGGGTAAGAACTAGGGTCCCTCCCCCTCTCGTCAGCCGCGCCCACACCGGCTCAGGGACGCGGGCTGATGAGTGCTGTGCCGGCCCCGCCACAGACGGAGTCCTAGGGGCACTGGCAGGAGTGCACGGGGCGGCGGGCCAGCTCTCGGGTCTTGAGAGAACATCGCGGAAGCTGGGGCTCTCGAGACAGCCTTCGGGGCACAGAGGCCCAGCCCAGTCCCCACCTCGGAGAACAGGACCCGAATGATTCAGAGGCAATAGTTTTGGGATTTTAAAATTGACTTCTTTTGGAAAATCTTCAGCAGGCCCCGACCTGCAAGCACCCGTGTGTGTGTGTGTGTGTGTGTGTGTGTGTGCATGCACGCGCATGTGTGGGTGTGTGTGTATGCAAGTGTGTTTGGAAGACACGGGGCGGCTCCCTGAACATGCTTCTTCCTATAACATGTATCTGGCAAGAAGGAAAGAGCCAGTAAAAAGACATGATTTTTTTCTCCACAGTGGAGCCCCCAGGGCATCTTGTGTGATCCGGAGGAGTATTATTACCTAAGGGTCTGCTGCTCTCACCCCCAGTCCCTTTTCTTTTTTTTAAATCTTTTTTTTTTTTAATTTTTTATTTCTAGGAGAGAGATAGACAGCATGAGCAGGGGAGGGTCAGAGAGAGAGGGAGACACAGACTGAAACAGGCTCCAGGCTCTGAGCTGGCAGTCAGCACAGAGCCCGACGCGGGGCTCGAACCCACGAACCGCGAGATCATGACCTAAGCGAAAGTCGGACGCTTAACCGACTAAGCCACCCAGGCGCCCCCCCCCCAGTCCCTTTTCTAAGAAAGCTCCTGCGATTATCAAGGCTCTGGGCATTCGGGGCAGCGAGTGGCCTCTTGATCTGAAGGGCTCCACCAACGATCGTCCGGCAGGCAGAGGCCTGGGGGCTGAAGTCTGTTCCTCCTGAGCCGAGGGGGTTCTGAGGTCAGAGGATCAGGGCTTCCAGGGGGTTAGCAACAGGGGATGACTAGAAGGTTTCCTTTGCTGCCGCTCTTCAGGCGGCTCTTCAAGTGCTTGCAGATTAGTTTTTGGGTGAAGACAGCCCCTCAGGGTGCGGCGGGGGGCAGCGGTCCTGCCCC
>NW_027528362.1:15051112-15085091 GCF_008692635.1 Crocuta crocuta
TCACACCCCCTGGTAAGCTACCTAAGTATCGGACATCTCGTAATAGGCACTGAGCTGCCTGGGGCGGGGGAGACCCTCTTAACACCGAGCGTTGATCCTGTGATGGGGGTGGTCCGAGGCCCGACCCGACCTCGCAGCCTGGCAGCACGGCGAGTGTGTGCCTCCCTGGAGTAATGTCCGCAGGCCCCCCCCTCCCTAGGAGAGAGCCCATCTCTCGGGAGCAGCCCCCCACTTCCTCCCTGGGCACACCCACCCCTGAGCACAAACAAACAGCCGGGTGCAGAGGGATGGCAAGGCAGGCCTGGGCTCCAGAGTCCCGGGGAGGGGGCACCATGGGCACAGCAGCATGAGCCCGGACAACTCCCATGGTGGGTCCTGTGTAGGCGGCTGATGGCTGGGCTCCTGCTGTCCCTCCTTTACCAGGCTGGTCTTGGGGCCAACTCGGACTGCTCATCTGCGGTCTGGCCGCCTCTTGCCTGGCCCATGGGCTGGCTGGCCCGTGTCCTGGGTCCATGACATCTCAGTCCTCGTCTGGCCCATGGGCTGGCTGGCCCGTGTCCTGCGTCTGTAACATCTCCGTCCCTGTGGGTTCAGGTGGTACCCTTGCTCCCTGCAGGTGTGCCGAGGACTGTCCTGGACACCCAGCGAGGCACCTCTTCTGGTCTCATTTCACCCTGTGGACGGCGGGACGCGGACCAGCCTGCCCTGCCGCTGTCTGTCCTGTGGGCTCCAGGGAGGCTGAGCCCCTCGGCCGAGTCGTGTCCGGGGCCGCCCGGCGCCACGTGGGGTCTGCCATTCATCCTGTTTGGGAGAAGCCTGCGGTGCTGGCGGGAATATCCAGGAGTGGTGGGGACTGAGCCCGCCCTCTCCCGTGGCTGCCCCGTGGTGGCGGCAATATCAGACACGTCTATGTGCTTCTTAGGGGTTTGCTCGTCTTGAGTGAGGCTGAGACAGGGTCTCCGTGTTCAGAGGCTTCAGGGGACAGAGGCGGTAAGACCTTGGCAGTGGTCCCTGTGCTGCTGGCCGGTACCTCCCCCCTCCCGAAACAACACGGCTTTGGATGTTTACACCCCTACCTCTCAAAATCATTCCTAGGCCTTGAACAAGCAGCCGCATTTCCTACTTACTGGATTTCATTTCCATGGCACCCTGACCTCAAAAAGGGCCACTCACTGAGTGGCCTTCCCAGGAGAGGCAGAATGGCCGCGGGCCCGGCAAATGACTGAACCAGTCCCCTCCTCTCTCAGTCAACTCAGGGCCCTGCTCCTCTGGGGGAAGGACCACGAGAGACCTGCCCACTGGGGAGCCCAGGTGGCTCAGGTCACGAGCCGTCCACGCAAGCGCTAGGTGTTCCACACCCTCCTCACCACCCGCCCCCCCAACCACAGCGTGTTGACGGATCTCCTAGGTGGCAAGGATGGCCACGTGTAACATGGCTGACCCGGGTCCTGCCTGCACCCCCTGGGCTAACGGCTGGCCTGGCCTGGCAGGTCCCCAGGTTCCCTGAGCGGGACTGACCTGACACGCATCCCGTGGCCACGGCCTTCTGACGGGAGGCCCGCCTGCGCCCCGCCCTGACCTCAGCAGAGCTCACTGTGGCCTACTCAGTGCGTCCCTGCCCCCAGGCCGGCCTGGTTCGGGCACCGGCAGACCCCAGCCCTTCTGGGTTTGGGCGGGGGTGGCGGGGCCGGGCCGGGCTGGAGGCAGGGACTCAGTGGCCTACCTGGCTCCTTGCTCAGTTTCCTGATGCAGCGCAGAGGGCCCCCCTCCTGGAGCAGGCCGCCCAGGCTCCTGCTCCGCTGCAGTTCGGCCACCTCGCTGGCCGCCCTGAGGTGTCCGGGGGCGCCCCCTGGTGGAGGCGCCCCAGGGCCCGGCCGGTGCCTCCTGTGTGCGGCGGCGTCCTTCTCCATCGGCCTCCCTGGGTCAGGGCTCGGGAAGCAGAGGGCCGCGGGCTCCCGAGAGCGCCCTCAGACGGAGAGCATGGCTTCCAACCTCTGTCCAATCTGAAGAGCAGCCCACTGTGCCCTGAGGGCCCCTGTTGCCAAGCGGCCCCTGTGACATCACCGCAAAGTCAGAGGTCAGAGGTCAGCTCCATCCCCCACCCGAGGAGGAGGAGGCTGAGGCCCCTCTGCGTGGATGCCAGGGCGCATGTGGTGCTGGGGCTGCTGCAAGCCTTTGGACGATTTCCTCACAGTGAGAACCTTTCTCGTGTCAGGGACGTGTCACGTCAGGGACACGTTGGCATGGACCAAACTCAGGCAAAGGGACCACGGGCTCAGAAGGGAGGAGACTCCATGCCGGTCGGGAGGGGCCACGCTGACAAACCCAGTTCCGCACCCCCACCGCTCCCACCACCGTCAGTCCGCTTGTGTGGCCGTGGAGAAGTGGCACAGGGGGTGGCCGGGACGATGACACGTGTCTCTCAGGCTGCTCTCCGCTGGGGCCTCCCTCCTGGCCCGCGTGCTGCCTCCCTGTGCCCTCACGCACTCCTCCGTCTGCGTGTCCCTCTGCGTGTCCATGTCCTAATCTGTTTTTCTTCTTCTTTTATTTGAGTCTCGCTGACACACAGCGTCACATCAGGTCCAGGAACATGACCTAGTGACTCGACTTCTTTCTGCCGTGCTCCCTGCACACACCGCCCACTGTCACTGGCTCTATACCGTTTCGCCCTGGACCTGTTCACTCTGTAGCTGGAGGCCTGCACCTCCCTTACCAGCCAACTTTGTTCTCTGTATTTATGGGTCTCATTCTTTTTAAAAATAAATGTTTAGAGAAAGCATGAGCAGGGGAGGGGCAGAGAGGGGAGGGGACAGAGGATCCGAAGCAGCTCCAGGCTCCGAGCTGTCAGCACTGAGCCCGACACGGGGCTGGAACTCACAAACAGTGAGATCATGACCTGAGCCCAAGTTGGATGTTCAACCGACTGAGCCCCCATCAGGTGCCCCTGATTCTTTTTGTTCATTCATTTGTTTTTTTGTTATTTGTTTAGATTCTACTTATGAATGAAATTGTATGGTATTTTCCTTTCTCTGTCTGTCTCACTGAGCATAACACCCTCCAGGCCCACCTGTGTCGTCACATATGGCACACACTGCTCCACCGCACACACCTGCACATCGGTCTCACTCATCTGTCAGCAGACACTTGGGCTGCATCCGTATCTTTGCTGTCCTAGTTAATGCTGCAGTAGCCACCAGGGTGCATGCATCCCTTTGAGGAAGTATTTTTGAACTCTTTGGGTAAAGAGTGCAATTGCTGAGTCGTAGGGTAGCTCTATTTTTAATTTTTGAGGAATCTCCATACTATTTTCCGGAGTGGCCGCACCAGTTTGCATTTCCACCAACAGCGCACAAGGGTTCTCCTTTCTCCCCATCCTCGCCAACACCTGTTGTTGCCTGTTTTTTTTTTATTTAAAATTTTTTAAATAGTTTTTATTTATTTTTGAGACAGAGAACGAGCACGAGTGGGGGAGGGGCAGAGAGGGAGGGAGACACAGAATCTGAAACAGGCTCCAGGCTCTGAGCGGTCAGCACAGAGCCCGACGTGGGACTTGAACCCATGAACCGCGAGATCATGACCTGAGCTGAAGCTGGACGCTTAACTGACTGAGCCTCCCAGGCGCCCTGTTGTTGCCTGTTAATGTGAGCCATTCTGACAGGTGCGAGGTGGTATCTCAAGGCGGTTTTGCCTTGTGTTTCCCTGATGATGAGAGATGTGGGGCATCTTCTCACGTGTCTGTTGGCTGTGTTCTAATCTTATGGGACCAGGGCCCACCCTAGCGACTTCGTATGGCCATAATTACCCCTTTTTAAATACAGATCCTATCTCCAAATACAGTCACAGTCTGAAGTGCTGGGGTCAGGACTTTGCCATGAATTTTGGGGGGACACAATTCTGCCCACAACACAGCTTGATAGAGAATATCTGATGTCACCCCAGTACATGCTTTATCTCCAAACACCCACAGCTGCGGGGACAAATCACAGCACGAGCTTTCCCTGAGTAACCAGCTGATCACAACTATGCGGAACGAGCAAACACACTTCTACCCTCTCCGAAACTCTTCACAGCATCTCTACTTACAAGAGGGTCACCCACCGAGGGGCCGGTGTAGGTGTGGTGTGGTGCCCAGGTTCCCGAGCGCAGGGGCCTAAGGACAAGCGCCAGGATTGTGGGTAGCTCAGGTTGTCTGGAGGAAGAGCGACACTGAGGCCCCTGAAAGCCACTGTGACCTGTCACTAGGGGACCCGGGAGAGGGGCTTCTGGTTCCCGTGCTCCCCAGGGATTCCTCCTTCCACTCCCCTGGCTCCCTGGGTTCCACATGTGTCTGAATCAGCCAGGCTCGCTGGAGCTGCCCTGGGGCCCCGCCGTGGATGCTTGTGTCTGTCCCGACTGATGCTGGTGGTCTCCGACCTGGTGGCCTCACGGGCAGGTGCTCCCCTCTGCACCCCTCAGACCCTCCCGAGCCCTGGTGCCATCCCACCCTTCTGAGCCACCAGGAGAGGCTGGAGGGAAGCAGTAACGCATTTTGCTCCCCAAGTCCATGCCCCCAGGGAAGGGCTGACCCCGACTACCCCAAGTCCTGGTCTGGCGTCCCCAGAGCCAGACCATCTGATTCTTTCATAACAGCTGACTCCGGCTGGAATTAAAACAGCAACGAGTGAGAACCAAACCGAAAGAAGAAAGAAATAGGGAAAAGAGAAGCTCTGCCCTTGCCCTGGAGGCAGGGTCTCCCCCAAATGCAATTCAGCCTCTTCCCCCACTGGTGAGACGGCGTCCTCAGCACCTTCTGCCTCCCGAAAGCCTCTCCTGATGCTCCTCCCTTAGATGCTGGCCTGTGTCTGCTCCTGGAGCCCAAGGCCCACCGTGTCTCGGAGACCGTGGTGCGTGAGGCAGCCCACCTCCCCCTCCTTGGGTCGGACGCCCGTCTCCAACCCTGGAGGTTCCCAGCCGGACACGGACCCATGGCACTCGCAGTGCCTGACCCACACCTCTCCATCCCAGAGAGCATGTGGTTTCCAGCTTGATCCAAGGCCCACAGCTGGGCGTCAGTCAGAGGGAGGTCACGCACCATCACAGTGTGACACGCGGCTCCACCACGCATCCCCAGCTCCCACACGTGCAGTTACCAGTGGGTGAGCCTGGGAAACCAAGCCAGTCCTCAGAAAGAATAAAAGGTCTGTTTTAATTGCCCAGTAAAATACATTGCAAATCATTAGTATCTTATAAACAGAAACATTAAGTTACAAATCTGTGTTAAAAATTGCAGTTCTGTGCAGCCTAATAGCTGTGTGTCCCAAGGTTTGGTTTTTGTAACATTTTCCCCCACCATTTTTGTGACAAGTCATGTTACCATCTGCCATCAGTCGGTAGGTCTGAAGGCCAGTATTTGAAAGAAGAGCAGATACGGGCACAAGGTCTACGTGTTCAGACAGTGCTTTCCAAGTCTCCAAGGTGAACTGCTCCCCATCAGGGGCCCCAACCCTTGCAGAAAAGCACCCTCCACTGCCTGGAAGCTTCTAGGAGCTTCAGAGACACTGAGACCCAGAGGCACGTTCCCTGGGGACCGTGGAGGGCCTGCGACTGGCTTCTGGCGGTGCATCTCGTTCCCGCTGTCGCTCTGCTGTGGCGCCCTCCCCTTTGATGGTACAGGTCTAGATGTTTGAGGTACTTGATATCAAAGAGCTCATTAGAAGCAGTCCTTTAAAAACATTAAGAAAACCAGCTTGAAAATAACGTACATTTCTGTCTTAAAAACCTCCCCCAAACTCCCACACGGGGCAGCCAGTGCGGGTTCTACTTCGAAGCCCCGCAGATGGCAAAACAACAGCTCTTGCTTGAAGGGGGACTGTGTGGACACCCGGCCCGCCGCTGGTGCTGGCAGTGTCTGCAGCCACGGGACGGGACCCCAGCGTCGGGGACGAAGGGCAGACTGCAAACCCCACCCAAGTGCTCGCTGCCGAGGACCCCGCCTCTCCAGAACTTCAAGAGCATCCTCGAATTGTGATCTTCGTGCAGCCACGCGCCATGAAGCCACGAGTGGACCTTCCAGCCAGAACAACACCGCCGTCAAGGCTGAAACCGGAGGGCCGCCTGCCCACGGCCGCCAGAAGCCAGGCTCGTGGGAGAGAAACCACGCTACTAACGTCCGGTCTTGTGGAAGCGGGAGGTGAAGGAAGCGTGCCCGAGGGCTCCGGGGCGCAGGCACCGCAGAGCCCAGCGGGGCGAAAGCGCACGGACACGGAAGCGGAGCGCTGCAGAGGGCGCGGCGGCCCCGGCGCCTCGCTCCAGGAAGGCCAGGTTGGGCCACCGGCCACCAGTGTGAGCAAAGTGCACGATGGCCACACACACAGGCCCGCAGAGCCCGGTGCGCGTCATCTGTGTGAGCTGGAGGGTGCGGGCCCCTCTCCCTGCGGCTCCGCCTCTCGTCTCTCCTCTGCCCCCGCCTTCGGGGCTAGCGGCTCTCCTGGGCAGCTGCTTACAGGGCGGCCTGCGGGCTTCAAATGGAATGGGTCGAGGTCTCAGACTGCTGCCTGATGTAGCTCTGGAAGCTCTTGTCTCCGATGGGGTGCTCCCTGCCAAGGGGGGATGGGGGAGAGGAGAAAGTGAGGCACGGTCCCCCATCTGCATGTTTTAATACTCTGTTCCGTGTGGTACATATTCATTGCAGTAAAATGAAAACCACGACATGCAAAGAAAAAAAAGTTAGCTAGAAATCACCTATAGACGTGTAGGTGTGGCCTGGAGAGAGGCAACTGTGTGGACTTCTGGCCCAGGAAAGTCTAATTTCAGAAGCAAGTGGGCTGGGGGCAGGGGGCACCAGGGGCAGGGGGCTCTGGGGGCAGGAAGGTCTGGGGANGGGTCTGGGGACAGGGGACTCTGGGAGGCAGGGGGCTCCGGGAGGCAGGGGTCTGGGGGCCCTGGGGAAGGGTGGTGCTGTCCCCAGGACACTGTCCAGCACATCCTGGGGAGTACAGTCAGGCCCCCCTGAGAGAGACGGGAAGCCTGCCGCATTGGTCCTGGCTGCACGCAGGCGGCTTCAGGTCGTGCCCCGCCCCCAAGGGCTCCTGTCAGCCGCGTCCCCTGCCATCTGGTGCCCAGTACTCACTGGCTCCCGTACTTGGTCTTTCTGAACTTGTCCCTCTTGTACTGGGCGTGCTCCTGCTCCAGGGCCCCCACCCCGCTGATGACCTGCTTCAGGGTCTTGTAGGTCTCCTGGGGGTCGTCGATGATGAACGTGGAGTACTCCTCCTGCTCGGGGCCGTCGTACACAGACCTGCTCCCACAGGCCTCTGCAGCGTGGGGAGAAGGGCGGGGTCAGGCCGGAACTCGACGGGGCGGCCTGCTCAGGGAAGGGCTGACCATGCCCACGCACACCACACAGCGGCAGGAGCCAGGGTCCGAAGCCCCATCCCAGCCAGCCCATCTCCTGGGCAATCGCACCTGTTCCCGCCCCCCATTCACCAAGCCGCGGTCTGCTCCTGGACGCTCCGCCTGGCTGGGGTCACCCGGGTCGCTCTGGGGAAACGACCTCAAGGAAAGCCCCCTCTTAGACAGGGGGTGCCTGGACTTCACTCACTCCGGTCACCCAGCATTTACGTGCACACCCCATGGCTAGACACGTGGGCACAGGGTGCGTGAGAAGCCATCCTCACGGGCGCCACTTCTCAGCCAGTCTGTGCTAGCAGCTTCCCAGGACCTCTGTCACCCCACCTGCTAGACAGGTGACTTTCTCATCCGACCACCTCACCTCTGCTGAAGACCATGCTGTGGCCTTCAGGCATCCATAGGAGGCACCAATCATCTGGGCTGGGCCCACCTCACCAGCCTGTCCCCTATTACCTGAGCTGGGCCTGACCCCCCAGCCTGTCCCCAACCACCCGAGCTGGGCCTGACCCCCCAGCCTGTCCCCAACCACCTGAGCTGGGCCTGACCCCCCAGCCTGTCCCCTATTACCTGAGCTGGGCCCATCCCCCCAGCCTGTCCCCAGTCACCTGAGCTGGGCCTGCTCCCACCTGCCTGCCCCCAATCACCAGAGTTAAGCCCTACATTCCAGGGCCACAGATAGACCAGGTAGGAAGGCATGACCTCTGTACAGCGCCCGGCCTAGCTGAGCCAGGATCTGAGGGCTCCTCATCCTGTCTGTACTGCTGTTTCATTATCACCAAAGCTCTTATGTATGCTTTACTGTCTTTACTTCCAAACCAGGAAAAATCCCCTCTTACTGAGAAATCACAAGTCTGTACGAAGGAAAATTGGGAAGATTTAAAGTTTCAAAGAAAAAGAGAATCTGATGTGAGAAAGATAAGCAACTGTAAATATGAGAAGAAAGTATGCAGAAGAGGAAAAGGAGGGGAAGAGCCTGGTGGACGCCCAGGGTGTGGAGTTCGAGTTCAGTCTTCCTCTTTTTATGTAAAATGCAGGGGTATGGTCTCCAGAGCCAGACTGCCTGGGTCCCCTCCCCAAAGCCCCCACTTGCGGTAACAACCTGTCCTTGAGCAGTTTACTTAAGTCCGAGCCTTAGCAAACCCTTCTGGAAAATGGGGACACCGGTGTTCTGAGAGTGTACTGCACCAGGGCCTAGCAGTACGTGCGAGTGGTTATAAAGACAGAGGGACGCAGAAGAGGCTCACGGCCAGCACGGACAGGTCAGAAGGGACACCCCCTGAATAAACACACGTCCACGACCAGGTGACCAGAAACAGAGATCTCACTGCCAGGGCGCTGCTGGCTGGGTCAGCAGACACCTTCAGAACGCAAGGGTCTGCAGCTTCCTGAAGCCTTCGGGGCCCCGAGCAGAGGGAAGCGGGCAGAGGTGGCACTGGGGGAAGGACACGGGTGGCTGGGGCCAGTCACCTGCTCTGACTGCCTCACGGGGGTTGTTTCATCAGATCCTGGATTGACCCAGCACCACCTCCACCCCATCTCATGGAAGAGGACATCAGGGCTCGTCTCAGGACAGAGGCCTGGGAATCCTGAACAAACCCAGCGCAGGGCACTGAGGAGTGTGGCCCACGTGGGCCAGTGCTGACAGTGACTGAGAGGCCCAGACCCAGGAGGCGGCCCGAGGCCCGACGGCAGGTGGGTGAGGCATGGGCTCAAGTCCTCCCACGAACCTTCCCAGCACCCTGATAGATGGGCACTCGTGCCTACTCTGCAGACGAAGAAGCCAATTGCTATCCCAGGTAAGGGCGGTGACCTGCTGTCACCCTGAAACCCTCATCTACACCATCCTCAGTCCCAAGACTGGAGTCAGCTCTTCAACCAGGACCCGTCAGGCCCCATGCTGACTCTTCCCTGCCTGACGCACTGGGTTTCGCTGTCAGCAGACCGCAGGTTAAAGAACCAGGGGTGCCCAAAGAAGGATGGCCAGCTGAGCCCATGGCATGTGAGGGAGGAGCAGACCGCACCTCTCCTCGTGCACAGGCAGCTGTAACAGCGTCCTCCGAGCGCCAACGGCTGCCATGCCCAAGAGGAAGGCACTGACGATGTCAGGTGGACATAAGCCCCACGGTCCCAGGGCTCAGGAAGACAGTTTGACTTATACTAAAGGGATAAGTATTTGAGATACTAAAGGGAGTGTCTCAAGATGATTAGATTTTTCTGACAGCAATCTGCCTCAAAGCAGCACTGAGGCTCCGGGCAGAGGCCTGAGGACTGTCTAAGAAGTTGAGTCCATAGTACAATGCCTGGGTGAAGTATAAGGTGTCCAATCATGTTGATGCTCTATGAACACCTGTCCATATGGTTCCTATATTGGGAGGGAGCCTGAATGTGCAAGACCTCTTTCCATTACTGCCCATCCACCATCCACCCATCATCTGTCATCAATCTATCCATCCATCCACCCATCACCCATCTACCTATCATGGATGCCTATCCATCCATTCGTCCAGAAAACAGGTATTCAGTTCCTCCTTGAATTCAGGCACTGGGGCAAATAAGACCTGCCTCTGCTCTCAAAGGGTCAAGTGTATTTAAAGGTGAACAGATCAGAGATGATTATCATGGTAATGACAGAGATAAACCAGGGTCAGGAAAAGCTCCCCACAGGGAAGAAACACGACAAGCAGGTACAAGTCAGATGAAGGGGCCTGGGGGTGACATCAGGGGCAAAGGCCCAGGGGCTTGCCATGCGTGATACTGGAACATCCCAGGCAGCCTGGCCTCGCTGGAAGCAAGAGGGAGGCCATGCATGGAGAGAAGCTGCTGGAAGATGGCTGGTAATGCAAGGCTTAGTCAGCCTCCTTCACGAACCCCACACGGTGGCTTCAACCTCTGTAAGAGTTCGTGATGCTACCCTCCTTTGTCCTGTCCTCAGTGGGTTGGGAAGGGGCTGCCATCCCTTGGCTCCCCCACAAATGTCTTTGCCACCCTGAGGCCTGGTGTAGCCCCAGGGTCGCTGCTGCACGGCCTCCGGGAACCCTGGATCCAGGTGCCATGTGTGGCACTTGCTAGAGGGGACCCACTGGGGTGGGTGTGGCTATGCACACGTGCACGGTTGTATGAGTGTGTGTGTACACGTGCTGTTGTCTATGCATGTCTGCACGCCAGCATACGTTCTAGCGTGTAGACACGGTTGTCTTACACGTGTGTGTGCATGTCTGTGTGGCTGAGTGTGCACCGTGTGCCCAGAACAGGGCATGCACCCCGAGGAATGTGGTCTGAGGCTGCACGAGGGGACTGAGCTCACCATCAGGAAGCTCACCGTGGCAGGAGCACCAGCGCCGGACCCAATAAGGTCCAGGCTGAGGCCACCACTGACGCCGCCGGGTTAGAGGAGGGTGGAGAGAAGGGAAAATATCCGACGGGCCTATTTCCAGGTCCACTGAGCTCCTCTTCACATCTGGAGTGTGGATCCCAAATCCCTGAGTGTGGCTCTGAGAACGACCACACCCACCCAGGGACAAGGTGGCTCGTCTGCCTCCCAGTGGGCTCTTCTCATGTCGGCCCTCCTGAGTTACAGCCCCGACCAGTCGGGGGCCACCTATCTGCCCCTGCATCCGAGTTACAGCCCCGACCAGTCGGGGGCCACCTATCTGCACTCCTAGGCTCTGTAGGACAGCCAGGCAGTCACATGTGGAGGACAATCAGGCTGCATAAACATTACAGCTGGAGCCCCCGACGTGCACCTGCGTCCACACACACGCACACGTCCCTCTGGACTCTGGTATTTGGGTGTATGGAAGGTTGTTACATGCAGGATCTTCTCAAGATTTGGCAGTTTGGAGGTTGCAAATGAAATTATCTACGGAATTTCTTATTAAAGTAATTCCGCTACAGAGCTGCCTCACCTGAAGAAAGCACTTCCCCTTGGAGCTGTGAACTGCATGTGGGCCACACAGGCCCAGGGCACCTGTCACTCTGCGGAAAGCTCCAGGTGTCACTATCACCTGCAATCACGTGTGACGATGCCCCAGACTGTCACCAGGACCCAGAGCTGCCTGCGATCATGTAGGACGATGCCCCAGTCACTGTCACTGGGACCCAGAGCCGCCTGCAATCACAGAGATGACGCCATGACCCCGTGCTGCCTCACCTTGCATTTTCTCCAGTTTGCTCATATAGGAGTTAAAGAGGGAGTAGATGCGCTCCGTCTCTCGGTCCCCATCAATGTCCAGCTGGATGTTCGCCGGGAGGCCACTGCCCGACAGCAAGACAAGAACAGAAAGGACAATGATGTGAATGGTGACATCCCTGTTTTTAAAGCTCCCTGAGGATGACGGAGCGATCCAACGCCGAACTCCCTCCTGATGGGGCTGCGGCGTCCGCCTGCGGCCTGTGGAATAGTCACGAGCACTGAGAAGTTACCATGCACAGCCCGAGGGCCCGGGGGCCTCAGAGCTGCTGCGACAGCAAGACAAGTCAGACTTGTTTTGCCATGAAAAGAAATGGCCTGGAACAAAAAGCCTCTCCCTGTGTTGCACTTGGGCCGCATGCCCTGAAGGGTGGGGTCCCTGCTCCTCTGCGAGCCTGCCAGGCGGCTGGAGCTCCTGCCCGAGGGCACGGCGTGCCCCACTCCCCACACACAGCGCTCAGCCTCTGCCGGGTGGGGCCTGGCAGGGGTTTCCCCGGGTCTCTGCTGTTTCGTCTGTGTGACCCCCCAGCCCCAGCCCCGGGAGCTCTGCGGGTCTTCCTCACACCCACACCCACACCAGACAAGTCACAGAGGGCACCCAGGCCTTCTTCCAGAGATGGCAGAGGGGAGCCCCTCAGGGCCCGCAGGCCCAGCTAACAGGGGGCAGGGAGACAAGGGCAGACCTGGTTTCCACAGGAGGGAGGGCGTGCAGATGACAGTTGCAGAAACTAAAGTGGGTGTGAGCAGGTGGTGGGGAACTTCCGGTCTCTTCTTAGAAGAAGCCCAACAGCACCCTGCCCTGGGGGTCTCCCCGCAGCAGGGAGCCCCCTCCTGTACTACCACCCACCCCCAAGGATCCCTAGGACCCCGGGCAGAGCCCAGACTCCTGACAGTCGACAGAGCCCTCGTAAGGATGCACTCTCTCATGTGCAGACCCCCCAACAATCGCAAGAACAGCCTAGGAGACTCAGCTGTGCATCCGTATTTGACAGCCAACGCAGCCTCTTGGCCACACTTCCCCGTAGAGTGCACAAGCCAGGCAACTGTGCCTGGCCACACTGTGGCTGTGAGACAGGGAAACTGAAGGGACCCCATGAAAACATAGCCATTTTTTTCCTTTGTTCCTTTCCAGCTTCTCTTCCTGCTGGGGCCTGCACACCTGCCCCACTCTACACGTGCCTTGTAATGCACATAGCTGTGTCCTCCTTGTAAGGGACAGGGAAGTGATGCCGTCTTCGGAGTCTTCCAGCACAGCAGATAACCGCTACGGAGCGACCAGGCAGGGCTGTCATAACTGTTCCCCAAGACCACTGACTCCAAACACCTTGATGCCAAGACCCCTGGCTTGAGGGAGTAAGTGACCTATGACAGACACCCGGACCCTGTCCTTGTGCTGACCAGTACGAGTCCACAGTTGTCAATAAAACCCCAGGCCCTAAGTGAAGAGGAGACCCCTGCTCCTTCCCAGAGTCTCCTGGATGCTCTGTCCGTCTCTCTCTGTATAATCAGGAAATTGTGTTCTCACTTCCTGCTGGCTCATGTTTGATTTACATCCTGCATGAGCCCAGGACCCTCTTGGCTGGTGCTGTGGGACCCTCTGTCTGGGTGCTCGGACCTGGCATCAGCGGGGAGGGCTCCGGGGGCCGGAGGGGCACACACCTACCCGGTGCAGGGGGAGCAGCCCGGAGCCGTGTCCGAGGAGGCCCTGCAGCAGAGCCAGTGGCCGTTCAGGTAGGCGGAGGGGTGGTAGACAGTGAGGCGTTTCTTGTTGCACTGGCTCACTTTGGTGAGGATGTCGATCCAGGCCTTGGCCTCCACACAGTTGTTGGCCTGGATGTACAGAGCTCGCTCGGGTTGGATGACCTGGAACATCTGAGGAGGCAGCGAAGAGGCTCAGAGAAGCCACACAGCAAGGCATCCGGCCCGAGCCCCGGGGTCATTATTCTCCATGCGGACAAGCCCAGGGGCTGCGGAGGGAGGGTGGAGCCCAGCCAGAGGCAGGAACAAGCCCAGGGGCCGTGAAGAGAGAGGCAGAGAGAGGGAGGGACGGAGGGTCCGAAGCAGGCTCTGTGCTGAGAGCAGAGAGCCTGATGTGGGGCTTGATCTCATAAACCATGAGATCCCGACCTGAGCCGAGGCCCATGGTCAACTCACAGGCTGCCTGGGCGCCCCGTTTCTTCTGACCTTTAAGCTGGGGCGGGCTTTTGCTCCAGGTGTGTCAGCGCTTATCATGCTCACCTTCCGTCCTTACCCACACCTGCCTTAGGACCGTCGTGTGTGCTGTTGTGTCCATCCCACCCCCCGACCACCGGGGGCTCGTCTTCGTTCCTCCAGGTAGGCGTTACTTCCTCTGTGAGGTTTCTTAGAGCCTCCGCTGCCTTTCTTATTAGTCATTCGACAAACATCCCTGCATACCAGGCACTGCCCTATATTCTAGGGACATGGTGTGGCCCAAACAGAGTTTCTATCTGCATGAACTTCCAGCCAGCAAGAAGGATAAAAAAGAACACAAAGTGCAGGGGCTGTGTGTGTGTGTGTGTGTGTGTGTGTGTGTGTGTGCTTGTGTGTTGGGGGAAGGGTCAGGAGAGAAACTTCTAAATAAACAACCCAGCTCAGGTTAGAAAGATGACCAAGAGATAATTAAGGGGCGCCTGGGTGGCTCCGTCGATTAAGCATCTGACTTCGTCTGCGGTCATGATCTTGCGGTTCATGAGTTCGAGCCCAACATCAGGCTCTGTGCTGACAGCTCAGAGCCTGGAGCCTGCTTTGGATTCTGTGTCTTCCTCTCTCTCTACCCCTCCCCTGCTCACACTGGGTCTCTCTCAGTCTCTCAAAAATAAATAAAAAACTTTTAAAAAAGAGATAATTAAGCTGAAGGGGAAAGCAGAAGATGGAGAGTCCCAGGCAGAAGGACCACTAAATGCAGAGGTCGTGGGGCAGTGGGGACAGATGGTGCAGAGGTCCTGAGCCCAGGGAGGGCCGGGTGCTCCCAGCAGAAGCAGGCCTTATGCATACATGCACTGTTGCACAGGCTTCAGACTGCATGAATCTGTGTATGGCTGCGATCCCCCGTGGAGGGTGAGCCTCTAGACAGGGGAGTTTTGTCTTGATTGTCCTCACAAACTGGCCCCTCTGATGGGGCTCAGCGTGCCGCAGGCCCGTCTCCCAAACAGACACCGGCCTGTTAGTTAGTTAGCACTGTACGAACTGGCTCTGAGGAAGTCAGCAGGGAAAACTAGCTGATGAATAAATGATGCTAAAATTAAGTGATTTTCTAAAGCTAAACTGAGGGCCTGATGGAATGAAAAGGCTCACGCCTGTTTCTAGGACACTGTCCACACTGGCACCCTGCTGTAACATCTGGGGACGCCCCCGGCCGAGGGCGTGATGCTCCCAGCCCACCTTCCTGGAGGCGGCAGCCTCTGTGCCCAGGAAGAACCGGGTGCAGACGCCCAGCACTACGGGACGTGGTGTCCCAGATCCCGGAGCAGGTGTACGGCGTGAACCCTCAGGTCCAGGAAAACATACCCGTCTGCCATGGGGCACCTGCTTGCCCAAGACACTGCCTC
Organism: Crocuta crocuta; assembly: GCF_008692635.1. Lineage (NCBI taxonomy): Eukaryota > Metazoa > Chordata > Mammalia > Carnivora > Hyaenidae > Crocuta > Crocuta crocuta. The sequence continues at coordinate 15,066,260 of NW_027528362.1, forward strand.
AAATGGTTCTGCGGGGGCAACAAGAAACCCGCTCAGGACAGTGTGGGAGCTGCGTCTGTGGGCTGGGCCGTCCAGCGGTGGGCAGACCCCTCCATCCACCCAACCAGCGCCCCCAACTGGGCCGTGGGGTCAATCTCAGACCCCGACGGAGATGTGAGCTCATCACGACTCCCCCTCTACGACCCCGGGCCAAGACCAGCCCTGAAACAGACCTGCTGTGTCCCCCACCAACAGTGTGGCCTTAGACACCTACTGACTCCTGACTGATGAGCTGTGCCGATAAGCAAGAGACAGCCAGACACAGGAGACAGGAGACAGGTCAGAGCCCCTGTCAGCTCCCAAGAGGCAGAACCTGCATCGGGGGCTGGTCCTCCCAACCCTCAACAGGGCACGTGCAGCAGAGACTGCGGGGTGACACAGTGTGCAAGGGCCATCCTCCCGGGGCCACTGGTCACCGTGGAGGGCTCCCGGGGTCTGAGGAAGGTTCTCAGGCAGCACAGAGCCGCTATAACATGTAATTCTCCTGAGGCCCCAGCCCAGTCCGTGGCTGGCAGGGAGGCAGCGCTCAGGAAGACACAAACAGTGAGACAAACGACCAGAGATACAGGGAATGGAGGGCTGGGCCTAGGGCTGCAGAGGGACAGCGGGGTCAGGCTCTCAGCACAGACAGTCAGGTCTGAGTTCCTGGCCCCCACGTGATGGTGTGAGCTCCTGCAACCCCCGTCCGAAGCCACTGTGAGCCTGCCTGCCGTCTGGAGACTGGGCCAGAGTTGTGACTCCCCCTCGGGAGGGAGGGTATTGGGGAAGAGGCCTCCCAGGACATTGTGCAAACCCCAGACCTGGTGTCCAAACAGCTCTGTGACCTCAGAGAGCATGGACTCCAGGGTCCAGAAGGCGCCCATGCTGAGCACACACAGAGAGCATGGACTCCAGGGTCGGGAAGGCAGCCCCGCTGAGCACACACGGAGCATCAGCTAAGCTACCTGTTTTCCTGGACCACCACTGCTTCCAGAGCACAGGAAGTCATCTGTCCGAATCTGTTTGTTTGTTTGCTTGTTTGTTTGGGGGGGAGAGGCAAAGAGAGAGGGATAGAGAGAAAATCCCAAGCAGGCTCCACACTGTCAGCATAGAGCCCGACTCAGGGCTCGAACTCACAAACTATGAGATCATGACTTGAGCGGAAATCAGAAATTGGGCACATAACCAATTGAGCCACCGAGGTGTCCCATCATCTGTCTGAATTTTAAAGGGAAAAAACTTTAAAATAGGCAACACCCTGATAACACCTCTCTCCTTAAGGGACTATGTCTTCTTGTGCAAGAGCTTCCAAATTACCACCCTTAGTTTAGACCATTGGAGGGTCTGGCTTGACTGGGCCTTCCCCCAGGAATGCACCGTAACTCAACACATCGTAAGGGAATGAATCGATGCTGAAGAGGCCTTGGGATGGTGCTTTATACACCGTTAGCTGAGCAGCGAGCCAGGAGCTGGGAGTATGGGCATCACTGCAGGCTTGGGCACGGAGGCTGCGAGGGGCCCGCCCCGCCCCCACAGTGGGGCAGTCCCCCATCAGCGTCTCAGGGAGAACCGGCCAATGGGCCTCTTTCCACCCACTGCAGCCTCAGCCAGAAGTTCAGATGGACGAAGAGCTGCAGAGAAACGCCCGAACCAGGGCCTCAGGCAGAGCCCGGCTGTGGAAGGTGGAGAACACGCACACTCTCCTCCAGGGGGAGCTGATGGTCCCACCCTCACAGCCCCACATCACAGGCTGGGGTTTCTTTAAAGCTGGAAGGCCAGGGAATGAGCTGCAGCATTGTAATTTTTAACTTTTATTTATTATTTACTCCCCACTGTGCTCTAAAAAAGACTGCAGCTGACTTGTATGAAATCAATCTAATAAAACAGAAAAATATGAAAAAGTATTTAGAAAATTAGGAACAGAGGGGCACCTGGGTAGTTCTGGGTGGCTGTCAGTTGAGTGTCTGACTCTTGATTTTGGCTCAGGTCATGATTCAGGGTCATGAGATCGAGCCCCGTGTTGAGCTCTGTGCTGTGTGTGGAGCCTGCTTGGGATTCTCCTTCCCTAAGCATGTGCTCTTTCTCTCTCTCTCTCAAAAAAGAAAGAAAATTAAGAACAAAAAACCAGAAATGGGAACAGACCAGGGAGAAAACAGGACATAACTGTGCAGGTTTCTGGGTGGAAACATTGGGCCCTGTGCTGAGGGCTATGAGGGTTAAGGGCGGGCTGTGGGGTTAAGGGAGGCCTGTGGGGGTTAAGGGCGGGCTGTGGGGGTTAAGGGCGGGCTGTGGGGGTTAAGGGAGGCCTGTGGGGGTTAGTGGTGGCCAACTGTATCCCAGGCATCTCACCACCTGAGCTCGGAAGGGACGGGAGTGATGGCGCTATTAGAAGCGCTGCCACTTCCACGGCCACACGGCGCAGTGAGGGGCCCCATCCCTCAATGACATGTGGTCCTCAGCCTTAACCCCGACCCTAAGCCTCCGTGGGGGACGGAGCCCTCTGTGGCAGGGAGCCAGGAAATAGTAGCAAAGGAATGAGAGAGGCAGGGAGCCACCGTGAATGGGCCAGAGCCCGAGAGGGACCGATGTGGACACAGCTCGGCGTGTCTCCCATGGTCACCACGAGCAAGTGTCCTGACAAGACACACCCAGGGGACGCGCTCCCCTCTGTGGGATTCCTGGCCTGAACCTACCACGGGGGACCACCTGGCCCTCCCACCCTGAGGGACACCTGCAAGAAACTGGCCCGTGCGCTTCAAAAACATCAAGGCTCTGGAACACAGAGAAAGGCTGAGGAATGTTCCAGATCAAGGACACGACAGAATGAACGTGTCCCTGGGTGCCGGCTCGGGGACACACAACACGTGTGAAGACTGATACAGGATGGTTGACGGCGAGTTGGCACTGGCCTCCCAACTTCGGCGGCTGTTCGGGCTACACATGAGGAAGTTCTTGTTTTCAGGGAACACACCAAAATATTTGTGTGGTTCAGAAAAAATATATGCACACGGAGGATGACGAAGAGATAGAAACGAAAGAATACGTTCAGCAAACGGGAAAATGCAAACAACCAGCGATTCTGGGTCAGGGGACCCAGGAGTCCTCCTCTATTCTTGCAACTTTCCAGTGAGTTCAAAACCAGACCAAAATTCAAAGTTTCAAAGAAACTCCACAGGGCTCCAGAGCCGGTCCGTGGCCCCCCGAGCTGTCAGGGAAGCACCTTCCGGCAGGTTCTGCTCGCCCCGGCCAGCCCAGGCGGGAGGAGCCAGGCTGCTGGGCTCCAGAGCGGGTGCAAGGGAGGCGGGGTGCGGGTGGGGGCCCACCGCAGGGACACTGCACTCACGTTCTTCATCTTGAAGGACTCCTCCTCCAATCTCTCCACTGCCAGAATGTTCTCAATGGGAATGCTGCACAGGGGCTGGTCTCCTGTAGCAGAGAGGGGCTCTTGAGGGGCGGGCCAGAGGCCCCCCGTGTAGGTGGGATGGTAAGCAGCAGGCAGAGCACGGGCTCGAGGGGTTTGGGGCTGGGACGCTGCAGAACAGCCCGGCCTCACACTGTGTGCCCAGCGGGGCCCGGCGCTGCCTTCCAGGAACCCTAAACCCTCGAGCCACACGCTATTAGAAGCCAGATCTGGGGGCACACAGCCAACATGGGACCTCGGCTCCTACGCCTGGCGCCCACCTGCCCCCAGCCCTGCCCAGGCCACCCTGGTGGTTATGCTCCTGTGATAAGAAACGGCTTGCTCTGAGGGACGCTCTCCATTTCACTCCAGAAAAGCAGGCGTTTAACCCATCAGTGCCGTAAACAAGACTCTGGGCCCTCTGAATAAAGTATGTGAAATCAAGCAAAAAGCCAATTTTTCTCGTTACCTTTGCTTTTCTGGTAGGTAAATTCGTGGTTGGTCAGGCGGAACCATCTTTTCTTAAAATTCTTCATCCCAAAGCGTTTCCGTCCTTGCGCCCTCTTAATCATGAATCTGTGTGAGCAGGAGAGGGGCTGAGGCTTGGCACATGCACCCCCCCAACAGCCCGAAGTCACGTCTGCAACATCAAAGTAACTGCCCCCTTTCCATCTGTGGCGCCGGATGCAGCCTGCAGACTTCTGACATCTTATTCTACTTGCAAGTGACAGGATTAAAAATCAAAAGGCAAACATCTCTACTTTTGAAAAGTTTAGTCCCTGTGCTGGTATCGACTTTAAGTTACAAGCTGGCAAGGACACCAGGCTCATCAGACCCTGGGACGGCAGCCGCCCATGGCCATTCCCACGCTGGGGACATCGACCACAGATGCCCCTGAGGGGAAAGGGCCACGGCAGGTGGCACCTCCAGAGGTGCCTCTGGGAGGGAAAGAGCGACCGGAACACCTCCTCCCTGGCAGGGAAGAGATGCTGCAGGGGTGAGGCCCCGACGGCGGCATGAACCACGCAGGTGGCTCAGCCCCTCCTTCCCTTCCTTCTGCCACCGGGCGTTTCTCCCCTCACATGACCCGCGGAGCACAGGCGTGGAGAAAGAGAAGTGAATAGTACCATGTCTCAGACGTGCCCTGCATGCATCCTGGTGGACCCGAGGCATGGACAAAGGCCACGCCTCTCCAGTCTGGCCACCTCTGTCCTGGGAGGCCACCAGCCACGTGGGCGGAGGCGCCTCAGTTCGCCGCTGGGACGCCGGGACATGGCAGCAGACGCAGGACTTACCCTTCCTTAAGCAGGATGGGCTGCTCTATGCTCTTGGGGTCTCTTCTCCCAGAAGACGAGATCAAGTCCAAGAACTATCGTGGGAAAGAAAGCAGACGCTTAAAGAAAAAGTGGCTTGAATACACTCCTCCTCTCGCAGGAAGTTCGCCAGGACGAAGTCTTTCTGACAGCACAGCAGAGACGAAGCGGCATGTGGATTTTGGACAAAAGTCCTGCCCGGAAGCTTCCGCCCGACCCCCCAGGGCGGGTCTCACGAACCTCAGCTGCTGCCTCACCTGATAGCTGCCAAGCGTCAGTAACATCTGGAGGCCTCCCTCCTCGGCCTGACTCTTCCATGACCCACCTGGGTCCCCTCCACCAACTACACATGCCCCCAGCCCTGTCCCTTTGTCCCCTTCGAGGTCCTGGCTTTTGGGAGTTCCAATAGATAAATATGCATGACTGTTTCTAAACATCCAAGAAAAAGTAAAGCTTTCCAGAAAATATTCTCCCCACATGCCATGTCTCTAACTCCAGGCCTGGGTCCCCGGGATCTGTGACCCTGAGGCATCTGTGGGGTCACCAGGAGCAGAAGGCAAGGAAGGGCAAGGTGAGGGGTTCGCAGAATAGACAGGGCACGCCACCACTTGGGGAGAGGGACTCAGGGATGAGGTGCTGGGTCCTGAAGAGGAGTGGTCAGGGAGGGGCTGCGGAGGATGGTCGCTGACACTAAGGGACCAAATGCTCCGGACTCTAAAACGGTTCGTGGTCAGTCATGTGTTGTGTGAATTTTAACTCAATCTTTTAAAACGACTGTTTCTTAGGAAAGACGTACAACACGGGGGCAGTAAGTCTACGTTAACTGATGTGGACACTTACGTTTTTTACCGCATCAGCGTATTTTTGCTCGTTGAAGAATTCATAAAATGCAGCCATGTAGGATTCCTTAAAACTGGCCTAAAATGAAATAAGTTACTCAGCAAAGGCCCAGGAGTCTCTGGGCTCATAGCCTCAAACTGAGAAATCTAGAGGCACAGATCATGACCAGCTTCCATTGTGGGGACTCAGCGAAGGGGAGAGAGCAGGTCTCTGGTGGTGGATGGTGAGGGCACATCGCTGCCCCAGCGCTCAGCCCGGGCACAGCCCACGGCAGCCACACAAGCCACTGAAGCTATGTTTGGGAAACCCAACTACGAGTGGGGGTTCCTCAGCTAGTTCTTGCTACAAACAACCCAATACCCCTGTCCGTGTGGACACTAACACCTGGGTTCCAGGTCTACGGAGCCTAAACTGGCACCCAGGTGAGGCTGCTCCCAGAGCTCTTCTGTGATGGGGGGCAGGAGTGGGTGGGGCTCCCAGAGCCCTTCTGTGATGGGGGACAGAGGTGGGGGTTCCCAGAGACTCTCTGTGATGGGGGACAGGNTGGGAAGGGGGTCCCAGAGCCCCTTCTGTGATGGGGGGCAGGGGTCAGGCTACTCCCATAGCCTTTCTGTGACGTGGGAGTGGGGCAGTGGGGCTCACAGAGCCCCTTCTCTGATGGTGGGACAGAGGTAGGGGCCTTCCAGAGCAGCGGTATGGGGGCTCTCAGAGCCCCTGCTGCGACCAGGGCAGGGTTGGGAGCTCCCAGTGTGTGGAAGCCGGGGCAACCCTTGCAAACACGTGCAGGGGCTTCAAAAGAACCACCCATGACACTCCGCCTCCAGGGAGCACCCTTTTCACATGTAGGTCACTTTACTGTTTCTGGACGTGCAAGGAGGTGGGCTTCGTGCAGACCTCAGACCCAGCACGTTCTGCCAAGTGTCCAGCCACCACAACCGGCATGGATGGACAGAGAAGAGCAATCAGGCCCAGCGGCTGGCCGGCCACCACACAGTTCTCACTCCAGTTCACAGACAGCCAGGCGTTTCCCCGGAGGTGGCTGCTTGTCTGCCAGTGACCAGACCCCACAAAGAAGAGAATGAGGAGTCAAGCCTTTCCAGACAGAAGGGGCGGCCCCACGCCACCAGATCAGTCGTCCCTGTGGATCCAGCCTTGGGCTTCAGCCCCAGGGAACACGCCCGCTGTCCTCGGACCTGCCTGTTAGGACCCTCGTTCCTGGGGCTGTGAGGCCTGGGGCAGACCCTCAGGGCCAGGAAGGATGGCACACGGTGCTGCGGGCTGCCCATCAGGGCGCAAGCCTGCCTCAGGCACGGACGTCCTCAGATGCTCAAGGCCAAGGCTGCTGCGAGGTCTCTGAATGCCGACACGGCATGGATGCACTAGCCACCCCTTCAGATGATGGTAACACAGCACAGGCTACTGTACTATCCCTCCTCCTCTCCCGCTGCATGTCGGTCCAATGTGACTTCAAATCCACTTATTTATGACAAAAATGAAACTGTGGCGGGGAGACGGCCTCCCCCGTAGCCGGTAAGCAGCCGGACCTCACTGGACGTTTGTCAGCAGAAACGTGGAAGCTCTGGCCCGGGGATACCGAGCCTGTGAGGGCTTCAGCTCCTCCCCTCGGCCGTGTTCCCTAGCAACAGTTGCTCTAGCAACAGGGACTTTTACTTCTGTCTGGGGCCTGTGTCATTGCTAACCCTTCTTGGGAAGACACTGAATTTGGACTTTATTCCTTCCCCCTCCCCCTCCCCCACCAACCGCCTTGCCTGGAGCCCAGGGGCATTAATCCATCACTGGTTCGGGCTCTGTGATTTCTTTATTGCTTACTAAGTCATGCTACCGGGCTTCTGAAATATCATTGTGAATTACAATTCCCACTGTGAACCTGCGTTAAGTACATGATTCACAAAAACGAACTCAGTCTCTGAGGATAATTTGCCCCCAAACAAAATAATCTCAAAAAGCAAAGTTTCACAGCTCAGCAGAGCAAAGAAGTGCTTGCACGCTGCTGGAACGTGCTCTTTATGAGCACGCTGGGTGGGCTTTATTGTTCCTTCTCCTTATAACTGTGTTGAACACACACTCTTTTGTGTTGAAAAGAGGGAATGGTTAAATGACTTACAGATTTTGACTTGGACAAGCTGCCAAGCGTCTGAATGGTCTTGGAGATCAGCGTCAGCGTCCGTGACGTCTGCGGGTCCTGTCAGGCGGGAAGGGGCAACGTGAGCTTCCTTTCAGTTTTACAGAAATGCTGTGATTGAACCCAGGATCATACAGCCACAACGTGGATGACGTCACCTAAAAGGCCCCCAGCACCAGCGTGCGGCCGGCAGGTAACAGGAAGCAGGCAAACACCGGATTTGGGGAAGGTCCCTCTAGGTTCCTCGTCCACGTGCTCTGGAACCTGCTCACAGTGCAGGCTCCGGGGCCACCGCGGACTGGGCCTCAGGGCGTCCACACGGCCCCTGCCGGGCGCCCCGCAGTGCAGGGGAGGACAGTGAGGCCGACGCCAGCCAGGTAGGCACAGGGGCATCTTCAAAGGAGCAGTTCTGAGTCCCTAAGGCCCGGGACGTCCCGCTTGCCCTTCACAGGGTCTGGAGGTTTAATCTAAAACCAACAGATGGAAAGGGCCCCTCGAACCCCCCGCCCTGCACTTGCTGCCAAGCGCAGTCACCTCCCGGCGCTCTCCACGGGCGCGTCACTGGTGTGGGCGCCCAGGGTCCGTGGCCCTGAGGAGCTCCGTGTTTGCTGACTGACTGCATATATAACTGAATGTATCCAAGATCATAAATGCTCCATTTTCCTCAGGGTGGGAGTGGGAAGTCCTGGTCACAGCATCCAACTGTGTTTACAGGCACTGCTTAGAAAAGCTGCTAAACCTTCCTGTGGATAAAGGGGTTCAGGGCATGAGGCTGTTCACAGTCCGGCTGCCCTCCTGGCCCCGCTTCCTCCAGCGCACCTGGGGGCTCAGGCAGGCGCGTCTCCTGGTTGACGGGGGCGGACGCTCACTTACCGTGTGGTGAGGCGTGAGCTGGAAGAGGTTGGGGGACAGGATGGCAGGAGCGAAAAACCTCAGGAAGATGAAGCTGCTCACGGCGGTGTACCTCACGTCCAGGTCGTCTGTGGCCAGGACACAGACCAGCTCAGCAGGCCCTCCGCGGGGGACGGCAGTGAGCCTGGGGGTCTGTCCGGCGACCCTGCCCCTCCCGAGGGTCTGCCCTGCGCATCGTTGCTCTCCCGTCACCATTAGTAAGAGGACCTCTTGGTGGTCAGGCTCTAACAGATAGGAGCTGGCTCACCAGATGGCCAAAGTGAGGCTCAGGGGTGCTCAGTAACACCCCCACCCCCACCCCCGCCCGGCAGCAGGTGCTCTTCACGGGCTCTGAAAGCAGGGTGTCCTGTCCAGAGTAGGCGCAAGGCCAAGGCTCCACTGCTGGAGAAGCTGGGAGGTGCCCCGGTGGGTGGGTGGGAGGGAGGGGGTTTCTGTCAGGTCCATGGGGACTGCGCTGGGGCTCAGAGGTCCCCTGAGGCAGCGGGACACGCCTGCGCTGACTCATGGATCAGAGCCATGGATGGGGACAGGATGAAGAGCCAGGCACCACACCACCCCCTCCTTAGCCTTCTAAGCCCCGGCCTAAGCCAGTGCCCAGCCTGCATCCTGGGCCTCGCTTAACCTGACGCTTCCCACCAGGGCAGGACACCGCTGTTCTGCCCACGGGTAAGTCTGCACAGGGTGGCTCCCGGTGCCTCCCTGAGGACTTGGCAGAATTGGAAAGGGGATTAATCCCTGCGATCCATCTTGCTTCAACTCCAGAAAGGGCTCATCTGGTCTTTCTTGAGAATTCAACAAGGCTGACCTGCATGACATGGGGCGCTGAGCATGGCCTCGACCTCCCCATCAGAACCGCTGAAAACCAGGGATGGCGGCTCCTCTGACGGGAGAGGCCCAAACTCAGAGAAACTCATGCTCTGTCCTGAATAAACCACTGTGACAAACCCTGGCCAGCTGGCCTTCCTCGCGGGGGCTGAGTCCAGGCTCTCCCAGGGCAGCTGCACATGGGCTCTGGCGCTGACCCAGCGGCTACGGCTTAGAACCACCTTTACGTGGACTCTGAGCATCTCTTCCCTGCCTTTCGGTGTCCAGTGAGGGGCTGTGGGTATTTCTGGAAGGGGGGACTCACCCTGGAAGCGCTTGGCCGCTGCCTCCCGAAGAGAGAAGAAAATGTCACACATGACAGTGGGGCAGCTCACTCCCGACTTGGTGATGACGCTGAAGATGCGGTCAACATACTGCCGAAGATTCTCCTGCAACGGGATGCAGAGGGGACACCTGACGGCGCCTTGCGGGTCCCAGGTCGGCCGCGTGGAGCACTATGACCAGGCCCTCTCGGGCACCACAGAGTCGCACGGGGAAATACGGGAGCTCTGGGGTGCAAACAAGCACCCCTCCTGGTAACTGGACACAGAGATACAATTCCCTGGAATGCAGCCCCCTGGCGGCCAGAAGTCTTTTCTTTGAAGGCATGAAAGGGACTTAGCATGACCTGGACAAATCATATGAAAGATTAAAACATGAAAGTGACCTGTCACATCAGAGAGTTTTGCTGTTTTAAAAAACAGGACACCACTCTGCACGGACCCAGCTGGAGGCGGCCCGGGTTTGGGACCCAGGTCTGTTGCAGCTGGAGGACAGACCAGGCCGAGAAGAGGCCAGGTCGTGAGGCCAGCCTGGTGGGGAGGCTCTGGTGCCCCCAGGAGAAGGGAAGGTGCAGGAGCCAAGCGTGCCAGGCTGGGAGGGCGCTGGTCAGCACAAGGTGGCAGACTGGTGGTGCCCTTCACAGCTGCTGAAATGGCCAGTCTCCCCACCACAGGCTCCGGGGGGCGTCCTGCGGGGCACGTCCCAGTGGGGCCCCCACCCGAAATGCTAGGAGGTGCGGAGCACCCAAGGTGGCCCCGGGCCCCAATCCTACACAGGGGTGAATGGCTCCAGAGGGTGTTGAACAAACCAGAAACCCTTACCATGTTGTTCTCGAGGTTTTCTCCATCTTTCAGCTTCACAGGGTCAATTTCACAGGATTTGTGGCTCTGGCATATCTAGAAGAGCATTTGGGACAAGGAGTGAGCGACACAAAGTCCAGGGTCACAGGCAAGTGCAGGTCGGGGGCCTCAGGCTCGGGACGGACATCGGGAGCCACAGCCAGCCTCAGAGGCGGCGGGACGAGGGCCTTCTTCACTTGAAGGCCCTTCCGGGTCAGCTCACGCAGCATCAGGCTTCATGGAGTTTAAACATGTGATTACTTCAGTGCGGCCAGGCCTTCGCCCGCAGGCCAAGCTGTGTGATTTTAATGCGAGTTTAAACTGCCTCATGTTGCAAAGAGCCTGCGTTTTATGAAGCTGTCTGGGCAATGCTGCTCAAGATCCTGTCAGAGGTCAGAGCCACGTGGGAAGGAAGCGTGTGGTGAAGGGCTGTCCACAGCCTAGAGGCCGCAACAGATAATCGGCTCACAGATTCAGGGGTGCCCATGCCTAAAAGAAAGGGGTGTCCTCGAAGAACCAGTTTTTCTCTTGCACATCCTTTTGTCTTTACTGGAATGATGGATTTTCTGAAGTAAGCATTTTTTTAACATTTATTTTTGAGAGAGAGACAGATCATGAGTGGGGGAGGGGTAGAGAGGGAGAGAGACACAGAATCTGAAGCAGCTCCAGGCTTCAAGCTGTCAGCACAGAGCCTGACATGGGGCTCGAACTCACGAGCTGTGAGAGATAATGGCCGAAGTTGGACACTTAACCGAATGAGCCACCAGGTGTCCCTGAAGTAAGCATTTTCTTACTTGGAGAAAATGAGGGAGATTTTGGAAAACACATGGAAGGTCCCTGTGGGGAGGCTGGGAAGGAGGCGACGTTAAAGTCCCAGGTCTTCACACAGGGGTCACCCTGTGTGCCACCTTCTCTGCATCTGCCTGTCGACCACAGGGACGCACCAGTGTGGCGGGGGAGGGGGGTCCTTCACCCCCGTTCCTGCGGGACCCCTGTGCCGGCTGGGACCCGGACTCACCTCCTCTATGGTGGGCTTCAGGGTCACGTGCAGGTAGTGCATCCCTGCGAGCTTCATTGTCTCGTCGATGCACTTGGATGTCAATGAATTTCCTCGGAAGATGGTGTTGGGGTCCCTGTAAAACAGTGTTGGACGCAATTCTCTTTCAGGTAACAAGGTGTCAACAGAAGCAAGGCCTGTGAGCACCTGTCCTTGGGGGAAGAGGCCCGCTCACCCTGGCCAAGGAGACCGCCCCAGGGACTCCACAGCTGGGAATGCTGGCCCCCAGCCCTGCCTGCGTGACAAGCCCTACGCTCAGCAGAACATCCACACACCCACTGCCTCGCCCTCGTGAGGGTGGGTTTTGCACCAAGTTCACGCCTCTAAGGACCAGGCCGGGGTCACATAGCAAGTGAAGCAAGACAGCGACTGTCTCAGGCTGTGCTCCACGCCTTCTCTCACCTAGGGCGCGTTCTGGATCTTTCTGAACCAGGAGCTCCAGGGAGAGATTCTTCTTGGCAGAATCCACCCCCATGGAGTGGGCAGAGGTCCTGGGGCAGCAGCGACCCAGCCCCCTGCTGTGGGCCCAATAGTGAGCCTGAGCCCGCCCCCAAGGCAACTACAAGTGGTGCCCTTGCTCACCCGCTTCTCCCTCACACACCTCAGGATTTCCAAGTGAAAAGGTGTGCTGCTGAGGACCGGTAAGTGTGTCTCAGGAAGAAAACCTCAGCCCGTACGGGTCTCCTTAGCCGGCCCAGCCCCGGGCTCTGACCAGTGCAGAGGGAGACACCTGCTGCCCAGGTCACCCAGCCCCGCCCGCGCCCGGCCGCTCACTCACTGGGTCCTCCGGACCTCGGCGTTGGCGATGGCGCTGATGAAGGGCACGACCCTGCCATAGTGCAGGAAGAGCCTCACCAGCGGGACGGCCGCCTCCTGCTTTTCCCTGCACACCTCACCCAGTATGTGTGCCGCCGATGCGGACACCGGCTGTGGGAAGGAGAGACACCATGGGACCCCAGTGCGAGCCCCCAGCCCTGGGGCTGCTCGGCGGGCTGGGGTCTGGACGTGGTCTGGGGGGTGGAATCGGGCTGGGGTGGGGTCTTGAGCGGGGCTTGAAGGGGGCCGGGGGCTGGAGTTGGGGTCACTAGCAGGACCCAAAGGGGGTTGAGGGGTGGAGTCGGGGTTGGGAGGAGAGCCAGGCGTCAGCAGGTGGCCCAGGGCGCTGCGGGCACAGGTACCTCCACATCCGCAGACTTCAGCAGCAGGTCCCGTAGCGGGCAGTAGTAGTCAGAGGAGAAGACGTGGTCTTCAGTGTAGACCACGTTCAGCCGCAGGGACCCCAAGTCCCCTGGCTTCAGGCTCTTGCTGCCGTTGTCTCGGGGCTGAAGGAAGTACCTGGGCGCAGGGCGCACAGAAAGGGCAGCGTGAGGCAGCAGCACCGAGGGGCTGGTTCCCTCCAGGCCGAGCCCCCAGGGCTCTGCGCTGGCTGGTCGCCCATCATGGGCTGTGTCCGGGTCTGAGGCGGGATTCTGCAGGAACCTCTCCACTCCCTGCGCAGGGTGCATGGATCCGGGGTCTTTGTCATGGCGGACCCCCCGCAGGTTCCGTGTGTCAGGGGCTCAGCACCAGCGGGGCGGTGACTGGGCGGGTGGGCCCGCAGACACCGGAGCACGTGGTCACTTTCTCGGTGTTTTCTGACTGGACACTGCCCGCAGGCCTTCCGCAGTGTGGCCGTGCAGGACCACGGTCTGCTCCGAGCCTACAGGCCAGGCAGTCTGACAGGGGCCGCGGGGAGCTCGTGTCTGGCCGAGGCACCTCGCTGGGGGCCCACTGGGCTGTCATGTGAGTGTCCCCTCCTGGTTACAGGACTGGGGCTGTTTAGCTCATGAGTGCTCCCACCAGCAACCAGAAGCGCACGGGGGGCTGTGCCGGCGCTGTCCTCACAGAATTAGACACGAATTCCAGTTTCCGGGTGATAGTAAACCGCCATGAGGCACAACACACACATCGCCCCCACAGTGCGTCTGCGGACATGCAGGGCTCTGGTATGTGGCATATAGCCATTTGTGACACCCGTGTCCCCCTCTTGTGTGTCTATTACAGGAGGGTGTCTGTGGCTTCACAATGATGACATTCACTGTGATAGAAAGTGATTTATGAAATGATCATGAAATAAAACAAAGGCACATTCCTTATGCCGAGTACACAGCGGCCCAGAGGACACAAGAGAGGAAGACACGGCCTTCTGGGACCCACGAGTGAGGCGGGAGGCCGAGCCGAGGGAGACGTGCTCCAGCAGCATCTCGTTCCCCCCTCAGCAGGCGACCCCCGGGGGGACGGGCCACGGGGCTGCCCGGTGCAACACGGCTCTCGAGGTCCAGGCCCTGAGCCACCATCGGCACCGTGCGCTTCCGTGCGCTTCCGTGCGCTTGCTCTCACCTCCGCAGAGCTAGTTGGGAGCAGGTACGAAGGCAGGGGAGGCGGCTACGAGGAAGCCCGCCGCGCACCAGCGCTGCCTCATTCTGGCTGCTCACCACAGCCGTGCCCACCCTTCCCTCCACCCGCCAGGAGGCGGTGGGGCCAGGCTCGCAGCACCTTACCAGGCTTCGTACGAGCTGGACTGTCGCAGCACATTCAGTGGAACTCTTAGTTCTCCCAGAAACTCATCTCCAAACTTCAAGTTGCTGGCGTTCCAGAGGTCAACTCTGAAAAACAGCCAACGGTGCGCAGGTCGCCATCAGGGACGGCCTCGGGGAGGCGGGCCGGCCGCCGCGGGCCTCATCTTCCCCGGCGGGGTCTGGGCCAGCCAGGCTTTTCTTTTTCTTCTTTAAATATATTTTAGTATGGATCATTGACTTTAAATATTTTTAAGGGTTTTTTTAATGTTTATTTCTTTTTAAGAGAGAGAGAGACATAGAGCAGGAGTGGGGGAGGGGCTGAGAGAGAGAGGGAGACACAGAATCTGAAGCAGGGTCCAGGCTCTGAGCACAGAGCCTGATGCGGGGCTCAAACTCACAAACCATGAGATCATGACCTGAGCCAAAGTCAGACGTTTAACCAACTGAGCCACCCAGGCGCCCCTCTTTTCTTCTTTTTAATAAGAGAAGTATTAAAAAATATTTTTGGTTTGTCTGTTTACAATACAATAGCTGGGACTTCACTCTCAATTTTAAATCCGAGTCTTGTATAAACACCTCTTTCTCTGAACAAGAAAGGGGACCTGAGTCTGAGGGCAGCTGGGGCACGGCCTCTGACCTCCAAGGGGACTTGCAGACATGCAACTGGGGGTGCTTGGAAATGGAAGACTTAACCTAAGTCCGCACTCAAGCCAAGACCTGTGTGTGGAGGCTGGCCTCCCTCAGGACTCGAAGCCACAGGAGGAAGGAAGAAAGAGCCCGGGGGTCCCACAAGACAGGGAGGGGAGGGCTTCCGTCCACGCTCCACACCTGACGGCCAGCCCCCACCCGCCCAAGCCGCCATCCCCATGGCCTGGTTATTGCTCAGCGGCTGAACAGTCACTGCAGGTTTCGGGGGAGGGGACGCCAGGGTCCCCCCCAGTTGAACGTCTGCGGTATTTCCAGTCAAGTCTCATGGAGGCCCTGACCTACAGAAAGGCAGTTTTTAAATCACGTCAGATCCTAAGAATTCCTTTAGGGCCTGTCTCGTGAACAGGTCGGACCTAAATGTGGAAGACGGGAAAAGACACCCGGCTGGCGGCCTCACAGGCGCCAGGACAGATGCCACAGGGCGGCTGGGCCTCCAATGGGCACGAGGCCCCGGAGTGGCCCCTGGAAGGGGCCTGGGGGACCTCCACAGTGTGCTCTCGTACAGCCTGTGCACACCAAGGGCTTGACCCCGGGCACCCCCAAAGCAACAGGACCACGTGTGAGGCTGGGCGAGGCCAGTAGGTGGGTGGAGCCTCACGCACACTGAGCAGCAAAGCGCCTCTGACCTCACCTCTGAAAAGATACTGCAACGTGAACTCCCAAACCACGTTTGTCCCTTGGGTTAAGTAAATGTCCTCTCAGCCACCACCCGGACAGCTGGGAAGTTTACAGCTCTGACTTCAAACTCAACTCCCAACGTCCTAGTATTAAAATTATCAGAAAACTGAGAATTCCTCTCTCTCCTTTCCCTTATTTTTAGAAACAAAACAGAAAACAAACAGGAGAGGTGAATTCAGACTGCAACCGCCAAGCGGGATCCTCAAAGCCCCAATTCTCGCTCACCGGATTTCAAGTTTGTCCACGTCTTCCTCCTCAAAGTCAAAGTGGGACTTCCGGCTGTAGCTGCAGGGTCTGGTCACCTGGAGGGGCAGACAGGAGGGAGCATGTGTGTGCCGCGCCACTGCCCACAGAGCACCCCCACGTGCTGGCCACCCCAGGCCCAGGGAAGAGGCTGTGGCACCCCTCCAGAGCCGAGGTGGGGTCCCAGCCTGCAGGCATGCCCTGGGCCCCGCCTCCGGGGGGCTGGGGGTGGGGGCGGGGCTGTGCCAGGTGCTTCACACACTCTGCCTGGTTGCCCTCCCCACAGCCCCTACGCCCCTGGGCCGTCTCCCTCCTCAGCCCCAAAGCTCCGGATGCCTCCCTTCAGGCTCTGCCTCCTGATCTCCTTCCTCCCCAGCCTTCCTCCCCAACCTTCCCACGTCAGGGCCTCCACCCTTCCGGCATGCTGGCAGCCCGTGCTCCTGCCCCCCAAGCAGGGCTCCCATCCAGCCAGGGCCTGCCCTGACCTCAGCCTCATCCACCTTCAGCCGAGCCTTCTGAAGCCCCCTGGAGCCCCCACTGATTCCCCTCACCCAGCACACAGGGAGTCTTTCTAACCCTGCACTCCCTGCCTGGCTCACCACTGGACCTCTTCCTCATTCAGGTCCATACTGGGAAGCCCGAAGGGGACTCTGAAACTCCACCTCTTCCAGGAAGCCCCCCTAGAGCCTCGACTGCCTGATGCGGTTCACAGTGCTGATAAGGTCTATCGTTTGCCGTCTGGCTGCCAGTGTGCTGGGCACGGGGGTCCTGCATGGGATCTAACATATGTACTGAGTGAATCAATGTGGCTTTACTGGAATTTTAAATAGTTTCAATAAAATATTTGAGGGTTTTTACATAAGTCTAGCCGCTATCCTGGGAGAAGATGGTCTGGAGGCCACTTCCTGTTGAAACTCCTGGAGGAGGCTGCCTGCCAGCCCAGAGCCCCCACTGGACTCCCGCTCGCTCTGCTGGGGGCTCAGCCTCAGGCGAGGCAGAACGTCGGGGCTGTTTGCAAGCTGCAGCAGACCGTGTGCACAGAGAGCCCAGCCGCGGGATCCAGCTGCTGTGTAGGCTCTGGCCCTTCGAGTCTATAAAATCCAGACAGAAGCTTGTTCCAAGGTCCTGTGGTCTGAGGCCGTGGGAGAGGCAGGCCCACCCTGGGCTCACCTGTACTTGGGGCTTATTGAAGTCATCTAGTGGATTGAGACCCACATTACTGAGTGAAATATGAGCATATGCAACAGGAAACAGCCCACAGCAGCGGACGCGGGTCTCGGCGCTGTAGCGACAAGCCTATGGCTTTACTGTGTGTTTTACTGCAAACAAGTTAGGAAAGTGCTGATCTAAGCTATTCTCGGCAGCCTAGATATTGAAGGCTGTGCTGCTTTTAACGTGTAACCTGTATTAAAAACTCTTCTTTAGTCTCTCTTCCAGATCCCCCCGTCTCTAGGGCCCTGGCATGAATACCCCTTGAAAGCAGGTTGACCACATCAGCTTCTTGCCTGATCGAGTCTCTTAAAAACCGTTTTCTTAACGCGGCTACGAAAAAAGAATGTCCCTCTGGGACAGAAAATGGTGCTATGCCCTCAGCACTGACCTCACACCCCTTTACAGCTGCCCCAAGAAGCCAGGCTCTGTTTCAGAAACCCGTGGGCTTTCTGGATGCCAGTCAGAAAAGGTCCAGGTTTGGGGCACCTGGGTGGCTCAGTCGGTTAAACGTCCGGCTTCGGCTCAGGTCATGATCTCGTGGTTCGTGGGTTCAAGCCCCGCATCGGACTCTGTGCTGACAGCTACCTCAGAGCCTGGAGCCTGTTTTAGATTCTGTATTTCCCTCTCTTTCTGACCCTCCCCTGCTCACGGTGTCTCTCTCTCTCTCTCTCTCTCTCAGAAATAAAAACATTAAAAAAAAAAAAAGAAACAAAGAAAGAAAAGGTCCAGGTTCTCCACCCATGAGCTCCTTGGTTCTAACCCATCTCTCCAACGTCATTTTCCAAAACTCCCCTTTCTTGCAGGAGCCTCACTCTACATCTCGACACGCACTTTCCTTCAGCCTCATGACACACCTTCCCAGACTCGACTCAAGGGTCCCCACTCTGCGAAGACTGGCTCTATGTCACCAGTCATTTGCTTTCTGGTCCCCAAAAAACTGACTTAGCAGCCACTGAGCAAGTGCAAGAGTGCACTCATGCATGGTCTCTGCGTGGAAGCAAGCTCATGAAGACAGGAGGGCAGGCCTGACTCCGCTTAGCACCCAGGACCTGCTGCAGAGGAAACACTCAAGAGACTTTTGCGGATGGAAAGCACCTCAGCAGCAATACATTTTCTACGGTTCACGTTTGACTAGAGCAGGTGCGCTTGCTTACTGTTGCGCCATCGTCTCCAGGCCTCACGGCCTCCGTCTCGCTCACTTCAGGGGTTCACGATTCTGAGAGGCAGCCAGGGGGATCTCTGTTCAAATACGTTTCCTCGGGGCGCCAGGGGCTCAGTCGGTTAAGTGTCCGACTTCAATTCAGGTTATGATCTCACGGTTTGTGAGTTCAAGCCCCGAGTCGGGCTCTGTGCTGACAGCTCAGAGCCTGGAGCTGCTTAGGATTCCGTTTCTCCCTCTCTCTCTGACCCTCCCCTACTCGCTCTCTGTCTGTCTCTCAAAAATAAACAAACACTAAAAAAAAAAACAACAACAACAACCAAATACATTTCCTCTTTTGCTTCAAACCCCCTCACTATTTCTGGTGAACAAGCCTTCCTCCACTGCTCAGGAAAGACTGGGTGAAGCAAGCAAAAAACCTCAAACCAACCAAACAATAAAAAAACCACTAAGTCCTGATAATTTGGAAAGTATTAACTTGTCAGCATTCAACTCAAATGGAAGCAACCAGCGGCCTTTCTTCCAGGGATGAGAGGAAGTTCCTGGCACTCTGCAGCTGGGGGTGGGTGTGGGGGGCGTGCAGGGCAGTGGCTGCAGGGGCTGCGG
>NW_027528362.1:15085224-15094612 GCF_008692635.1 Crocuta crocuta
TGGGGTGGGGGTGGGGGCAGGGGCGGCCGCTGCAGGGGCTGCAGAAGGTAACTCTGCTGGAGGCCCTTCAGACCCACACTCTCCCCCCAGAGTCTCGACGTGACGTTTGCGGCACTGAGTCACCAACCTCAAAATAAAACACTTCGTCGAACTGGGGATTGTTGGTCTTCTTCTTTACCTTCGTCTTCTTTGCTTCTGACCTGTGACCAGGGAGGGAGGTGAGTGATCAAAACCAGCACTGCTGGTGCCAAATCTTTCGGCCNAGAGAGAGAGAGAGAGACAGTGTGAGTAGGGGAGGGTCAGAGAGAGAGACACAGAATCTGAAACAGGCTCCAGGCTCTGAGCTGTCAGCACAGAACCCGACTCAGGGCTTGAATCCACGAACCGTGAGATCATGACCTGAGCCGAAGTCGGAAGCTCAACAGACTGAGCCCCCCAGGCGCCCCTAGTAAATACAAGTGTTTGTCCCTAACCCAGGCGGCCTGCAGACAGGGACATTGCCGAGCCAAGAATGCCCGACATGAAGAACGTGAGGGCTTTCTTCACAAAGCAGTTTTAGGGCAATAGGAGAAAGGAAAGTAAGCGAGATCGATACATCCCACCTCGCGGCCCACCCTGCACTTTCCTGAACACGGAGTCCTCAGCATCGCGGCGCCTGAGTACGGCTCGCCCGCGAGGCCCGGGGCGGGTGCGGGGCGCGGAACTTGCCTGCAGGGTCCTTCCAGGGCCACGGTGGCATAGGGGTCACACTGCCCATTCACGATGGGAAGGCCTTGGCACTCGAAGATGCTGCAGAGAGAATGGGGGTGTCAGGGCGGGAGGTGGGGGGCCTGCAGGCAGTTTCTCAGGGTTGCCCTGAGGTCCGAGAGGGCAGCGGCCTCAGCAGCCCAGGGCCGAGAGTCCTGAGTTCTGGGTGGTGGTCCCCGACTGCCCAGGAGCTCCCGTCAGATGAGCACTAGTAAGTGCACCAATTAGCAGCTGGGAACCATCTGGGGGCAGGGGACAGTGCCTGCCACATTCAGGACGCCCTCCTGGTGACTTGCGTGCGTGAGGCCTTGCAGGGCTTCCTGTGACTCATGAATCCACCTGCCCAACAACCTGACACAGTGGACGCTACTGCATGTCCAGGCTGTAGGTGGGGGCTTGCGGGTCCTGCCCAGGCACGACCTCCGTGCCACACGTGCCTCTGGTAGCAGGGTCTCCTCATGCCTGATCCCACCTGCAGACTGATTGAGGCAGTTCTTGTCTGAGGCTCTGCCTGGGGCACCAGAACAGTCTGGCCCCACCCCGGGGTCTCCGCGGAGTGCCGAGTGGGGGCAAGGAGCTCTGCCAGTGGAGAATCAATGCTTCCCAGGGCGCATGAGCCCCTTCAACCCACAGCCCCCGCGCTCTGCCCGACCCCGTGGTGCTCGCCCTGCGTATTGACACAGGCCTGTGGAGCGCCGTGGAGCCCCCTCCTCTCAGAAACACCCACAGCGGCTCAGACCCCAACTGTAGCCTCTGTCTCCTCACCCACCTCCAGGCTCCACCTGGGACGCCTCCTGCCCGTTGCCAGCCACACGGCTCCAGGACAAACCCAGCCCCACTGTGACCCCCGGGTCTGCTTCCCGAACTTGGGGTCACAGAGCCGGACTGCCAATTGCCCGCCATCCAGAAATGTTCCACCCGTTCAGCATCCAGCTCTTCAGCTGACTGTGGTGGAGGAGGGGTCCAGTCGTCAGCGTTCCCTCTGGGGACGCAGGAGTCCTGCCCCCACAGAGGAGCGTCAGTTTGGCTACACAGATGCAAATTCATTTCCCTGCGACGTCTCTGGGCTCTAGAGTCTCCTTGCCCCTGGGAAGCCAGAACCCAGAAAGACTGCTCTGCGGGGACTCAGGCAGGGCTGTGAAAGGGGGCGGAGCAGCGTCTCGAGCAGCGCCAGCAGAGCCAAGCGCCAGTGCACACGTGTCTTCTGGCACACGTGGCACGTTGCCCACATGCACTACATTCTAAAGGAAGGGGGTCCAGCGTCCACAGAAATGTGCACGACCAATCGCCTCCGATGCACAACACGTGTCCGCTCGGCCCGGCGGAGACCTCAGCGGCCTTGTGGCCTCCCGGATCACACATGACGACTACCTGACGCACTGCACAACCCTGCCCAGAGCCCTGCCTCCGTGCCGACGG
Organism: Crocuta crocuta; assembly: GCF_008692635.1. Lineage (NCBI taxonomy): Eukaryota > Metazoa > Chordata > Mammalia > Carnivora > Hyaenidae > Crocuta > Crocuta crocuta. Next base: position 15,087,391 of record NW_027528362.1, read on the forward strand.
ACCGGCTCACGCCTGCCCGGCTCTGCAGTGCAGTGATGTACCGACGCCCTCACATGCCGACACGCCTCTGCAGCTAGAACGTAGGCCCCGGGAGGCCGAGAACAGCCCTCAGCTGGCAGCAGGGGTCATGAAGTATTTTTCAATGAATGATAAAAAGGTATATTAATCTTTGTTGGGGATGAAAAAGCAGCACGATAGGTCCCCGAGTCCAAGCCTGAGACCATACACAAGGAGAGGCCCGGTGTGAGGTGGGGACCAGCAGGTACCTCGTCCACAGACAACAGGAACATGAGACGGTGGGTCACCGAACCACCTGGGCCTCAGCCAGGCGTCCAGGACAGTAGACTTGGGCATGCGAGTGAACAGGACAAAAAAGAGGGGCTACAATCAGGAAGAGCCACGTGCGGAAGGAACAGGGAGGTTTCTGTGAGCACGCCCAGAAGGTCCTCCATCCGCATGACGGCACGAAGGCTTGGCTCGGACGGCAGCACCCAGGCAGGTGGGTGGGAAAGCCTGCAGCTCATATCCACTACCAGCTGGACAGGACACGGCTGCCTCCAGCCTCCAGCCTCCTGGGCTCTCCCGGGCACGTGCGGGGAAGGGATGCCCTCAGGAAGGAACTGCAAGTGCTCACAGGGCAACCTGCGGTTTGGGAGGGAAGACGGCCTCACCTTGCTCTTCAGGCTGGTGGGGAGGGTGCTCCTAGCGGAGAAGGTGCACCTGTGGGGGGGTGCTCCCAGCGGGGAGGGTGCTCCTGGGGGGAAGGTGCTCCTGGGGGGAAGGTGCACCTGTGGGGAGGGTGCTCCCAGCGGGGAGGGTGCTCCCAGTGGGAAGGGTGCTCCTGGGGGGAAGGTGCACCTGTGGGGAGGGTGCTCCCAGCGGGGAGGGTGCTCCCAGTGGGAAGGGTGCTCCTGGGGGGAAGGTGCACCTGTGGGGAGGGTGCTCCCAGCGGGGAGGGTGCTCCCAGTGGGAAGGGTGCTCCTGGGGGGAAGGTGCACCTGTGGGGAGGGTGCTCCCAGCAGCAGAGAGAGACAAGCTGGAAGTAGGGAGAGGGAAGGCCTGGAGAGAGAACTCAACCTGGCCAGAACACCCCCAGGCAGGCACCCCTGAAAGACCACCTAGGCCAGGTGAGAGGTGAAAGGAGCCAGGGGAGGACCTGAAAGTGCAGGTTCTGCAGCCTCTGGCTGGGTGGGCTGCCGGCCCCAGCAGGCGCTGCCAGGTGGTGTGCGGGTGGAGGCCCCCAAGAGATGTGACCTTATTTGGAAAAAGGTCTTTGCAGATGTAATCACGCTAAGGATCTTGAGATGATGAGATTTAAACCCAATTACTAGGGTCCCTACAGGAGGGAGCCTTCACAGACACAGTGGAGAGGGTCACGTGAAGGGGGAGGAGAATGGGAAGGGACTGCCTGCTGCCCCGGAAGCTGGGGGTGGGGGAGGGACTGTCCCCTGGAGTGTCCAGATCTGGCTTCCAGAATTGGGATAGAATAACGTTCTGTGGAGTTAAGCCACTTAAGATTGTGGTGTTTGGCCTCAGCAGACCTAGGAAAGTAACACCCCTGCAGTAAAGGAGTGACGTGCGTCAGGGAGGCTGAGAACACGTCGCCATCACATTCTAGAGAGGAAAGTGGGGATAAGTTACGGTGGCCGTGCTGCCCGGCAGGAGGTGGGCCTGATTCTCAGGCGAGGAGAGAAGCGTATTGGAATGAATTTGCTTCTGACAACAGACTTCTCTTCAACGGCTCGTCTTCCCAGCTCTTAATTTCTCCCGAGCCCATAACACACTGTGAGGTTGGCCCAAGCCCTTGCCAACTGTTGAGATGCCAGGGCGCGAGGGGAGGACCCACACAAATAACTGTGTGTGCTCCTGGACAAATGCCGGCAGAGACGCTATTATTCCAATTTTGTACAGGAAGTGACCCACAGAGAAAGTCAGAGCTTGCAGGGTGTCACATGGCTGGGGAAGATTTCGCTGGCTGTGGATGCCAGGGTTTGGGGTCCTGAGCCTTTTGCACCTGATCAAAGGTCGAGTGTCCACTGTCTCCTGTTCCATCCCAAATCAGGCCTGTTTGTGGCAAGTCCCAGGTGCACAAGAGACTTAGCTCTCAGGAAGAAAGTGATCGAATACAAGATGGCTGCAATATTAGAGGAGACGTTGTGGCCATAACACCCACATTAAAAAAGACAAAAAGATCACAAATCCATCACCCTCACTTCTACCCTAAGAAACCAGAACAAGAAAAGCAAAAAACCCACACAGGCAGAAAGAAGGAAATAATCAAGACCATAGCAGAGATAATGAATTAGAAAAATCAGTAAAACCAAAAGTGAGGCGTTTGTAAAGATCCACAAACTTGACAGGTCTTTAGCTAGGCTGACCGAGAAAAAGAGAAGATTCTCGTATTTCTAAAATTAGTAATGAAAGAGGGGGGACGTTTCTAATGACCTTAGAGAAAAAAAAACATTCTTTAAAAAACATTTCAAAGGAGCTAACCAACTGGAAAGACAGTGTTCCAGGGGCTGGAAGGGTTAGAATTGCTAATTCCGCAAAATGATCTACAGATTCAATCACCATCAAAACATCAGCTGCTATTTTTGTGGAAATTAACACGGTGATCCTAAAATTCACATGGAAATGAAAAGCGCTCAGGATGGCCAGTCACCAAAGAAAAAGGACCAGGATGGAAGACTTCTGCTTCCTGATTTCAAAACTTACTACAAATTGAAAGTTGCCAAGACTGTGGCGCCAGCACAGGGCAGGCATGGAGGTCAATGGAATAGCGCAGTTGACTAGTAAGTCCAGCGATTTTCAACAAAAATGCCAAGATAATTCACAGGGAAAGAATGGACTTTTCACCAAATGGTGCCAAGACAACTGGGTGTTCAAAAGCAAAGGGATCAGTGCTGGCACCTAACACCACGTGTAACAATTAATTCCAAACACAGTGAGGGCCTGAAGGTGAGGGCCGAAACCACAGGGACGTTAGACTGGATTAGGAAATGATTTCTTAGATACCGACCTAAAACACAGGAAACAACTGATAAATTAGAGTGCATCAAGATTTAAAAGTCTTGTATTACAAAGAACATTACCAAGAATGTGAAGGCAAAGAGCAGAATGACAAAAAAAAAATGTTTTCAAATTATATATTTGACAAGGACCTAGTGTCCAGAATACATGAAAAATTCTTACATCTTCACAATAAAATACTAATAACCCAATGAAAACATCAGTAAAGGACTTGCATAGACATTTCTTCAGAGAAGAAAGAGAGCTGGCCAACAAGGACGAAGAAGGACAGTCCGTGTCATTTAGGGAACTGTGAGTCAATGCCACGTCGTGCCCACCAGGAGCCCGCAAAGCCAGACACGGAGAATCACGCAGGTCGGCAAGCGTGGGGGGACTGGAGCCGTCACACACAGCTGGCCGTGTAAACGGGGCGGCCACTGTGACAAACAGCCGGGCATTTCCTGAAAGAGTTACACAGAATTAAGGTACAATGCACTGAGTCAACCCCTGTGTTACGTACCCAAGATTAGCGAGAACAAGTCTGCACAAACACTTGTACAAGAATGTTCCCAGCAGTATTCACAATCGCCTAAAAGTAGGAACAACCCAAATGTCTATGATGGATGATGGGTAAGAAAATGCAGTGAAGCCACACAGTGGACATTATTCAGCCCTGTCATCGAAGCCCCGTCGCCTGCGACTGCGTGCGTGAGCCTTGACGACATCACGTTCAGTGGGAGAGGACAGTCCCAGAGAACCACACTTTATGTGATTCGGTTTATGTGAGGCGTCCAGAACGGGTAGGTCCACAGGCAGGAGACAGGCCAGTGGCTGCCAGGGGCTGAAGGGTATGGGATACAACCGCTCCTGGGGACAGGATTTCTTTCTTGGGGTGATGGAATGTTCTGGAACTAGAACATTAGTGGTAATGTTAGTTAGGTAAGGTTAGTTAGGTAAGGTTAGTGGTAATAGTGCACAACCTTGTGAATCTACCAACAGTGTGCACTTTACAATGCTGAATCGTATGGTATGTAAACTATATTTCTTTAGTGAAAGAAAAATCTACAGGGCGAGGCAAAGAGAATAAAGAAAAGCTAATGGTCCCTCAGACACTTCTGACTCACTTGATTGGAGGATATGAGCCCCTATGGACTCTGTGACACCCCTATACTCTTTCTCTCTCACTGCACCTCTACGGGGGACCCTTCTGCCACGGAACTCTGAACACAGTGTACTAGTGTGTGACAGTATGTGCCGATGGGTGTGCTACTTTGTGTATATATGCATAGTGTGTGTTTATACCAGTGTGTAGACTAGCGTGTGTGCTCGTGTGTACCAGCAGGTGTACCAGTGTATGTGCTACTGTGTGCTGATGAGTGTGCTAGTGTGTACCAGTATGTAAACTAGCGTGTGTACTGGTGCATACTAGTGTGTGCTCGTGTGTACTAGAAGGTATACTAACGTGCTAGTGTGCACCAATGAGTGTGCCAGCATGTAAACTAACATGTGTACTAGTGTGTATGATTGTGCTGAGTGTGCTAGCATGAACCAGTGTAAACTAATGTGTGTACTGGTGTAAACTAGCACGTGTACTAGTGCATACTAGTGTGTGCTCGTGTGTACTAGTGATGTTAGTGTGTGCTAGTGTGAGAAGTAGTCTGTGCTGGTGTGTACTAGCATGTGTAGTAGATGTGCTAGTTCATTAGTGTATGTAAAGTATACACTAGTATGTACATCAGTGTATACTCATGTGTGCTAGCATGTGTACTAGCAGGTACTAGTGTGCGTACTATTGTGGACTAGGAAGAAGCAGGTAGGATTCCACCACGAAGACAGAGGAAGCAGGCTAACCCTGGCACTCAGACTAAGGAGACTTCCAGAAGGCGATGTCTGGGGAGCCCCCAGGGTTGGCAGGAACTCTGGGGGTGGGCAGGACGGGGGTGGGGGGGCGTGGCAGAGTGGGGAGTGGGATGCAGTACTCAGTCTCCTGCTCTGGGCACCACACCTGTCATCTGATCGAGACCTTCCCCCCCCGACCACAGGACAGGACCACGGCTCTTCCCCCGGCCCCTGGACGGGACCGGGCTCCCCCCTCCCCAGACGAACGGCTCACATCCGCCCCCCTCACCCGGACGTGCGGCTGGACAGGGCGCCTGTCAGGGCAGGGACCCTGGCCCACATCTCTTGTGTTCACCCTCCTGACTCCGTGCTCTGCCCCCCAACCCCTAAAGCACACCTCGTATTCTATGCAGGGCTCTTCTTAAACAGTCTTAAGTTGTTGTGGAACACGGTTAGATAAGCCTACAAATAAGCAAGAAAACAGGCCACTTCCACTGCTACAGGGTCTGAGAGCACAGCAACTGTTTCGAGAACAGGAGCACAGAAGGGCCTGAACACATTCCCACACATGGGCTCCCTGCAGCCAGAAGCGACCAGAGGCCGTCTGCAGCCATCCGACGGCGGACTCCAGCAGTGCTGTGGGCAGCAGGCCGGGGCCCTCCGGGGCGGCAGACAATGGGGACCCTCCTCGGCCCCCCCACCCCAGGCCTTGTGCCAGGACACAGGGAGTGCAACCCTAAAGTGGAACTTGGAATCTCAGCCCAAGAACAAGGCATCGCTCAATCTCCGAAGCCCTTCTCTCCAGAGACAGTTAAGAGATGAATTCAGGAAACAGTCTTCTCCGAGGATGAAGCAAGCTGTAGCCTCTGGTCCCCTCCCGGTTTCTGCGCACCTTCACTTCCTCTTCCGGGACTTCCTCTTCCGAGACTGCCTCCCAACCACCCTTCACTCAGGAATGACGCAGGCTCCAAACACACCGGCCAGACCATTGGCCAGAACGCACCTCTGGCACCCGCCCAAGGGATCCCTAACTACTGCAGGGGTCGTCAGTAAAGAAAACCGTGGGGCCCACGGAGCAGGCAGCGAGAGAACGGGGTCTCGGCCGGGGTGTGTGTGCCCTGAGGTCTCGCTGGGGTCAGAGGGCAAGGACCCTGCACACATTGCAAGCTTGTGCATGTGTCTGGGTATCTTCTAAGAGTCCTCGGCCTCCTCCTCTATGGGATCCATGACCCTAAAAGTCAAGGGCCTCACCCGTTTAGACACATGCACAGACATCCACACTCACCTAGCCTTGTGGGGTAGAAGGAGCCCTGGATTCAGGGTGTGAGGTCTGGGTTCAGGCCCCAGCTCTGCCAACCAGCCTCAGACACACCTCTACACAGTCCTCACCTGTATGGTCCCGGGTGAGATGGCACCCACTTTGCCTAAGTGTCACCCTGCGTAAGCGTGGCTGTTTGCAAAAGCCAAATTCACTACCTCTAGGATGGGCATTTGCTTTATTTGAGGACGTTAAGAAGAATGTGCCAGAACCCCTAACAAAAATGTCATGGTGGGGAATCACCGAACTCTAGGAATTCGTATTCATTTGTTTGAAAAACAAGCACCCGTCGCACTCCCTGGGGTCAGTTTCTACTTCACGAAGACCAGCCGTCCATGTCTTACCGCGTGGCCAGCTTGTGGCAGACGGCGCCTGTGTCGGTGATGACCTCACTCAGCCTCAGCTCCAGGTGGACCTTGCCCTGAAAGGCATAAGGACAGAGGGTCACGAGGGGCTGGCCACGTGCAGGGGAGGGGTCCCCAGTCTCTGCTCACAAACGTGAAGCTGTGTCTCACCCCACGCAGCACCCATGGCACTCTCCCCGCCCCACTCCGACCCCAGGGCTCCAGATGGGGCGCAGCTCCCCCCGAGTGAAAGGGTCCAGCCCAACAGGCACGTAGCACTCCCAACTTCAAGGACAGCAGATCGCTGTTTCAGAAGAAAGAAGTCAAAAAGCACAAGAAACAGGTCCTGAAGAAAGCAGCCTTCCAAACATGTTTGCTGCTTGCTTTCGGCTGCAACCCTTCATACAACAGGTGCCTGCGTCAGACACTTGAGCCTGGGTGCAGGTATGCACGACTGCCCTGTCACCTCAGTGCTTGTGTGTGTGTGTGTGTGTGTGTGTGTGTGTGTATGTGTGTGTGTGTGTGAGATGCCTGGACACCAGGCCGGGGAATCTCAGTCCTGCGCCCCAGGCGGGTCATTAATGCCCACAGACGCTTCTGAAAGACAGGGAGCAGAGGCGGCTGGAATTCCGAGAGCAAGACCAGTGCTATGTTTCTGCCTGTGTCTATGTCTCTGCAAAGGTCAGACCAGACGGAGGACCCAACGAGGTTA
>NW_027528362.1:15094756-15100708 GCF_008692635.1 Crocuta crocuta
TCAGGGGTCAGGGGTCAGGAGGGGGAAGGGGGGGCTGCGAAGAAAAGAGGAGCCTGCTCCTAAGAAACATCCAACAGGAGCAGTGGTGGCACACTGACATATTTCTAGGAGTACATACAGGTTAAAATTAACACTCTTTTTAATTAGAAAAGGAGCCTCAGCTGGATAATCTCCAAGGTCCTTTCTGCCTAAAACTAGACTCTGCAGCCTGGGGAGGGCCCTCTGAAGGCTGCCTTGTTCTAGAAGAATCCAGGGCCCCAGACTGACAGATGGACGGATGGATGGATGGACAGACGGATGGATGGATGGACGGACGGATGGATGGATGGACAGACGGATGGATGGATGCACAGACGGATGGATGGATGCACAGACGGATGGATGGATGGACGGACGGATGGATGGATGGACAGACGGATGGATGGACAGACGGATGGATGGATGCACAGACGGATGGATGGATGGATGAATGGACTGGAAGAATGGATGGACAGATGGATGGATGGACGAATGGATGGATGGACTGGAAGGATGGACAGATGGATGGATGCAAGGGTGGACGGATGGATGGACGGATGGATGGATGAATGGACAGATGGACGGATGCATGGATGGATGGATGGATGGACTGGAAGGATGGACAGACGAATGGACAGATGAATGGACTGGAAGGATGGACGGACGGATGGATGGATGGATGGATGAATGGATGGATGGACTGGAAGGATGGACGGATGGACAGACGGACGGACAGACGGATGGATGGACAGATGGATGGACAGACGGACAGATGGATGGACAGATGGACTGGAGGGAAGCATAGGCAGCACTGCTCAGCAGTTCCCCTCAGTGGCCTCCTGAGTTTTCCGGCAGCTTTGGAGATGCCCGCACAGGGCCCTGCTTGCCGAGCAGCATGGAGGCCAGCCTCCTGGGTCCTCTGGCTCGCCCACAACACTGACACGGGAGACCTGATGTGCCCCTGATGTGCCCCAGGAGCTGCCCTCTCTGGCCCTTCCCTCACCTGCAGGACAAATGGTCTCAGACAAATGCTAAGGAAGGGAGCAATAAATCCTGGATGACAGGATGAGACCAGCCTCACACCTGTGTGACCCTGGGCAACATCCAGTGCCCATGACACTGACCCAGTTTCTGCAGAGGCTTGAGTGCTTCCTGCCACACGCGGAACTACAGGAACACCTCCTGAGCAATGTGCTTCCCAGAGCAGCCAGCTTCCCACAGAGCCCTTCCCACAGAGCCCTGGGAGCTTCTGCCCGAAAGAGCCCCACACGGGACAGGTGTGCAGACAGCAGGCTCCATGATGCACATCACCCCCCTCGGCTGACCTAGCCCATCCACCCACCCAGCCAGGAGGGGGCCTCAGTGTCACCCGGCTCTGCAGAGGTGGCACCCACGCACCCACGCTGCCAGCAGGGACCCTGGAGAGCTGGCGTCCTCTCTTCCACAGAGCCAGGCCAGGTGCAAGGCTTCCCTGATGGTCCCCTGAGGCAGGCACTGCCATCCTTCTGCTGCAGTGGGAATGCCACGGCTCACGGCATTCGACAGCCTGCCCTCCAAACCCAAATGCACCGTGAAAGCTCCATCTGAAGGAGCAGAGAGAGGACCTGTCACCGAACAGGCTGCTCTCAAGTTCATGTTCCTCACCGGCATTCTCACACGCACCGGGGCCAACTCTTCCATGGCTTAACCTTAACACTGGCAACGGCCGTTCAGAGGGACAAGTCTCTACGTTACTTCTGATGGGGCCTGAGCAGTGAGGGAATGTGTCTGTGCTGAGATGACCCCCCGCCACTGAGGACCCACAGTCCCGTTCCGTTTGTCCCAGAAGAGGACGCGCACATCTGCACAGCAGACCCCGCAGCTCAGGGAGCTTCCTCTCCAGGGGGAGCATCTCCCCAGCGAGGGGGCGGACACTGAGGGGGAGCACCTCCCCAGCGAGGGGGCGGACACTGAGGGGGAGCACCTCCCCAGCGAGGGGGCGGACACTGAGGGGGGGCACCTCCCCAGTGAGGGGGCGGACACTGAGGGGGAGCACCTCCCCACCGAGGGGCTAGCTGTCCTCAGCCACCATATTCGGGTGACTTGGGAGAAGATGGTGCGAGGTAACACAAAACAGTACAAACACAGAGCATCACTGAAAGGACTCCTCCCCCAAAGTTAACACAATACATCTGCAGTTCAGAAGTTCACATCGGAAGCCAGACCCAGGGTTAGGGCGTGCCCCATGCCCTGTGGGTGACACACCACCGCCCTCACAAACAACCCGGCCACAAACACCTACAGGCAGGGACACAGGGGCGCCACACCCTCCACCCCTGGGGAGGCAGGAAATGTGGGTTCTCCAGCCCAGCCTCTGCACACATTTGACACTCACTAAACCACCCCACCCTCCATCGAAGAATCTGCCCCTGGGCTTGTTTTGATCTCAACAGAGGCTCCCTCCTTAGAGGCCCAGTCACAGGCCCCACGTGCTGAGGGGTGGGGGTGGGGGGTGGGGAGGGGGTAGGGGGTGGGGACAGGGGCCTCAGGCACCCTGAACCCAGGCTGGGGCTGGGCAGGCCTCAAACACTGCACTCAGCTACCAGCCCTGACGGCCCCCTGAGAACTCAGCCAAGGGTCCCTGCATCTGTGAGGAGAAAGAAGCCTTAGGGCAGGGCATTACAAAATGCTGACTGCATAGTTTTTCTCATTTCTATTTAAGGTGAAGGATAGTAACAAGTTTAAAAAGCAGCGGGGAGGTGAGGAACACCGCAGCCTGCCAGCCCCAGCTGCTGCCCCTAAACACCCCGTCCGGCTGCGGAGAGGACCCTTCTGCGCGGGACCCACCAGCGCGGCCCGGTCTGGGCTGTAAATCACACAATGTCTGCTCTCAGAACAGTGGAACTTAAAATAGAAATCAGTATCACAAAGACAGCTTAAAAATCCCCAAATATCTGAAGATTGAACAGCATACTTCCAAATAACAGGCCAAAGAAAAAGTCTCAAGAGAAACTGAAAGATATTTGAATTTCTTTCTTTTCATAAGCGAAAATGAAAATAAAACTTAATCACGATGTGTGGGCTACAGCGAAAGCAGTGCTTGCTAGGAAATTTATAGCAGTGACCACACATTCAAGAGGAAAGATCTAAACTCAATAATCTAAGGAAGCTAGAAAGAGAAGAGCAAATTAAATCCAAAGTGACCAGAAGAAAAGAAATAACAAAATTAAAGTAGAAATCAACAAAACTGAAAACAGAAAATCAATAGAAAAAAAAATCAACAAAACTAAAGGCTGGGTTTTTTTGTTTGATTTGTTTTGTTTTACGATCAATAAAAGTGATTAAACCTCTACCCAGGCTAACTAAGGAAATAGAGAACACAAATTACTAATAACAGAATGAAGAAGGCGGTGTCACTGGTGATGCCATGAAGCCGATCTGTGGGATTCGGAAACGCTGGCTGGATGGCTCCACCCTTTGTCAAACCTGCGGAGCTCAGGGCCGAGAACGACCCTCTGGGAGCCGGGGATACCAAAGTCTCCATATTGTCACACTCTCGCTCATCGACTGTAGCAAACGCACCGCAGGTTACTAATAACAGAGGCCCAGCGGGGCAAGGACATGGGAGTTCCTTCTTTGTTCTGGTCAATTTTCTCTGAACATAAAATTGCTTGAAAAATAAAGTTTACTACCTAAGAAAGAAAAAACACCAGTGGTTCCCATACATTTTTCTCAGGAAAGCATCAGACCCCTGGCCTGCAGAGGGCCCCGAGCACCGGCCGTGATCGCAGTGGCAGACGGCACCCCCCTGGTCCAGCCCTGGTCTGCGCGCCTGAGGCCAGGGCCGGGTCGGCACACAGGGCCCCTGGCCACCAAGCACATGGGCACTCTGATGTTGGTGGTGCCAAGAGTGGGCGAGACTCCCGGGAACACAGAAGCCACAGACAAGCCGGAGCCCTGTCCTCCTTCGATTCCCCAAACCCACAGAGCTGGGTCGTCACGTGCGGGCAGCTGCTGACTGTCGGCAAGTCGTTCAAGCAGCATTGTCTGACACAGAGGACGAACGAATTCCTGGGGTTTCCACCCACACTAAAGGTGCCGGAAGATGGCCAGGGTTTGCTGTCAGAGTTTTCTGGATGTGCACTGTAACGGCAAGTCTGCTGAGACCACAGAGCACATGGAGAGCTCAGTGGCAGCCGGGCATCCGCAGAGGAGCTGGGGAAGGACCCCCGGGCCCGCTCAGGTGACAGGGGGCCCCGACTCCCTCCTTGCAACGCTGAGAAGGCCCATCCCTGCCGACCGTGCTGTTCTGACACCATCGCCCAGGGTCGGCGAAGAACATAGCAACTAATTCTTTAATAAAGTGATTTCCAGAGACTTCAGCAAACATCAATTCCAGAAGGAATCAGGAAATTTTTGATTGCCTTTCTCCTATTACTCTGATTCCTTGATCGCTCGTTGGCCTGTTTTCTGGCACTTTGTTTCTGACATATCCCTTTACCTATGAACTGCAGAACAGATGGATTCAAGAACCCATATGCCATCCTCTGCCCTTCTAAAAATCGTAAATGTGACATTTCAGGATGAAACGGCTGTAGGCAAAGATGGTAACACACTTTTACAGGCCAGTTTGAATGTAGGGACCAGGGCTCCCTCTGCAGTGTGGCCGCTTCTGGGGCAGGCAGGCTGAGAACAGAGCGCCTCAGCACAGGGCCTGCGCCTCAGCAGGCCCTCAGGACACACGGGCCTCCCTCCGCCATACACATTTGCTGCCCGCGATGCAGATTCCCAGGTACTGGCCCCGCTGGAGGCACGTTCTGTCTCAGGTGCTAAGGGTCTGCTGTGAGGACAAGGACCTTATCCACAGGCGCACGAACGGTATCAGCTGTGGAACAGCCCAGGTGCTTCACACAGTGTACAACCAACACGCACACCGGGTTCACGAGGGTGGTGGTGACCAAGAGGTTCTGGGTTATTGGTTACACACACCTACACACATGATACAATGCATAGGACACACATGGGATATGCACTTGCACACACACATGCACATACTGTACGTGTGCAGGCAAGTGACACTGGCGAGATCTGACTGAGGTGTGTGGCTCGCAGCAGGTCAGTGCCCGGGCCGTGGCCAGTCGCGCAGGATGTGCCTGGAGGAAAACAGCATGAAGGAGCCCGGGCCGCTCTGCATTCGCTCTTGCCCGGAAGTACAAACAGGAGAGCACAGTTTGCTAATCATTATTCCCTGTGTACTGTTTTCTAGGACTTTCTATGAACCTGTAACCATTTCAAAATTAAAATTTAAGTTTAAAAACAAGGTGAGAAAAAAAGAAAAGCTACACTTGACAATGAAATCAGACTTAAACCAGGGGTGGCCCAGTGTGAAGTATGCGGTGAAGACACATCTGCTGGCCGGCTGCTGGTGGGAGGGGTCCCATGGCCGCCACAGCCTGTTCAATTGCCGAGCAAAAGTCACGGGGAAACTGCCAAATCCAGAGGCAGGAATGGCACGTGGCCCCTGCCGCTTTCCTTCTGCAGATGGGTTTCCCAGCGGCCCGAGCAGGAGCCACTGGCCATGTGTTCCTGGTGTTAATTAGCTCGCTGTCACTGCTACAGCTGCTTGTGGAATCCGGGAGCACACGGGGATCCCGCAGTAGCTGCCGTGCCAGCCGATTCCCGCGGCACATGTGGGCCCCTTGGCCAGAATTCAGTGTAAGCCACAGAGACCACATCTCTCTTGGACTCGGCTCCTCAGTCCTCCCCTCCCCCAGCCTCTTACTCCAAGTCTGTGGCGTGATCACAGGGGCCGCCAGGGGCCTGTGTGCCCCGCAGCTACGGCAGCCGGAACTCTGGGCACTCTGCCTTCGTCCTCAGACCCCGACCGTGGCCGAGACTCTACAAAGAAGCAAGCCAAGGCCCCCACGTGCTGGGCCAGGCGCCGGGGGGGGGGTG
>NW_027528362.1:15106011-15109472 GCF_008692635.1 Crocuta crocuta
GGGGGTGGGGAGGGGGTAGGGGGTGGGGACAGGGGCCTCAGGCACCCTGAACCCAGGCTGGGGCTGGGCAGGCCTCAAACACTGCACTCAGCTACCAGCCCTGACGGCCCCCTGAGAACTCAGCCAAGGGTCCCTGCATCTGTGAGGAGAAAGAAGCCTTAGGGCAGGGCATTACAAAATGCTGACTGCATAGTTTTTCTCATTTCTATTTAAGGTGAAGGATAGTAACAAGTTTAAAAAGCAGCGGGGAGGTGAGGAACACCGCAGCCTGCCAGCCCCAGCTGCTGCCCCTAAACACCCCGTCCGGCTGCGGAGAGGACCCTTCTGCGCGGGACCCACCAGCGCGGCCCGGTCTGGGCTGTAAATCACACAATGTCTGCTCTCAGAACAGTGGAACTTAAAATAGAAATCAGTATCACAAAGACAGCTTAAAAATCCCCAAATATCTGAAGATTGAACAGCATACTTCCAAATAACAGGCCAAAGAAAAAGTCTCAAGAGAAACTGAAAGATATTTGAATTTCTTTCTTTTCATAAGCGAAAATGAAAATAAAACTTAATCACGATGTGTGGGCTACAGCGAAAGCAGTGCTTGCTAGGAAATTTATAGCAGTGACCACACATTCAAGAGGAAAGATCTAAACTCAATAATCTAAGGAAGCTAGAAAGAGAAGAGCAAATTAAATCCAAAGTGACCAGAAGAAAAGAAATAACAAAATTAAAGTAGAAATCAACAAAACTGAAAACAGAAAATCAATAGAAAAAAAAATCAACAAAACTAAAGGCTGGGTTTTTTTGTTTGATTTGTTTTGTTTTACGATCAATAAAAGTGATTAAACCTCTACCCAGGCTAACTAAGGAAATAGAGAACACAAATTACTAATAACAGAATGAAGAAGGCGGTGTCACTGGTGATGCCATGAAGCCGATCTGTGGGATTCGGAAACGCTGGCTGGATGGCTCCACCCTTTGTCAAACCTGCGGAGCTCAGGGCCGAGAACGACCCTCTGGGAGCCGGGGATACCAAAGTCTCCATATTGTCACACTCTCGCTCATCGACTGTAGCAAACGCACCGCAGGTTACTAATAACAGAGGCCCAGCGGGGCAAGGACATGGGAGTTCCTTCTTTGTTCTGGTCAATTTTCTCTGAACATAAAATTGCTTGAAAAATAAAGTTTACTACCTAAGAAAGAAAAAACACCAGTGGTTCCCATACATTTTTCTCAGGAAAGCATCAGACCCCTGGCCTGCAGAGGGCCCCGAGCACCGGCCGTGATCGCAGTGGCAGACGGCACCCCCCTGGTCCAGCCCTGGTCTGCGCGCCTGAGGCCAGGGCCGGGTCGGCACACAGGGCCCCTGGCCACCAAGCACATGGGCACTCTGATGTTGGTGGTGCCAAGAGTGGGCGAGACTCCCGGGAACACAGAAGCCACAGACAAGCCGGAGCCCTGTCCTCCTTCGATTCCCCAAACCCACAGAGCTGGGTCGTCACGTGCGGGCAGCTGCTGACTGTCGGCAAGTCGTTCAAGCAGCATTGTCTGACACAGAGGACGAACGAATTCCTGGGGTTTCCACCCACACTAAAGGTGCCGGAAGATGGCCAGGGTTTGCTGTCAGAGTTTTCTGGATGTGCACTGTAACGGCAAGTCTGCTGAGACCACAGAGCACATGGAGAGCTCAGTGGCAGCCGGGCATCCGCAGAGGAGCTGGGGAAGGACCCCCGGGCCCGCTCAGGTGACAGGGGGCCCCGACTCCCTCCTTGCAACGCTGAGAAGGCCCATCCCTGCCGACCGTGCTGTTCTGACACCATCGCCCAGGGTCGGCGAAGAACATAGCAACTAATTCTTTAATAAAGTGATTTCCAGAGACTTCAGCAAACATCAATTCCAGAAGGAATCAGGAAATTTTTGATTGCCTTTCTCCTATTACTCTGATTCCTTGATCGCTCGTTGGCCTGTTTTCTGGCACTTTGTTTCTGACATATCCCTTTACCTATGAACTGCAGAACAGATGGATTCAAGAACCCATATGCCATCCTCTGCCCTTCTAAAAATCGTAAATGTGACATTTCAGGATGAAACGGCTGTAGGCAAAGATGGTAACACACTTTTACAGGCCAGTTTGAATGTAGGGACCAGGGCTCCCTCTGCAGTGTGGCCGCTTCTGGGGCAGGCAGGCTGAGAACAGAGCGCCTCAGCACAGGGCCTGCGCCTCAGCAGGCCCTCAGGACACACGGGCCTCCCTCCGCCATACACATTTGCTGCCCGCGATGCAGATTCCCAGGTACTGGCCCCGCTGGAGGCACGTTCTGTCTCAGGTGCTAAGGGTCTGCTGTGAGGACAAGGACCTTATCCACAGGCGCACGAACGGTATCAGCTGTGGAACAGCCCAGGTGCTTCACACAGTGTACAACCAACACGCACACCGGGTTCACGAGGGTGGTGGTGACCAAGAGGTTCTGGGTTATTGGTTACACACACCTACACACATGATACAATGCATAGGACACACATGGGATATGCACTTGCACACACACATGCACATACTGTACGTGTGCAGGCAAGTGACACTGGCGAGATCTGACTGAGGTGTGTGGCTCGCAGCAGGTCAGTGCCCGGGCCGTGGCCAGTCGCGCAGGATGTGCCTGGAGGAAAACAGCATGAAGGAGCCCGGGCCGCTCTGCATTCGCTCTTGCCCGGAAGTACAAACAGGAGAGCACAGTTTGCTAATCATTATTCCCTGTGTACTGTTTTCTAGGACTTTCTATGAACCTGTAACCATTTCAAAATTAAAATTTAAGTTTAAAAACAAGGTGAGAAAAAAAGAAAAGCTACACTTGACAATGAAATCAGACTTAAACCAGGGGTGGCCCAGTGTGAAGTATGCGGTGAAGACACATCTGCTGGCCGGCTGCTGGTGGGAGGGGTCCCATGGCCGCCACAGCCTGTTCAATTGCCGAGCAAAAGTCACGGGGAAACTGCCAAATCCAGAGGCAGGAATGGCACGTGGCCCCTGCCGCTTTCCTTCTGCAGATGGGTTTCCCAGCGGCCCGAGCAGGAGCCACTGGCCATGTGTTCCTGGTGTTAATTAGCTCGCTGTCACTGCTACAGCTGCTTGTGGAATCCGGGAGCACACGGGGATCCCGCAGTAGCTGCCGTGCCAGCCGATTCCCGCGGCACATGTGGGCCCCTTGGCCAGAATTCAGTGTAAGCCACAGAGACCACATCTCTCTTGGACTCGGCTCCTCAGTCCTCCCCTCCCCCAGCCTCTTACTCCAAGTCTGTGGCGTGATCACAGGGGCCGCCAGGGGCCTGTGTGCCCCGCAGCTACGGCAGCCGGAACTCTGGGCACTCTGCCTTCGTCCTCAGACCCCGACCGTGGCCGAGACTCTACAAAGAAGCAAGCCAAGGCCCCCACGTGCTGGGCCAGGCGCCGGGGGGGGGGTGTGCCGGGAGGGCGG